>NW_026783604.1:0-300000 GCF_949774975.1 Lagenorhynchus albirostris | reverse complement strand
GTCCGACAACGCTTTAGGGGGAGAGTGCGTGTGAGGGCGCGTGTTAGTTTTAGCGTACGGGTTAGGATTAGGGGACGGGTGAGGGTCAGGCTTCGGGGAAGGGTTAGGGTGAGGGTTCGGGCTAGGGTTAGGGTTAGGGGACGGGGACGGTTTAGGGTCCAGGTGAGGGTCCGACAACGCTTTAGGGGGAGCGTGCGTGTGAGGGCGCGGGTTAGTGTGAGCCTACGGGTTAGGATTAGGGGACGGGTGAGGGTCAGGCTTCGGGGAATGGTTAGGGTTAGGGTTCGGGCTAGGGTTAGGGTTAGGGGACGGGGATGGTTTAGGGTCCAGGTGAGGGTCCGACAACGCTTTAGGGGGAGCGTGGTTGTGAGGGCGCGGGTTAGTGTGAGCCTACGGTTTAGGATTAGGGGACGGGTGAGGGTCAGGCTTCGGGGAAGGGTTAGGGTTAGGGTTCGGGCTAGGGTTAGGGTTAGGGGACGGGGACGGTTTAGGGTCCAGGTGAGGGTCCGACAACGCTTTAGGGGGAGCGTGCGTGTGAGGGCGCGGGTTAGTGTGAGCCTACGGGTTAGGATTAGGGGACGGGTGAGGGTCAGGCTTCGGGGAAGTGTTAGGTTTAGGGTTCGGGCTAGGATTAGGGTTAGGGGACGGGGACGGTTTAGGGTCCAGGTGAGGGTCGACAACGCTTTAGGGGGAGTATGCGTGTGAGGGCGCGGGTTAGTGTTAGCATACGGGTTAGGATTAGGGGACGGGTGAGGGTCAGGCTTCGGGGAAGAATTAGGGTTAGGGTTCGGGCTAGGGTTAGGGTTAGGGGACGGGGACGGTTTAGGGTCCAGGTGAGGGTCCGACAACGCTTTAGGGGGAGCGTGCGTGTGAGGGCGCGGGTTAGTGTTAGCGTACGGGTTAGGATTAGGGGACGGGTGAGGGTCAGGCTTCGGGGAAGGGTTAGGGTTAGTGTTCGCGCTACGGTTAGGGTTAGGGGACGGGGACGGTTTAGGGTCCAGGTGAGGGTCCGACAACGCTTTAGGGGGAGCGTGCGTGTGAGGGCGCGGGTTAGTGTGAGCCTACGGGTTAGGATTAGTGGACGGGTGAGGGTCAGGCTTCGGGGAAGGGTTAGGGTTAGGGTTCGGGCTAGTGTTAGGGTTAGGGGACGGGGACGGTTTAGGGTCCAGGTGAGGGTCCGACAACGATTTAGGGGGAGCGTGCGTGTGAGGGCGTGGGTTAGTGTTAGCGTACGGGTTAGGATTAGGGGATGGGTGACGGTCAGGCTTCGGGGAAGGGTTAGGGTTAGGGTTCGGGCTAGGGTTAGGGTTAGGGGACGGGGACGGTTTAGGGTCCAGGTGAGGGTCCGACAACGCTTTAGGGGGAGCGTGCATGTGAGGGCGCGTATTAGTGTTAGCGTACGGGTTAGGATTAGGGGACGGGTGAGGGTCAGGCTTCGGGGAAGGGTTAGTGTTAGGGTTCGGGCTAGGGTTAGGGTAAGGGGATGGGGACGGTTTAGGGTCCAGGTGAGGGTCCGACAACGCTTTAGGGGGAGCGTGCGTGTGAGGGCGCGGGTTAGTGTTAGCGTACGGGTTAGGATTAGGGGACGGGTGAGGGTCAGGCTTCGTGGAAGGGTTAGGGTTAAGGTTCGGGCTAGGGTTAGGGTTAGGGGACGGGGACGGTTTAGGGTCCAGGTGAGGGTCCGACAACGCTTTAGGGGGAGCGTGCGTGTGAGGGCGCGTGTTAGTGTGAGCCTACGGGTTAGGATTAGGGGACGGTGAGGGTCAGGCTTCGGGGAAGGGTTAGGGTTAGGGTTCGGGCTAGCGTTAGGGTTAGGGAACGGGGACGGTTTAGGGTCCAGGTGAGGGTCCGACAACGCTTTAGGGGGAGCGTGCGTGTGAGGGGGAGGGTTAGTGTTAGCGTACGGGTTAGGATTAGGGGACGGTTGAGGGTCAGGCTTCGGGGAAGGGTTAGGATTAGGGTTTGGGCTAGGGTTAGGGTTAGGGGACGGGGACGGTTTAGGGTCCAGGTGAGGGTCCGACAACGCTTTAGGGGGAGTGTGCGTGTGAGGGCGCGGGTTAGTGTTAGCGAACGGGTTAGGATTAGGGGACGGGTGAGGGTCAGGCTTCGGGGAAGTGTTAGGGTTAGGGTTCGGGCTAGGGTTAGGGTTAGGGGACGGGGACGGTTTAGGGTCCAGGTGAGGGTCCGACAACGCTTTAGGGGGAGCGTGCATGTGAGGGCGCGGGTTAGTGTGAGCCTACGGTTTAGGATTAAGGGACGATTGAAGGTCAGGCTTCGGGGCAGGTTTAGGGTTAGGGTTCGGGCTAGGGTTAGGGTTAGGGGACGGGGACGGTTTAGGGTCCAGGTGAGGGTCCGACAACGCTTTAGGGGGAGCGTGCGTGTGAGGGCGCGGGTTAGTGTTAGCGTACGGGTTAGGATTAGGGGACGGGTGAGGGTCAGGCTTCGGGGAAGGGTTAGGGTTAGGGTTCGGGCTACGGTTAGGGTTAGGGGACGGGGACGGTTTAGGGTCCAGGTGAGGGTCCGACAACGCTTTAGGGGGAGCGTGCGTCTGAGGGCGCGGGTTAATGTGAGCCTACGGGTTAGGATTAGGGGACGGGTTAGGGTCAGGCTTCGGGGAAGGGTTAGGGTTAGGGTTCGGGCTAGGGTTAGGGTTAGGGGACGGGGACGGTTTAGGGTCCAGGTGAGGGTCCGAAAACGCTTAGGGGGAGCGTGCGTGTGAGGGCGCGGGTTAGTGTTAGCGGACGGTTTAGGATTAGGGGACGTGTGAGTGTCAGGCTTCGGGGAAGGGTTAGGGTTAAGGTTAGGGCTAGGGTTAGGGTTAGGGGACGGGGACGGTTTAGGGTCCAGGTGAGGGTCCGACAACGCTTTAGGGGGAGAGTGCGTGTGAGGGCGCGGATTAGTGTGAGCCTACGGGTTAGGATTAGGGGACGGGTGAGGGTCAGGCTTCGGGGAAGGGTTAGGGTTAGGGTTCGGGCTAGGTTTAGGGTTAGGGGACGGGGACGGTTTAGGGTCCAGGTGAGGGTCCGACAACGCTTTAGGGGGAGAGTGCGTGTGAGGGCGCGTGTTAGTTTTAGCGTACGGGTTAGGATTAGGGGACGGGTGAGGGTCAGGCTTCGGGGAAGGGTTAGGGTGAGGGTTCGGGCTAGGGTTAGGGTTAGGGGACGGGGACGGTTTAGGGTCCAGGTGAGGGTCCGACAACGCTTTAGGGGGAGCGTGCGTGTGAGGGCGCGGGTTAGTGTGAGCCTACGGGTTAGGATTAGGGGACGGGTGAGGGTCAGGCTTCGGGGAAGGGTTAGGGTTAGGGTTTGGGCTAGGGTTAGGGTTAGGGGACGGGGACGGTTTAGGGTCCAGGTGAGGGTCCGACAACGCTTTAGGGGGAGCGTGCGTGTGAGGGCGCGGGTTAGTGTGAGCCTACGGGTTAGGATTAGGGGACGGGTGAGGGTCAGGCTTCGGGGAATGGTTAGGGTTAGGGTTCGGGCTAGGGTTAGGGTTAGGGGACGGGGACGGTTTAGGGTCCAGGTGAGGGTCCGACAACGCTTTAGGGGGAGCGTGGTTGTGAGGGCGCGGGTTAGTGTGAGCCTACGGTTTAGGATTAGGGGACGGGTGAGGGTCAGGCTTCGGGGAAGGGTTAGGGTTAGGGTTCGGGCTAGGGTTAGGGTTAGGGGACGGGGACGGTTTAGGGTCCAGGTGAGGGTCCGACAACGCTTTAGGGGGAGCGTGCGTGTGAGGGCGCGGGTTAGTGTGAGCCTACGGGTTAGGATTAGGGGACGGGTGAGGGTCAGGCTTCGGGGAAGTGTTAGGTTTAGGGTTCGGGCTAGGATTAGGGTTAGGGGACGGGGACGGTTTAGGGTCCAGGTGAGGGTCCGACAACGCTTTAGGGGGAGTATGCGTGTGAGGGCGCGGGTTAGTGTTAGCGTACGGGTTAGGATTAGGGGACGGGTGAGGGTCAGGCTTCGGGGAAGAATTAGGGTTAGGGTTCGGGCTAGGGTTAGGGTTAGGGGACGGGGACGGTTTAGGGTCCAGGTGAGGGTCCGACAACGCTTTAGGGGGAGCGTGCGTGTGAGGGCGCGGGTTAGTGTTAGCGTACGGGTTAGGATTAGGGGACGGGTGAGGGTCAGGCTTCGGGGAAGGGTTAGGGTTAGTGTTCGGGCTACGGTTAGGGTTAGGGGACGGGGACGGTTTAGGGTCCAGGTGAGGGTCCGACAACGCTTTAGGGGGAGCGTGCGTGTGAGGGCGCGGGTTAGTGTGAGCCTACGGGTTAGGATTAGTGGACGGGTGAGGGTCAGGCTTCGGGGAAGGGTTAGGGTTAGGGTTCGGGCTAGTGTTAGGTTTAGGGGACGGGGACGGTTTAGGGTCCAGGTGAGGGTCCGACAACGATTTAGGGGGAGCGTGCGTGTGAGGGCGTGGGTTAGTGTTAGCGTACGGGTTAGATTAGGGGATGGGTGACGGTCAGGCTTCGGGGAAGGGTTAGGGTTAGGGTTCGGGCTAGGGTTAGGGTTAGGGGACGGGGACGGTTTAGGGTCCAGGTGAGGGTCCGACAACGCTTTAGGGGGAGCGTGCGTGTGAGGGCGCGGGTTAGTGTTAGCGTACGGGTTAGGATTAAGGGACGGGTGAGGGTCAGGCTTCGGGGAAGGGTTAGGGTTAGGGTTCGGGCTAGGGTTAGGGTTAGGGGACGGGGACGGTTTAGGGTCCAGGTGAGGGTCCGACAACACTTTAGGGGGAGTGTGCGTGTGAGGGCGCGGGTTAGTGTGAGCCTACGGGTTAGGATTAGGTGACGGGTGAGGGTCAGGCTTCGGGGAAGGGTTAGGGTTAGGGTTCGGGCTAGGGTTAGGGTTAGGGTCGGGGACGGTTTAGGGTCCAGGTGAGGGTCCGACAACGCTTTAGGGGGAGCGTGCGTGTGAGGGCGTGGCTTAGTGTGAGCCTACGGGTTAGGATTAGGGGACGGGTGAGGGTCAGGCTTCGGGGAAGTGTTAGGGTTAGGGTTCGGGCTAGGGTTAGGGTTAGCTGACGGGGACGGTTTAGGGTCCAGGTGAGGGTCCGAAAACGCTTTAGGGGGAGCGTGCGTGTGAGGGCGCGGGTTAGTGTGAGCCTACGGGTTAGGATTAGCGGATGGGTGAGGGTCAGGCTTCGGGGAAGTGTTAGGGTTAGGGTTCGGGCTAGGGTTAGGGTTAGGGGACGGGGACGGTTTAGGGTCCAGGTGAGGGTCCGACAACGCTTTAGGGGGAGCGTGCGTCTGAGGGCGCGGGTTAATGTGAGCCTACGGGTTAGGATTAGGGGACGGGTGAGGGTTAGGCTTCGGGGAAGGGTTAGGGTTAGGGTTCGGGCTAGGGTTAGGGTTAGGGGACGGGGACGGTTTAGGGTCCAGGTGAGGGTCCGAAAAAGCTTAGGGGGAGCGTGCGTGTGAGGGCGCGGGTTAGTGTTAGCGGACAGTTTATGATTAGGGGACGTGTGAGTGTCAGGCTTCGGGGAAGGGTTAGGGTTAAGGTTAGGGCTAGGGTTAGGGTTAGGGGACGGGGACAGTTTAGGGTCCAGGTGAGGGTCCGACAACGCTTTAGGGGTAGCGTGCGTGTGAGAGCGCGGGTTAGTTTTAGCGTACGGGTTAGGATTAGGGGACGGGTGAGGGTCAGGCTTCGGGGAAGGGTTAGGGTTAGTGTTCGGGCTACGGTTAGGGTTAGGGGACGGGGACGGTTTAGGGTCCAGGTGAGGGTCCGACAACGCTTTAGGGGGAGCGTGCGTGTGAGGGCGCGGGTTAGTGTGAGCCTACGGGTTAGGATTAGTGGACGGGTGAGGGTCAGGCTTCGGGGAAGGGTTAGGGTTAGGGTTCGGGCTAGGGTTAGGGTTAGGGGACGGGGACGGTTTAGGGTCCAGGTGAGGGTCCGACAACGCTTTAGGGGGAGCGTGCGTGTGAGGGCGCGGGTTAGTGTGAGCCTACGGGTTAGGATTAGTGGACGGGTGAGGGTCAGGCTTCGGGGAAGGGTTAGGGTTAGGGTTCGGGCTAGGATTAGGGTTAGGGGACGGGGACGGTTTAGGGTCCAGGTGAGGGTCCGACAACGCTTTAGGGGGAGAGTGCGTGTGAGGGCGCGTGTTAGTTTTAGCGTACGGGTTAGGATTAGGGGACGGGTGAGGGTCAGGCTTCGGGGAAGGGTTAGGGTGAGGGTTCGGGCTAGGGTTAGGGTTAGGGGACGGGGACGGTTTAGGGTCCAGGTGAGGGTCCGACAACGCTTTAGGGGGAGCGTGCGTGTGAGGGCGCGGGTTAGTGTGAGCCTACGGGTTAGGATTAGGGGACGGGTGAGGGTCAGGCTTCGGGGAAGGGTTAGGGTTAGGGTTTGGGCTAGGGTTAGGGTTAGGGGACGGGGACGGTTTAGGGTCCAGGTGAGGGTCCGACAACGCTTTAGGGGGAGCGTGCGTGTGAGGGCGCGGGTTAGTGTGAGCCTACGGGTTAGGATTAGGGGACGGGTGAGGGTCAGGCTTCGGGGAATGGTTAGGGTTAGGGTTCGGGCTAGGGTTAGGGTTAGGGGACGGGGACGGTTTAGGGTCCAGGTGAGGGTCCGACAACGCTTTAGGGGGAGCGTGGTTGTGAGGGCGCGGGTTAGTGTGAGCCTACGGTTTAGGATTAGGGGACGGGTGAGGGTCAGGCTTCGGGGAAGGGTTAGGGTTAGGGTTCGGGCTAGGGTTAGGGTTAGGGGACGGGGACGGTTTAGGGTCCAGGTGAGGGTCCGACAACGCTTTAGGGGGAGCGTGCGTGTGAGGGCGCGGGTTAGTGTGAGCCTACGGGTTAGGATTAGGGGACGGGTGAGGGTCAGGCTTCGGGGAAGTGTTAGGTTTAGGGTTCGGGCTAGGATTAGGGTTAGGGGACGGGGACGGTTTAGGGTCCAGGTGAGGGTCCGACAACGCTTTAGGGGGAGTATGCGTGTGAGGGCGCGGGTTAGTGTTAGCGTACGGGTTAGGATTAGGGGACGGGTGAGGGTCAGGCTTCGGGGAAGGGTTAGGGTTAGGGTTCGGGCTAGGGTTAGGGTTAGGGGACGGGGACGGTTTAGGGTCCAGGTGAGGGTCCGACAACACTTTAGGGGGAGTGTGCGTGTGAGGGCGCGGGTTAGTGTGAGCCTACGGGTTAGGATTAGGTGACGGGTGAGGGTCAGGCTTCGGGGAAGGGTTAGGGTTAGGGTTCGGGCTAGGGTTAGGGTTAGGGTCGGGGACGGTTTAGGGTCCAGGTGAGGGTCCGACAACGCTTTAGGGGGAGCGTGCGTGTGAGGGCGTGGCTTAGTGTGAGCCTACGGGTTAGGATTAGGGGACGGGTGAGGGTCAGGCTTCGGGGAAGTGTTAGGGTTAGGGTTCGGGCTAGGGTTAGGGTTAGGGGACGGGGACGGTTTAGGGTCCAGGTGAGGGTCCGAAAACGCTTTAGGGGGAGCGTGCGTGTGAGGGCGCGGGTTAGTGTGAGCCTACGGGTTAGGATTAGCGGATGGGTGAGGGTCAGGCTTCGGGGAAGTGTTAGGGTTAGGGTTCGGGCTAGGGTTAGGGTTAGGGGACGGGGACGGTTTAGGGTCCAGGTGAGGGTCCGACAACGCTTTAGGGGGAGCGTGCCTCTGAGGGCGCGGGTTAATGTGAGCCTACGGGTTAGGATTAGGGGACGGGTGAGGGTTAGGCTTCGGGGAAGGGTTAGGGTTAGGGTTCGGGCTAGGGTTAGGGTTAGGGGACGGGGACGGTTTAGGGTCCAGGTGAGGGTCCGAAAAAGCTTAGGGGGAGCGTGCGTGTGAGGGCGCGGGTTAGTG
This sequence comes from Lagenorhynchus albirostris, assembly GCF_949774975.1. Classification (NCBI taxonomy): domain Eukaryota; kingdom Metazoa; phylum Chordata; class Mammalia; order Artiodactyla; family Delphinidae; genus Lagenorhynchus; species Lagenorhynchus albirostris. The sequence goes on along the minus strand of NW_026783604.1, from coordinate 292,231 downwards.
TTAGCGGACAGTTTAGGATTAGGGGACGTGTGAGTGTCAGGCTTCGGGGAAGGGTTAGGGTTAAGGTTAGGGCTAGGGTTAGGGTTAGGGGACGGGGACAGTTTAGGGTCCAGGTGAGGGTCCGACAACGCTTTAGGGGTAGCGTGCGTGTGAGAGCGCGGGTTAGTTTTAGCGTACGGGTTAGGATTAGGGGACGGGTGAGGGTCAGGCTTCGGGGAAGGGTTAGGGTTAGTGTTCGGGCTACGGTTAGGGTTAGGGGACGGGGACGGTTTAGGGTCCAGGTGAGGGTCCGACAACGCTTTAGGGGGAGCGTGCGTGTGAGGGCGCGGGTTAGTGTGAGCCTACGGGTTAGGATTAGTGGACGGGTGAGGGTCAGGCTTCGGGGAAGGGTTAGGGTTAGGGTTCGGGCTAGGGTTAGGGTTAGGGGACGGGGACGGTTTAGGGTCCAGGTGAGGGTCCGACAACGCTTTAGGGGGAGCGTGCGTGTGAGGGCGCGGGTTAGTGTGAGCCTACGGGTTAGGATTAGGGGACGGGTGAAGGTCAGACTTCGGGGAAGGGTTAGGGTTAGGGTTCGGGCTAGGGTTAGGGTTAGGGTCGGGGACGGTTTAGGGTCCAGGTGAGGGTCCGACAACGCTTTAGGGGGAGCGTGCGTGTGAGGGCGTGGCTTAGTGTGAGCCTACGGGTTAGGATTAGGGGACGGGTGAGGGTCAGGCTTCGGGGAAGTGTTAGGGTTAGGGTTCGGGCTAGGGTTAGGGTTAGGGGACGGGGACGGTTTAGGGTCCAGGTGAGGGTCCAAAAACGCTTTAGGGGGAGCGTGCGTGTGAGGGCGCGGGTTAGTGTGAGCCTACGGGTTAGGATTAGGGGATGGGTGAGGGTCAGGCTTCGGGGAAGGGTTAGGGTTAGGGTTCGGGCTAGGGTTAGGGTTAGGGGACGGGGACGGTTTAGGGTCCAGGTGAGGGTCCGACAACGCTTTAGGGGGAGCGTGCGTGTGAGGGTGCGGGTTAGTGTTAGCGTACGGGTTAGGATTAGGGGATGGGTGAGGGTCAGGCTTCGGGGAAGGGTTAGGGTTAGGGTTCGGGCTAGGGTTAGGGTTAGGGGACGGGGACGGTTTAGGGTCCAGGTGAGGGTCCGACAACCCTTTAGGGGGAGCGTGCGTGTGAGGGCGCGGGTTAGTGTTAGCGTACGGGTTAGGATTAGGGGACGGGTGAGGGTCAGGCTTCGGGGAAGGGTTAGGGTTAGGGTTCGGGCTAGGGTTAGGGTTAGGGGACGGGGACGGTTTAGGGTCCAGGTGAGGGTCCGACAACGCTTTAGGGGGAGCGTGCGTATGAGGGCGCGGGTTAGTGTGAGCCTACGGGTTAGGATTAGGGGATGGGTGAGGGTCAGGCTTCGGGGAAGGGTTAGGGTTAGGGTTCGGGCTAGGGTTAGGGTTAGGGTCGGGGATGGTTTAGGGTCCAGGTGAGGGTCCGACAACGCTTTAGGGGGAGCGTGCGTGTGAGGGCGTGGCTTAGTGTGAGCCTACGGGTTAGGATTAGGGGACGGGTGAGGGTCAGGCTTCGGGGAAGGGTTAGGGTTAGGGTTCGGGCTAGGGTTAGGGTTAGGGGACGGGGACGGTTTAGGGTCCAGGTGAGGGTCCGACAACGCTTTAGGGGGAGCGTGCATGTGAGGGTGCGTATTAGTGTTAGCGTACGGGTTAGGATTAGGGGACGGGTGAGGGTCAGGCTTCGGGGAAGGGTTAGGGTTAGGGTTCGGGCTAGGGTTAGGGTTAGGGGATGGGGACGGTTTAGAGTCCAGGTGAGGGTCCGACAACGCTTTAGGGGGAGCGTGCGTGTGAGGGCGCGGGTTAGTGTTAGCGTACGGGTTAGGATTAGGGGACGGGTGAGGGTCAGGCTTCGTGGAAGGGTTAGGGTTAAGGTTCGGGCTAGGGTTAGGGTTAGGGGACGGGGACGGTTTAGGGTCCAGGTGAGGGTCCGACAACGCTTTAGGGGGAGCGTGCGTGTGAGGGCGCGTGTTAGTGTGAGCCTACGGGTTAGGATTAGGGGACGGTGAGGGTCAGGCTTCGGGGAAGGGTTAGGGTTAGGGTTCGGGCTAGGGTTAGGGTTAGGGAACGGGGACGGTTTAGGGTCCAGGTGAGGGTCCGACAACGCTTTAGGGGGAGCGTGCGTGTGAGGGGGAGGGTTAGTGTTAGCGTACGGGTTAGGATTAGGGGACGGTTGAGGGTCAGGCTTCGGGGAAGTGTTAGGATTAGGGTTTGGGCTAGGGTTAGGGTTAGGGGACGGGGACGGTTTAGGGTCCAGGTGAGGGTCCGACAACGCTTTAGGGGGAGTGTGCGTGTGAGGGCGCGGGTTAGTGTTAGCGTACGGGTTAGGATTAGGGGACGGGTGAGGGTCAGGCTTCGGGGAAGTGTTAGGGTTAGGGTTCGGGCTAGGGTTAGGGTTAGGGGACGGGGACGGTTTAGGGTCCAGGTGAGGGTCCGACAACGCTTTAGGGGGAGCGTGCATGTGAGGGCGCGGGTTAGTGTGAGCCTACGGTTTAGGATTAAGGGACGATTGAAGGTCAGGCTTCGGGGCAGGTTTAGGGTTAGGGTTCGGGCTAGGGTTAGGGTTAGGGGACGGGGACGGTTTAGGGTCCAGGTGAGGGTCCGACAACGCTTTAGGGGGAGCGTGCGTGTGAGGGCGCGGGTTAGTGTTAGCGTACGGGTTAGGATTAGGGGACGGGTGAGGGTCAGGCTTCGGGGAAGGGTTAGGGTTAGGGTTCGGGCTACGGTTAGGGTTAGGGGACGGGGACGGTTTAGGGTCCAGGTGAGGGTCCGACAACGCTTTAGGGGGAGCGTGCGTCTGAGGGCGCGGGTTAATGTGAGCCTACGGGTTAGGATTAGGGGACGGGTTAGGGTCAGGCTTCGGGGAAGGGTTAGGGTTAGGGTTCGGGCTAGGGTTAGGGTTAGGGGACGGGGACGGTTTAGGGTCCAGGTGAGGGTCCGAAAACGCTTAGGGGGAGCGTGCGTGTGAGGGCGCGGGTTAGTGTTAGCGGACGGTTTAGGATTAGGGGACGTGTGAGTGTCAGGCTTCGGGGAAGGGTTAGGGTTAAGGTTAGGGCTAGGGTTAGGGTTAGGGGACGGGGACGGTTTAGGGTCCAGGTGAGGGTCCGACAACGCTTTAGGGGGAGAGTGCGTGTGAGGGCGCGGATTAGTGTGAGCCTACGGGTTAGGATTAGGGGACGGGTGAGGGTCAGGCTTCGGGGAAGGGTTAGGGTTAGGGTTCGGGCTAGGTTTAGGGTTAGGGGACGGGGACGGTTTAGGGTCCAGGTGAGGGTCCGACAACGCTTTAGGGGGAGAGTGCGTGTGAGGGCGCGTGTTAGTTTTAGCGTACGGGTTAGGATTAGGGGACGGGTGAGGGTCAGGCTTCGGGGAAGGGTTAGGGTGAGGGTTCGGGCTAGGGTTAGGGTTAGGGGACGGGGACGGTTTAGGGTCCAGGTGAGGGTCCGACAACGCTTTAGGGGGAGCGTGCGTGTGAGGGCGCGGGTTAGTGTGAGCCTACGGGTTAGGATTAGGGGACGGGTGAGGGTCAGGCTTCGGGGAAGGGTTAGGGTTAGGGTTTGGGCTAGGGTTAGGGTTAGGGGACGGGGACGGTTTAGGGTCCAGGTGAGGGTCCGACAACGCTTTAGGGGGAGCGTGCGTGTGAGGGCGCGGGTTAGTGTGAGCCTACGGGTTAGGATTAGGGGACGGGTGAGGGTCAGGCTTCGGGGAATGGTTAGGGTTAGGGTTCGGGCTAGGGTTAGGGTTAGGGGACGGGGATGGTTTAGGGTCCAGGTGAGGGTCCGACAACGCTTTAGGGGGAGCGTGGTTGTGAGGGCGCGGGTTAGTGTGAGCCTACGGTTTAGGATTAGGGGACGGGTGAGGGTCAGGCTTCGGGGAAGGGTTAGGGTTAGGGTTCGGGCTAGGGTTAGGGTTAGGGGACGGGGACGGTTTAGGGTCCAGGTGAGGGTCCGACAACGCTTTAGGGGGAGCGTGCGTGTGAGGGCGCGGGTTAGTGTGAGCCTACGGGTTAGGATTAGGGGACGGGTGAGGGTCAGGCTTCGGGGAAGTTTTAGCTTTAGGGTTCGGGCTAGGGTTAGGTTTAGGGGACGGGGACGGTTTAGGGTCCAGGTGAGGGTCCGACAACGCTTTAGGGGGAGCGTGCGTGTGAGGGCGCGGGTTAGTGTGAGCCTACGGGTTAGGATTAGGGGACGGGTGAGGGTCAGGCTTCGGGGAAGTGTTAGGTTTAGGGTTCGGGCTAGGGTTAGGGTTAGGGGACGGGGACGGTTTAGGGTCCAGGTGAGGGTCCGACAACGCTTTAGGGGGAGTGTGCGTGTGAGGGCGCGGGTTAGTGTTAGCGTACGGGTTAGGATTAGGGGACGGGTGAGGGTCAGGCTTCGGGGAAGAATTAGGGTTAGGGTTCGGGCTAGGGTTAGGGTTAGGGGACGGGGACGGTTTAGGGTCCAGGTGAGGGTCCGACAACGCTTTAGGGGGAGCGTGCGTGTGAGGGCGCGGGTTAGTGTTAGCGTACGGGTTAGGATTAGGGGACGGGTGAGGGTCAGGCTTCGGGGAAGGGTTAGGGTTAGTGTTCGGGCTTCGGTTAGGGTTAGGGGACGGGGACGGTTTAGGGTCCAGGTGAGGGTCCGACAACGCTTTAGGGGGAGCGTGCGTGTGAGGGCGCGGGTTAGTGTGAGCCTACGGGTTAGGATTAGTGGACGGGTGAGGGTCAGGCTTCGGGGAAGGGTTAGGGTTAGGGTTCGGGCTAGTGTTAGGGTTAGGGGACGGGGACGGTTTAGGGTCCAGGTGAGGGTCCGACAACGATTTAGGGGGAGCGTGCGTGTGAGGGCGTGGGTTAGTGTTAGCGTACGGGTTAGGATTAGGGGATGGGTGAGGGTCAGGCTTCCGGGAAGGGTTAGGGTTAGGGTTCGGGCTAGGGTTAGGGTTAGGGGACGGGGACGGTTTAGGGTCCAGGTGAGGGTCCGACAACGCTTTAGGGGGAGCGTGCGTGTGAGGGCGCGGGTTAGTGTTAGCGTACGGGTTAGGATTAGGGGACGGGTGAGGGTCAGGCTTCGTGGAAGGGTTAGGGTTAAGGTTCGGGCTAGGGTTAGGGTTAGGGGACGGGGACGGTTTAGGGTCCAGGTGAGGGTCCGACAACGCTTTTGGGGGAGCGTGCGTGTGAGGGCGCGTGTTAGTGTGAGCCTACGGGTTAGGATTAGGGGACGGTGAGGGTCAGGCTTCGGGGAAGGGTTAGGGTTAGGGTTCGGGCTAGGGTTAGGGTTAGGGAACGGGGACGGTTTAGGGTCCAGGTGAGGGTCCGACAACGCTTTAGGGGGAGCGTGCGTGTGAGGGGGAGGGTTAGTGTTAGCGTACGGGTTAGGATTAGGGGACGGTTGAGGGTCAGGCTTCGGGGAAGGGTTAGGATTAGGGTTTGGGCTAGGGTTAGGGTTAGGGGACGGGGACGGTTTAGGGTCCAGGTGAGGGTCCGACAACGCTTTAGGGGGAGTGTGCGTGTGAGGGCGCGGGTTAGTGTTAGCGTACGGGTTAGGATTAGGGGACGGGTGAGGGTCAGGCTTCGGGGAAGTGTTAGGGTTAGGGTTCGGGCTAGGGTTAGGGTTAGGGGACGGGGACGGTTTAGGGTCCAGGTGAGGGTCCGACAACGCTTTAGGGGGAGCGTGCATGTGAGGGCGCGGGTTAGTGTGAGCCTACGGTTTAGGATTAAGGGACGATTGAAGGTCAGGCTTCGGGGCAGGTTTAGGGTTAGGGTTCGGGCTAGGGTTAGGGTTAGGGGACGGGGACGGTTTAGGGTCCAGGTGAGGGTCCGACAACGCTTTAGGGGGAGCGTGCGTGTGAGGGCGCGGGTTAGTGTTAGCGTACGGGTTAGGATTAGGGGACGGGTGAGGGTCAGGCTTCGGGGAAGGGTTAGGGTTAGGGTTCGGGCTACGGTTAGGGTTAGGGGACGGGGACGGTTTAGGGTCCAGGTGAGGGTCCGACAACGCTTTAGGGGGAGCGTGCGTCTGAGGGCGCGGGTTAATGTGAGCCTACGGGTTAGGATTAGGGGACGGGTTAGGGTCAGGCTTCGGGGAAGTGTTAGGGTTAGGGTTCGGGCTAGGTTTAGGGTTAGGGGACGGGGACGGTTTAGGGTCCAGGTGAGGGTCCGAAAACGCTTAGGGGGAGCGTGCGTGTGAGGGCGCGGGTTAGTGTTAGCGGACGGTTTAGTATTAGGGGACGTGTGAGTGTCAGGCTTCGGGGAAGGGTTAGGGTTAAGGTTAGGGCTAGGGTTAGGGTTAGGGGACGGGGACGGTTTAGGGTCCAGGTGAGGGTCCGACAACGCTTTAGGGGGAGAGTGCGTGTGAGGGCGCGGATTAGTGTGAGCCTACGGGTTAGGATTAGGGGACGGGTGAGGGTCAGGCTTCGGGGAAGTGTTAGGGTTAGGGTTCGGGCTAGGTTTAGGGTTAGGGGACGGGGACGGTTTAGGGTCCAGGTGAGGGTCCGACAACGCTTTAGGGGGAGAGTGCGTGTGAGGGCGCGTGTTAGTTTTAGCGTACGGGTTAGGATTAGGGGACGGGTGAGGGTCAGGCTTCGGGGAAGGGTTAGGGTGAGGGTTCGGGCTAGGGTTAGGGTTAGGGGACGGGGACGGTTTAGGGTCCAGGTGAGGGTCCGACAACGCTTTAGGGGGAGCGTGCGTGTGAGGGCGCGGGTTAGTGTGAGCCTACGGGTTAGGATTAGGGGACGGGTGAGGGTCAGGCTTCGGGGAAGGGTTAGGGTTAGGGTTTGGGCTAGGGTTAGGGTTAGGGGACGGGGACGGTTTAGGGTCCAGGTGAGGGTCCGACAACGCTTTAGGGGGAGCGTGCGTGTGAGGGCGCGGGTTAGTGTGAGCCTACGGGTTAGGATTAGGGGACGGGTGAGGGTCAGGCTTCGGGGAATGGTTAGGGTTAGGGTTCGGGTTAGGGTTAGGGTTAGGGGACGGGGATGGTTTAGGGTCCAGGTGAGGGTCCGACAACGCTTTAGGGGGAGCGTGGTTGTGAGGGCGCGGGTTAGTGTGAGCCTACGGTTTAGGATTAGGGGACGGGTGAGGGTCAGGCTTCGGGGAAGGGTTAGGGTTAGGGTTCGGGCTAGGGTTAGGGTTAGGGGACGGGGACGGTTTAGGGTCCAGGTGAGGGTCCGACAACGCTTTAGGGGGAGCGTGCGTGTGAGGGCGCGGGTTAGTGTGAGCCTACGGGTTAGGATTAGGGGACGGGTGAGGGTCAGGCTTCGGGGAAGTTTTAGCTTTAGGGTTCGGGCTAGGGTTAGGGTTAGGGGACGGGGACGGTTTAGGGTCCAGGTGAGGGTCCGACAACGCTTTAGGGGGAGCGTGCGGGTGAGGGCGCGGGTTAGTGTGAGCCTACGGGTTAGGATTAGGGGACGGGTGAGGGTCAGGCTTCGGGGAAGTGTTAGGTTTAGGGTTCGGGCTAGGGTTAGGGTTAGGGGACGGGGACGGTTTAGGGTCCAGGTGAGGGTCCGACAACGCTTTAGGGGGAGTGTGCGTGTGAGGGCGCGGGTTAGTGTTAGCGTACGGGTTAGGATTAGGGGACGGGTGAGGGTCAGGCTTCGGGGAAGAATTAGGGTTAGGGTTCGGGCTAGGGTTAGGGTTAGGGGATGGGGACGGTTTAGGGTCCAGGTGAGGGTCCGACAACGCTTTAGGGGGAGCGTGCGTGTGAGGGCGCGGGTTAGTGTTAGCGTACGGGTTAGGATTAGGGGACGGGTGAGGGTCAGGCTTCGGGGAAGGGTTAGGGTTAGTGTTCGGGCTTCGGTTAGGGTTAGGGGACGGGGACGGTTTAGGGTCCAGGTGAGGGTCCGAAACGCTTTAGGGGGAGCGTGCGTGTGAGGGCGCGGGTTAGTGTGAGCCTACGGGTTAGGATTAGCGGATGGGTGAGGGTCAGGCTTCGGGGAAGGGTTAGGGTTAGGGTTCGGGCTAGGGTTAGGGTTAGGGGACGGGGACGGTTTAGGGTCCAGGTGAGGGTCCGACAACACTTTAGGGGGAGAGTGCGTGTGAGGGCGCGGGTTAGTGTTAGCGTACGGGTTAGGATTTGGGGACGGGTGAGTGTTAGGCTTCGGGGAAGGGTTAGGGTTAGGGTTCGGTCTAGGGTTAGGGTTAGGGGACGGGGACGGTTTAGGGTCCAGGTGAGGGTCCGACAACGCTTTAGGGGGAGCGTGCGTGTGAGGGTGCGGGTTAGTGTGAGCCTACGGGTTAGGATTAGGGGACGGCTGAGTGTCAGGTTTCGGGGAAGGGTTAGGGTTAGGGTTCGGGCTAGGGTTAGGGTTAGGGGACAGGGACGGTTTAGGGTCCAGGTGAGGGTCCGACAACGCTTTAGGGGGAGCGTGCGTGTGAGGGCGCGGTTTAGTGTGAGCGTACGGGTTAGGATTAGGGGACGGGTGAGGGTCAGGCTTCGGGGAAGGGTTAGGGTTAGGGTTCGGGCTAGGGTTAGGGTTAAGGGACGGGGACGGTTTAGAGTCCAGGTGAGGGTCCGACAACGCTTTAGGGGGAGCGTGCGTGTGAGGGCGCGGGTTAGTGTGAGCCTACGGGTTAGGATTAGGGGACGGGTGAGGGTCAGGCTTCGGGGAAGGGTTAGGGTTAGGGTTCGGGCTAGGGTTAGGGTTAGGGGACGGGGACGGTTTAGGGTCCAGGTGAGGGTCCGACAACGCTTTAGGGGGAGCGTGCCTGTGAGGGCACGGGTTAGTGTGAGCCTACGGGTTAGGATTAAGGGACGGGTGAAGGTCAGGCTTCGGGGAAGGGTTAGGGTTAGGGTTCGGGCTAGGGTTAGGGTTAGGGGACGGGAACGGTTTAGGGTCCAGGTGAGGGTCCGACAACGCTTTAGGGGGAGCGTGCGTGTGAGGGCGCGGGTTAGTGTGAGCATAAGGGTTAGGATTAGGGGACGGGTGAGGGTCAGGCTTCGGGGAAGGGTTAGGGTTAGGGTTCGGACTAGGGTTAGGGTTAGGGGACGGGGACGGTTTAGGGTCCAGGTGAGGGTCCGTCAACGATTTAGGGGGAGCGTGCGTCTGAGGGCGCGGGTTAATGTGAGCCTACGGGTTAGGATTAGGGGACGGGTGAGGGTTAGGCTTCGGGGAAGGGTTAGGGTTAGGGTTCGGGCTAGGGTTAGGGTTAGGGGACGGGGACGGTTTAGGGTCCAGGTGAGGGTCCGACAAAGCTTAGGGGGAGCGTGCGTGTGAGGGCGCGGGTTAGTGTTAGCGGACGGTTTAGGATTAGGGGACGTGTGAGTGTCAGGCTTCGGGGAAGGGTTAGGGTTAAGGTTAGGGCTAGGGTTAGGGTTAGGGGACGGGGACAGTTTAGGGTCCAGGTGAGGGTCCGATAACGCTTTAGGGGTAGCGTGCGTGTGAGAGCGCGGGTTAGTTTTAGCGTACGGGTTAGGATTAGGGGACGGGTGAGGGTCAGGCTTCGGGGAAGGGTTAGGGTTAGGGTTCGGGCTAGGGTTAGGGTTAGGAGACGGGGACGGTTTAGGGTCCAGGTGAGGGTCCGACAACGCTTTAGGGGGAGCGTGCGTGTGAGGGCGCGGGTTAGTGTGGTAGCCTACGGGTTAGGATTAGGGGACGGGTGAGGGTCAGGCTTCGGGGAAGGGTTAGGGTTAGGGTTCGGGCTAGGGTTAGGGTTAGGGGACGGGGACGGTTTAGGGTCCAGGTGAGGGTCCGACAACGCTTTAGGGGGAGCGTGCGTGTGAGGGCGCGGGTTAGTGTGAGCCTACGGGTTAGGATTAGGGGACGGGTGAGGGTCAGGCTTCGGGGAAGGGTTAGGGTTAGGGTTCGGGCTAGGGTTAGGGCTAGGGGACGGGGACGGTTTAGGGTCTAGGTGAGGGTCCGACAATGCTTTAGGGGGAGCGTGCGTGTGAGGGCGAGGGTTAGTGTGAGCCTACGGGTTAGGATTAGGGGACGGGTGAGGGTCAGGCTTCGGGGAAGGGTTAGGGTTAGGGTTCGGGCTAGGGTTAGGGTTAGGAGACGGGGACGGTTTAGGGTCCAGGTGAGGGTCCGACAACGCTTTAGGGGGAGCGTGCGTGTGAGGGCGCGGGTTAGTGTGAGCCTACGGGTTAGGATTAGGGGACGGGTGAGGGTCAGGCTTCGGGGAAGTGTTAGGGTTAGGGTTCGGTCTAGGGTTAGGGTTAGGGGACGGGGACGGTTTAGGGTCCAGGTGAGGGTCCGACAAAGCTTAGGGGGAGCGTGCGTGTGAGGGCGCGGGTTAGTGTTAGCGGACAGTTTAGGATTAGGGGACGTGTGAGTGTCAGGCTTCGGGGAAGGGTTAGGGTTAAGGTTAGGGCTAGGGTTAGGGTTAGGGGACGGGGACAGTTTAGGGTCCAGGTGAGGGTCCGACAACGCTTTAGGGGTAGCGTGCGTGTGAGAGCGCGGGTTAGTTTTAGCGTACGGGTTAGGATTAGGGGCCGGGTGAGGGTCAGGCTTCGGGGAAGGGTTAGGGTTAGTGTTCGGGCTACGGTTAGGGTTAGGGGACGGGGACGGTTTAGGGTCCAGGTGAGGGTCCGACAACGCTTTAGGGGGAGCGTGCGTGTGAGGGCGCGGGTTAGTGTGAGCCTACGGGTTAGGATTAGTGGACGGGTGAGGGTCAGGCTTCGGGGAAGGGTTAGGGTTAGGGTTCGGGCTAGGGTTAGGGTTAGGGGACGGGGACGGTTTAGGGTCCAGGTGAGGGTCCGACAACGCTTTAGGGGGAGCGTGCGTGTGAGGGCGCGGGTTAGTGTGAGCCTACGGGTTAGGATTAGGTGACGGGTGAAGGTCAGACTTCGGGGAAGGGTTAGGGTTAGGGTTCGGGCTAGGGTTAGGGTTAGGGTCGGGGACGGTTTAGGGTCCAGGTGAGGGTCCGACAACGCTTTAGGGGGAGCGTGCGTGTGAGGGCGTGGCTTAGTGTGAGCCTACGGGTTAGGATTAGGGGACGGGTGAGGGTCAGGCTTCGGGGAAGTGTTAGGGTTAGGGTTCGGGCTGGGTTAGGGTTAGGGGACGGGGACGGTTTAGGGTCCAGGTGAGGGTCCAAAAACGCTTTAGGGGGAGCGTGCGTGTGAGGGCGCGGGTTAGTGTGAGCCTACGGGTTAGGATTAGGGGATGGGTGAGGGTCAGGCTTCGGGGAAGGGTTAGGGTTAGGGTTCGGGCTAGGGTTAGGGTTAGGGGACGGGGACGGTTTAGGGTCCAGGTGAGGGTCCGACAACGCTTTAGGGGGAGCGTGCGTGTGAGGGTGCGGGTTAGTGTTAGCGTACGGGTTAGGATTAGGGGATGGGTGAGGGTCAGGCTTCGGGGAAGGGTTAGGGTTAGGGTTCGGGCTAGGGTTAGGGTTAGGGGACGGGGACGGTTTAGCGTCCAGGTGAGGGTCCGACAACCCTTTAGGGGGAGCGTGCGTGTGAGGGCGCGGGTTAGTGTTAGCGTACGGGTTAGGATTAGGGGACGGGTGAGGGTCAGGCTTCGGGGAAGGGTTAGGGTTAGGGTTCGGGCTAGGGTTAGGGTTAGGGGACAGGGACGGTTTAGGGTCCAGGTGAGGGTCCGACAACGCTTTAGGGGGAGCGTGCGTGTGAGGGCGCGGTTTAGTGTGAGCGTCCGGGTTAGGATTAGGGGACGGGTGAGGGTCAGGCTTCGGGGAAGGGTTAGGGTTAGGGTTCGGGCTAGGTTTAGGTTTAAGGGACGGGGACGGTTTAGAGTCCAGGTGAGGGTCCGACAACGCTTTAGGGGGAGCGTGCGTGTGAGAGCGCGGGTTAGTGTGAGCCTACGGGTTAGGATTAGGGGACGGGTGAGGGTCAGGCTTCGGGGAAGGGTTAGGGTTAGGGTTCGGGCTAGGGTTAGGGTTAGGGGACGGGGACGGTTTAGGGTCCAGGTGAGGGTCCGACAACGCTTTAGGGGGAGCGTGCCTGTGAGGGCACGGGTTAGTGTGAGCCTACGGGTTAGGATTAAGGGACGGGTGAAGGTCAGGCTTCGGGGAAGGGTTAGGGTTAGGGTTCGGGCTAGGGTTAGGGTTAGCGGACGGGGACGGTTTAGGGTCCAGGTGAGGGTCCGACAACGCTTTAGGGGGAGCGTGCGTGTGAGGGCGCGGGTTAGTGTGAGCATAAGGGTTAGGATTAGGGGACGGGTGAGGGTCAGGCTTCGGGGAAGGGTTAGGGTTAGGGTTCGGACTAGGGTTAGGGTTAGGGGACGGGGACGGTTTAGGGTCCAGGTGAGGGTCCGTCAACGATTTAGGGGGAGCGTGCGTCTGAGGGCGCGGGTTAATGTGAGCCTACGGGTTAGGATTAGGGGACGGGTGAGGGTTAGGCTTCGGGGAAGGGTTAGGGTTAGGGTTCGGGCTAGGGTTAGGGTTAGGGGACGGGGACGGTTTAGGGTCCAGGTGAGGGTCCGACAAAGCTTAGGGGGAGCGTGCGTGTGAGGGCGCGGGTTAGTGTTAGCGGACGGTTTAGGATTAGGGGACGTGTGAGTGTCAGGCTTCGGGGAAGGGTTAGGGTTAAGTTTAGGGCTAGGGTTAGGGTTAGGGGACGGGGACAGTTTAGGGTCCAGGTGAGGGTCCGATAACGCTTTAGGGGTAGCGTGCGTGTGAGAGCGCGGGTTAGTTTTAGCGTACGGGTTAGGATTAGGGGACGGGTGAGGGTCAGGCTTCGGGGAAGGGTTAGGGTTAGGGTTCGGGCTAGGGTTAGGGTTAGGAGACGGGGACGGTTTAGGGTCCAGGTGAGGGTCCGACAACGCTTTAGGGGGAGCGTGCGTGTGAGGGCGCGGGTTAGTGTGGTAGCCTACGGGTTAGGATTAGGGGACGGGTGAGGGTCAGGCTTCGGGGAAGGGTTAGGGTTAGGGTTCGGGCTAGGGTTAGGGTTAGGGGACGGGGACGGTTTAGGGTCCAGGTGAGGGTCCGACAACGCTTTAGAGGGAGCGTGCGTGTGAGGGCGCGGGTTAGTGTGAGCCTACGGGTTAGGATTAGGGGACGGGTGAGGGTCAGGCTTCGGGGAAGGGTTAGGGTTAGGGTTCGGGCTAGGGTTAGGGTTAGGGGACGGGGACGGTTTAGGGTCCAGGTGAGGGTCCGACAACGCTTTAGGGGGAGCGTGCGTGTTAGGGCGTGGGTTAGTTTTAGCGTACGGGTTAGGATTATGGGACGGGTGAGGGTCAGGCTTCGGGGAAGGTTTAGGGTTAGGGTTCGGGCTAGGGTTAGGGTTAGGAGACGGGGACGGTTTAGGGTCCAGGTGAGGGTCCGACAACGCTTTAGGGGGAGCGTGCGTGTGAGGGCGCGGGTTAGTGTGAGCCTACGGGTTAGGATTAGGGGACGGGTGAGGGTCAGGCTTCGGGGAAGGGTTAGGGTTAGGGTTCGGGCTAGGGTTAGGGTTAGGGGACGGGGACGGTTTAGGGTCCAGGTGAGGGTCCGACAACGCTTTAGGGGGAGCGTGCGTGTGAGGGCGTGGGTTAGTTTTAGCGTACGGGTTAGGATTATGGGACGGGTGAGGGTCAGGCTTCGGGGAAGGTTTAGGGTTAGGGTTCGGGCTAGGTTTAGGGTTAGGAGACGGGGACGGTTTAGGGTCCAGGTGAGGGTCCGACAACGCTTTAGGGGGAGCGTGCGTGTGAGGGCGCGGGTTAGTGTGAGCCTACGGGTTAGAATTAGGGGACGGGTGAGGGTCAGGCTTCGGGGAAGGGTTAGGGTTAGGGTTCGGGCTAGGGTTAGGGTTAGGGGACGGGGACGGTTTAGGGTCCAGGTGAGGGTCCGACAATGCTTTAGGGGGAGCGTGCGTGTGAGGGCGCGGGTTAGTGTGAGCCTACGGGTTAGGATTAGGGGACGGGTGAGGGTCAGGCTTCGGGGAAGGGTTAGGGTTAGGGTTCGGCCTAGGGTTAGGGTTAGGGGACGGGGACGGTTTAGGGTCCAGGTGAGGGTCCGACAATGCTTTAGGGGGAGCGTGCGTGTGAGGGTGCGGGTTAGTGTGAGCCTACGGGTCAGGATTAGGGGACGGGTGAGGGTCAGGCTTCGGGGAAGGGTTAGGGTTAGGGTTCGGGCTAGGGTTAGGGTTAGGGGACGGGGACGGTTTAGGGTCCAGGTGAGGGTCCGACAACGCTTTAGGGGGAGAGTGCGTGTGAGGGCGCGGGATAGTGTTAGCGTACGGGTTAGGGTTAGGGGACGGGTGAGGGTCAGGCTTCGGAGAAGGGTTAGGGTTAGGGTTCGGGCTAGGGTTAGGGTTAGGGGACGGGGACGGTTTAGGGTCCAGGTGAGGGTCCGACAACGCTTTAGGGGGAGCGTGCGTGTGAGGGCGTTGGTTAGTTTTAGCGTACGGGTTAGTATTATGGGACGGGTGAGTGTCAGGCTTCGGGGAAGGGTTAGGGTTAGTGTTCGGGCTAGGGTTAGGGTTAGGAGACGGGGACGGTTTAGGGTCCAGGTGAGGGTCCGACAACGCTTTAGGGGGAGCGTGCGTGTGAGGGCGCGCGTTAGTGTGAGCCTACGTGTTAGGATTAGGGGACGGGTGAGGGTCAGGCTTCGGGGAAGTGTTAGGGTTAGGGTTCGGTCTAGGGTTAGGGTTAGGGGACGGGGACGGTTTAGGGTCCAGGTGAGGGTCCGACAAAGCTTAGGGGGAGCGTGCGTGTGAGGGCGCGGGTTAGTGTTAGCGGACAATTTAGGATTAGGGGACGTGTGAGTGTCAGGCTTCGGGGAAGGGTTAGGGTTAAGGTTAGGGCTAGGGTTAGGGTTAGGGGACGGGGACAGTTTAGGGTCCAGGTGAGGGTCCGACAACGCTTTAGGGGTAGCGTGCGTGTGAGAGCGCGGGTTAGTTTTAGCGTACGGGTTAGGATTAGGGGACGGGTGAGGGTCAGGCTTCGGGGAAGGGTTAGGGTTAGTGTTCGGGCTACGGTTAGGGTTAGGGGACGGGGACGGTTTAGGGTCCAGGTGAGGGTCCGACAACGCTTTAGGGGGAGCGTGCGTGTGAGGGCGTGGCTTAGTGTGAGCCTACGGGTTAGGATTAGGGGACGGGTGAGGGTCAGGCTTCGGGGAAGTGTTAGGGTTAGGGTTCGGGCTAGGGTTAGGGTTAGGGGACGGGGACGGTTTAGGGTCCAGGTGAGGGTCCAAAAACGCTTTAGGGGGAGCGTGCGTGTGAGGGCGCGGGTTAGTGTGAGCCTACGGGTTAGGATTAGGGGATGGGTGAGGGTCAGGCTTCGGGGAAGGGTTAGGGTTAGGGTTCGGGCTAGGGTTAGGGTTAGGGGACGGGGACGGTTTAGGGTCCAGGTGAGGGTCCGACAACGCTTTAGGGGGAGCGTGCGTGTGAGGGTGCGGGTTAGTGTTAGCGTACGGGTTAGGATTAGGGGATGGGTGAGGGTCAGGCTTCGGGGAAGGGTTAGGGTTAGGGTTCGGGCTAGGGTTAGGGTTAGGGGACGGGGACGGTTTAGGGTCCAGGTGAGGGTCCGACAACCCTTTAGGGGGAGTGTGCGTGTGAGGGCGCGGGTTAGTGTTAGCGTACGGGTTAGGATTAGGGGACGGGTGAGGGTCAGGCTTCGGGGAAGGGTTAGGGTTAGGGTTCGGGCTAGGGTTAGGGTTAGGGGACGGGGACGGTTTAGGGTCCAGGTGAGGGTCCGACAACGCTTTAGGGGGAGCGTGCGTATGAGGGCGCGGGTTAGTGTGAGCCTACGGGTTAGGATTAGGGGACGGGTGAGGGTCAGGCTTCGGGGAAGGGTTAGGGTTAGGGTTCGGGCTAGGGTTAGGGTTAGGGTCGGGGATGGTTTAGGGTCCAGGTGAGGGTCCGACAACGCTTTAGGGGGAGCGTGCGTGTGAGGGCGTGGCTTAGTGTGAGCCTACGGGTTAGGATTAGGGGACGGGTGAGGGTCAGGCTTCGGGGAAGGGTTAGGGTTAGGGTTCGGGCTAGGGTTAGGGTTAGGGGACGGGGACGGTTTAGGGTACAGGTGAGGGTCCGACAACGCTTTAGGGGGAGCGTGCATGTGAGGGCGCGTATTAGTGTTAGCGTACGGGTTAGGATTAGGGGACGGGTGAGGGTCAGGCTTCGGGGAAGGGTTAGGGTTAGGGTTCGGGCTAGGGTTAGGGTTAGGGGATGGGGACGGTTTAGGGTCCAGGTGAGGGTCCGACAACGCTTTAGGGGGAGCGTGGGTGTGAGGGCGCGGGTTAGTGTTAGCGTACGGGTTAGGATTAGGGGACGGGTGAGGGTCAGGCTTCGTGGAAGGGTTAGGGTTAAGGTTCGGGCTAGGGTTAGGGTTAGGGGACGGGGACGGTTTAGGGTCCAGGTGAGGGTCCGACAACGCTTTAGGGGGAGCGTGCGTGTGAGGGCGCGTGTTAGTGTGAGCCTACGGGTTAGGATTTGGGGACGGTGAGGGTCAGGCTTCGGGGAAGGGTTAGGGTTAGGGTTCGGGCTAGGGTTAGGGTTAGGGAACGGGGACGGTTTAGGGTCCAGGTGAGGGTCCGACAACGCTTTAGGGGGAGCGTGCGTGTGAGGGGGAGGGTTAGTGTTAGCGTACGGGTTAGGATTAGGGGACGGTTGAGGGTCAGGCTTCGGGGAAGGGTTAGGATTAGGGTTTGGGCTAGGGTTAGGGTTAGGGGACGGGGACGGTTTAGGGTCCAGGTGAGGGTCCGACAACGCTTTAGGGGGAGTGTGCGTGTGAGGGCGCGGGTTAGTGTTAGCGTACGGGTTAGGATTAGGGGACGGGTGAGGGTCAGGCTTCGGGGAAGTGTTAGGGTTAGGGTTCGGGCTAGGGTTAGGGTTAGGGGACGGGGACGGTTTAGGGTCCAGGTGAGGGTCCGACAACGCTTTAGGGGGAGCGTGCATGTGAGGGCGCGGGTTAGTGTGAGCCTACGGTTTAGGATTAAGGGACGATTGAAGGTCAGGCTTCGGGGCAGGTTTAGGGTTAGGGTTCGGGCTAGGGTTAGGGTTAGGGGACGGGGACGGTTTAGGGTCCAGGTGAGGGTCCGACAACGCTTTAGGGGGAGCGTGCGTGTGAGGGCGCGGGTTAGTGTTAGCGTACGGGTTAGGATTAGGGGACGGGTGAGGGTCAGGCTTCGGGGAAGGGTTAGGGTTAGGGTTCGGGCTACGGTTAGGGTTAGGGGACGGGGACGGTTTAGGGTCCAGGTGAGGGTCCGACAACGCTTTAGGGGGAGCGTGCGTCTGAGGGCGCGGGTTAATGTGAGCCTACGGGTTAGGATTAGGGGACGGGTTAGGGTCAGGCTTCGGGGAAGGGTTAGGGTTAGGGTTCGGGCTAGGGTTAGGGTTAGGGGACGGGGACGGTTTAGGGTCCAGGTGAGGGTCCGAAAACGCTTAGGGGGAGCGTGCGTGTGAGGGCGCGGGTTAGTGTTAGCGGACGGTTTAGGATTAGGGGACGTGTGAGTGTCAGGCTTCGGGGAAGGGTTAGGGTTAAGGTTAGGGCTAGGGTTAGGGTTAGGGGACGGGGACGGTTTAGGGTCCAGGTGAGGGTCCGACAACGCTTTAGGGGGAGAGTGCGTGTGAGGGCGCGGGTTAGTGTGAGCCTACGGGTTAGGATTAGGGGACGGGTGAGGGTCAGGCTTCGGGGAAGGGTTAGGGTTAGGGTTCGGGCTAGGTTTAGGGTTAGGGGACGGGGACGGTTTAGGGTCCAGGTGAGGGTCCGACAACGCTTTAGGGGGAGAGTGCGTGTGAGGGCGCGTGTTAGTTTTAGCGTACGGGTTAGGATTAGGGGACGGGTGAGGGTCAGGCTTCGGGGAAGGGTTAGGGTGAGGGTTCGGGCTAGGGTTAGGGTTAGGGGACGGGGACGGTTTAGGGTCCAGGTGAGGGTCCGACAACGCTTTAGGGGGAGCGTGCGTGTGAGGGCGCGGGTTAGTGTGAGCCTACGGGTTAGGATTAGGGGACGGGTGAGGGTCAGGCTTCGGGGAAGGGTTAGGGTTAGGGTTTGGGCTAGGGTTAGGGTTAGGGGACGGGGACGGTTTAGGGTCCAGGTGAGGGTCCGACAACGCTTTAGGGGGAGCGTGCGTGTGAGGGCGCGGGTTAGTGTGAGCCTACGGGTTAGGATTAGGGGACGGGTGAGGGTCAGGCTTCGGGGAATGGTTAGGGTTAGGGTTCGGGCTAGGGTTAGGGTTAGGGGACGGGGATGGTTTAGGGTCCAGGTGAGGGTCCGACAACGCTTTAGGGGGAGCGTGGTTGTGAGGGCGCGGGTTAGTGTGAGCCTACGGTTTAGGATTAGGGGACGGGTGAGGGTCAGGCTTCGGGGAAGGGTTAGGGTTAGGGTTCGGGCTAGGGTTAGGGTTAGGGGACGGGGACGGTTTAGGGTCCAGGTGAGGGTCCGACAATGCTTTAGGGGGAGCGTGCGTGTGAGGGCGCGGGTTAGTGTGAGCCTACGGGTTAGGATTAGGGGACGGGTGAGGGTCAGGCTTCGGGGAAGTTTTAGCTTTAGGGTTCGGGCTAGGGTTAGGATTAGGGGACGGGGACGGTTTAGGGTCCAGGTGAGGGTCCGACAACGCTTTAGGGGGAGCGTGCGTGTGAGGGCGCGGGTTAGTGTGAGCCTACGGGTTAGGATTAGGGGACGGGTGAGGGTCAGGCTTCGGGGAAGGGTTAGGGTTAGGGTTCGGGCTAGGGTTAGGGCTAGGGGACGGGGACGGTTTAGGGTCCAGGTGAGGGTCCGACAACGCTTTAGGGGGAGTGTGCGTGTGAGGGCGCGGGTTAGTGTTAGCGTACGGGTTAGGATTAGGGGACGGGTGAGGCTCAGGCTTCGGGGAAGAATTAGGGTTAGGGTTCGGGCTAGGGTTAGGGTTAGGGGACGGGGACGGTTTAGGGTCCAGGTGAGGGTCCGACAACGCTTTAGGGGGAGCGTGCGTGTGAGGGCGCGGGTTAGTGTTAGCGTACGGGTTAGGATTAGGGGACGGGTGAGGGTCAGGCTTCGGGGAAGGGTTAGGGTTAGTGTTCGGGCTTCGGTTAGGGTTAGGGGACGGGGACGGTTTAGGGTCCAGGTGAGGGTCCGACAACGCTTTAGGGGGAGCGTGCGTGTGAGGGCGCGGGTTAGTGTGAGCCTACGGGTTAGGATTAGTGGACAGGTGAGGGTCAGGCTTCGGGGAAGGGTTAGGGTTAGGGTTCGGGCTAGTGTTAGGGTTAGGGGACGGGGACGGTTTAGGGTCCAGGTGAGGGTCCGACAACGATTTAGGGGGAGCGTGCGTGTGAGGGCGTGGGTTAGTGTTAGCGTACGGGTTAGGATTAGGGGATGGGTGAGGGTCAGGCTTCGGGGAAGGGTTAGGGTTAGGGTTCGGGCTAGGGTTAGGGTTAGGGGACGGGGACGGTTTAGGGTCCAGGTGAGGGTCCGACAACGCTTTAGGGGGAGCGTGCGTGTGAGGGCGCGGGTTAGTGTTAGCGTACGGGTTAGGATTAAGGGACGGGTGAGGGTCAGGCTTCGGGGAAGGGTTAGGGTTAGGGTTCGGGCTAGGGTTAGGGTTAGGGGACGGGGACGGTTTAGGGTCCAGGTGAGGGTCCGACAACACTTTAGGGGGAGTGTGCGTGTGAGGGCGCGGGTTAGTGTGAGCCTACGGGTTAGGATTAGGGGACGGGTGAGGGTCAGGCTTCGGGGAAGGGTTAGGGTTAGGGTTCGGGCTAGGGTTAGGGTTAGGGGACGGGGACGGTTTAGGGTACAGGTGAGGGTCCGACAACGCTTTAGGGGGAGCGTGCATGTGAGGGCGCGTATTAGTGTTAGCGTACGGGTTAGGATTAGGGGACGGGTGAGGGTCAGGCTTCGGGGAAGGGTTAGGGTTAGGGTTCGGGCTAGGGTTAGGGTTAGGGGATGGGGACGGTTTAGGGTCCAGGTGAGGGTCCGACAACGCTTTAGGGGGAGCGTGGGTGTGAGGGCGCGGGTTAGTGTTAGCGTACGGGTTAGGATTAGGGGACGGGTGAGGGTCAGGCTTCGTGGAAGGGTTAGGGTTAAGGTTCGGGCTAGGGTTAGGGTTAGGGGACGGGGACGGTTTAGGGTCCAGGTGAGGGTCCGACAACGCTTTAGGGGGAGCGTGCGTGTGAGGGCGCGTGTTAGTGTGAGCCTACGGGTTAGGATTAGGGGACGGTGAGGGTCAGGCTTCGGGGAAGGGTTAGGGTTAGGGTTCGGGCTAGGGTTAGGGTTAGGGAACGGGGACGGTTTAGGGTCCAGGTGAGGGTCCGACAACGCTTTAGGGGGAGCGTGCGTGTGAGGGGGAGGGTTAGTGTTAGCGTACGGGTTAGGATTAGGGGACGGTTGAGGGTCAGGCTTCGGGGAAGGGTTAGGATTAGGGTTTGGGCTAGGGTTAGGGTTAGGGGACGGGGACGGTTTAGGGTCCAGGTGAGGGTCCGACAACGCTTTAGGGGGAGTGTGCGTGTGAGGGCGCGGGTTAGTGTTAGCGTACGGGTTAGGATTAGGGGACGGGTGAGGGTCAGGCTTCGGGGAAGTGTTAGGGTTAGGGTTCGGGCTAGGGTTAGGGTTAGGGGACGGGGACGGTTTAGGGTCCAGGTGAGGGTCCGACAACGCTTTAGGGGGAGCGTGCATGTGAGGGCGCGGGTTAGTGTGAGCCTACGGTTTAGGATTAAGGGACGATTGAAGGTCAGGCTTCGGGGCAGGTTTAGGGTTAGGGTTCGGGCTAGGGTTAGGGTTAGGGGACGGGGACGGTTTAGGGTCCAGGTGAGGGTCCGACAACGCTTTAGGGGGAGCGTGCGTGTGAGGGCGCGGGTTAGTGTTAGCGTACGGGTTAGGATTAGGGGACGGGTGAGGGTCAGGCTTCGGGGAAGGGTTAGGGTTAGGGTTCGGGCTACGGTTAGGGTTAGGGGACGGGGACGGTTTAGGGTCCAGGTGAGGGTCCGACAACGCTTTAGGGGGAGCGTGCGTCTGAGGGCGCGGGTTAATGTGAGCCTACGGGTTAGGATTAGGGGACGGGTTAGGGTCAGGCTTCGGGGAAGGGTTAGGGTTAGGGTTCGGGCTAGGGTTAGGGTTAGGGGACGGGGACGGTTTAGGGTCCAGGTGAGGGTCCGAAAACGCTTAGGGGGAGCGTGCGTGTGAGGGCGCGGGTTAGTGTTAGCGGACGGTTTAGGATTAGGGGACGTGTGAGTGTCAGGCTTCGGGGAAGGGTTAGGGTTAAGGTTAGGGCTAGGGTTAGGGTTAGGGGACGGGGACGGTTTAGGGTCCAGGTGAGGGTCCGACAACGCTTTAGGGGGAGAGTGCGTGTGAGGGCGCGGGTTAGTGTGAGCCTACGGGTTAGGATTAGGGGACGGGTGAGGGTCAGGCTTCGGGGAAGGGTTAGGGTTAGGGTTCGGGCTAGGTTTAGGGTTAGGGGACGGGGACGGTTTAGGGTCCAGGTGAGGGTCCGACAACGCTTTAGGGGGAGAGTGCGTGTGAGGGCGCGTGTCAGTTTTAGCGTACGGGTTAGGATTAGGGGACGGGTGAGGGTCAGGCTTCGGGGAAGGGTTAGGGTGAGGGTTCGGGCTAGGGTTAGGGTTAGGGGACGGGGACGGTTTAGGGTCCAGGTGAGGGTCCGACAACGCTTTAGGGGGAGCGTGCGTGTGAGGGCGCGGGTTAGTGTGAGCCTACGGGTTAGGATTAGGGGACGGGTGAGGGTCAGGCTTCGGGGAAGGGTTAGGGTTAGGGTTTGGGCTAGGGTTAGGGTTAGGGGACGGGGACGGTTTAGGGTCCAGGTGAGGGTCCGACAACGCTTTAGGGGGAGCGTGCGTGTGAGGGCGCGGGTTAGTGTGAGCCTACGGGTTAGGATTAGGGGACGGGTGAGGGTCAGGCTTCGGGGAATGGTTAGGGTTAGGGTTCGGGCTAGGGTTAGGGTTAGGGGACGGGGATGGTTTAGGGTCCAGGTGAGGGTCCGACAACGCTTTAGGGGGAGCGTGGTTGTGAGGGCGCGGGTTAGTGTGAGCCTACGGTTTAGGATTAGGGGACGGGTGAGGGTCAGGCTTCGGGGAAGGGTTAGGGTTAGGGTTCGGGCTAGGGTTAGGGTTAGGGGACGGGGACGGTTTAGGGTCCAGGTGAGGGTCCGACAATGCTTTAGGGGGAGCGTGCGTGTGAGGGCGCGGGTTAGTGTGAGCCTACGGGTTAGGATTAGGGGACGGGTGAGGGTCAGGCTTCGGGGAAGTTTTAGCTTTAGGGTTCGGGCTAGGGTTAGGATTAGGGGACGGGGACGGTTTAGGGTCCAGGTGAGGGTCCGACAACGCTTTAGGGGGAGCGTGCGTGTGAGGGCGCGGGTTAGTGTGAGCCTACGGGTTAGGATTAGGGGACGGGTGAGGGTCAGGCTTCGGGGAAGGGTTAGGGTTAGGGTTCGGGCTAGGGTTAGGGCTAGGGGACGGGGACGGTTTAGGGTCCAGGTGAGGGTCCGACAACGCTTTAGGGGGAGTGTGCGTGTGAGGGCGCGGGTTAGTGTTAGCGTACGGGTTAGGATTAGGGGACGGGTGAGGCTCAGGCTTCGGGGAAGAATTAGGGTTAGGGTTCGGGCTAGGGTTAGGGTTAGGGGACGGGGACGGTTTAGGGTCCAGGTGAGGGTCCGACAACGCTTTAGGGGGAGCGTGCGTGTGAGGGCGCGGGTTAGTGTTAGCGTACGGGTTAGGATTAGGGGACGGGTGAGGGTCAGGCTTCGGGGAAGGGTTAGGGTTAGTGTTCGGGCTTCGGTTAGGGTTAGGGGACGGGGACGGTTTAGGGTCCAGGTGAGGGTCCGACAACGCTTTAGGGGGAGCGTGCGTGTGAGGGCGCGGGTTAGTGTGAGCCTACGGGTTAGGATTAGTGGACAGGTGAGGGTCAGGCTTCGGGGAAGGGTTAGGGTTAGGGTTCGGGCTAGTGTTAGGGTTAGGGGACGGGGACGGTTTAGGGTCCAGGTGAGGGTCCGACAACGATTTAGGGGGAGCGTGCGTGTGAAGGCGTGGGTTAGTGTTAGCGTACGGGTTAGGATTAGGGGATGGGTGAGGGTCAGGCTTCGGGGAAGGGTTAGGGTTAGGGTTCGGGCTAGGGTTAGGGTTAGGGGACGGGGACGGTTTAGGGTCCAGGTGAGGGTCCGACAACGCTTTAGGGGGAGCGTGCGTGTGAGGGCGCGGGTTAGTGTTAGCGTACGGGTTAGGATTAAGGGACGGGTGAGGGTCAGGCTTCGGGGAAGGGTTAGGGTTAGGGTTCGGGCTAGGGTTAGGGTTAGGGGACGGGGACGGTTTAGGGTCCAGGTGAGGGTCCGACAACACTTTAGGGGGAGTGTGCGTGTGAGGGCGCGGGTTAGTGTGAGCCTACGGGTTAGGATTAGGTGACGGGTGAGGGTCAGGCTTCGGGGAAGGGTTAGGGTTAGGGTTCGGGCTAGGGTTAGGGTTAGGGTCGGGGACGGTTTAGGGTCCAGGTGAGGGTCCGACAACGCTTTACGGGGAGCGTGCGTGTGAGGGCGTGGCTTAGTGTGAGCCTACGGGTTAGGATTAGGGGACGGGTGAGGGTCAGGCTTCGGGGAAGTGTTAGGGTTAGGGTTCGGACTAGGGTTAGGGTTAGGGGACGGGGACGGTTTAGGGTCCAGGTGAGGGTCCGAAACGCTTTAGGGGGAGCGTGCGTGTGAGGGCGCGGGTTAGTGTGAGCCTACGGGTTAGGATTAGCGGATGGGTGAGGGTCAGGCTTCGGGGAAGGGTTAGGGTTAGGGTTTGGGCTAGGGTTAGGGTTAGGGGACGGGGACGGTTTAGGGTCCAGGTGAGGGTCCGACAACGCTTTAGGGGGAGCGTGCGTCTGAGGGCGCGGGTTAATGTGAGCCTACGGGTTAGGATTAGGGGACGGGTGAGGGTTAGGCTTCGGGGAAGGGTTAGGGTTAGGGTTCGGGCTAGGGTTAGGGTTAGGGGACGGGGACGGTTTAGGGTCCAGGTGAGGGTCCGACAAAGCTTAGGGGGAGCATTCGTGTGAGGGCGCGGGTTAGTGTTAGCGGACAGTTTAGGATTAGGGGACGTGTGAGTGTCAGGCTTCGGGGAAGGGTTAGGGTTAAGGTTAGGGCTAGGGTTAGGGTTAGGGGACGGGGACAGTTTAGGGTCCAGGTGAGGGTCCGACAACGCTTTAGGGGTAGCGTGCGTGTGAGGGTGCGGGTTAGTGTTAGCGTACGGGTTAGGATTAGGGGATGGGTGAGGGTCAGGCTTCGGGGAAGGGTTAGGGTTAGGGTTCGGGCTAGGGTTAGGGTTAGGGGACGGGGACGGTTTAGGGTCCAGGTGAGGGTCCGACAACCCTTTAGGGGGAGCGTGCGTGTGAGGGCGCGGGTTAGTGTTAGCGTACGGGTTAGGATTAGGGGACGGGTGAGGGTCAGGCTTCGGGGAAGGGTTAGGGTTAGGGTTCGGGCTAGGGTTAGGGTTAGGGGACGGGGACGGTTTAGGGTCCAGGTGAGGGTCCGACAACGCTTTAGGGGGAGCGTGCGTATGAGGGCGCGGGTTAGTGTGAGCCTACGGGTTAGGATTAGGGGACGGGTGAGGGTCAGGCTTCGGGGAAGGGTTAGGGTTAGGGTTCGGGCTAGGGTTAGGGTTAGGGTCGGGGATGGTTTAGGGTCCAGGTGAGGGTCCGACAACGCTTTAGGGGGAGCGTGCGTGTGAGGGCGTGGCTTAGTGTGAGCCTACGGGTTAGGATTAGGGGACGGGTGAGGGTCAGGCTTCGGGGAAGGGTTAGGGTTAGGGTTCGGGCTAGGGTTAGGGTTAGGGGACGGGGACGGTTTAGGGTCCAGGTGAGGGTCCGACAACGCTTTAGGGGGAGCGTGCGTGTGAGGGCGCGGGTTAGTGTGAGCCTACGGGTTAGGATTAGGGGACGGGTGAGGGTCAGGCTTCGGGGAAGGGTTAGGGTTAGGGTTCGGGCTAGGGTTAGGGTTAGGGGACGGGGACGGTTTAGGGTCCAGGTGAGGGTCCGACAACACTTTAGGGGGAGAGTGCGTGTGAGGGCACGGGTTAGTGTTAGCGTACGGGTTAGGATTTGGGGACGGGTGAGTGTTAGGCTTCGGGGAAGGGTTAGGGTTAGGGTTCGGTCTAGGGTTAGGGTTAGGGGACGGGGACGGTTTAGGGTCCAGGTGAGGGTCCGACAACGCTTTAGGGGGAGCGTGCGTGTGAGGGTGCGGGTTAGTGTGAGCCTACGGGTTAGGATTAGGGGACGGCTGAGTGTCAGGTTTCGGGGAAGGGTTAGGGTTAGGGTTCGGGCTAGGGTTAGGGTTAGGGGACAGGGACGGTTTAGGGTCCAGGTGAGGGTCCGACAACGCTTAGGGGGAGCGTGCGTGTGAGGGCGCGGGTTAGTGTTAGCGGACGGTTTAGGATTAGGGGACGTGTGAGTGTCAGGCTTCGGGGAAGGGTTAGGGTTAAGGTTAGGGCTAGGGTTAGGGTTAGGGGACGGGGACAGTTTAGGGTCCAGGTGAGGGTCCGATAACGCTTTAGGGGTAGCGTGCGTGTGAGAGCGCGGGTTAGTTTTAGCGTACGGGTTAGGATTAGGGGACGGGTGAGGGTCAGGCTTCGGGGAAGGGTTAGGGTTAGGGTTCGGGCTAGGGTTAGGGTTAGGAGACGGGGACGGTTTAGGGTCCAGGTGAGGGTCCGACAACGCTTTAGGTGGAGCGTGCGTGTGAGGGCGCGGGTTAGTGTGGTAGCCTACGGGTTAGGATTAGGGGACGGGTGAGGGTCAGGCTTCGGGGAAGGGTTAGGGTTAGGGTTCGGGCTAGGGTTAGGGTTAGGGGACGGGGACGGTTTAGGGTCCAGGTGAGGGTCCGACAACGCTTTAGAGGGAGCGTGCGTGTGAGGGCGCGGGTTAGTGTGAGCCTACGGGTTAGGATTAGGGGACGGGTGAGGGTCAGGCTTCGGGGAAGGGTTAGGGTTAGGGTTCGGGCTAGGGTTAGGGTTAGGGGACGGGGACGGTTTAGGGTCCAGGTGAGGGTCCGACAACGCTTTAGGGGGAGCGTGCGTGTTAGGGCGTGGGTTAGTTTTAGCGTACGGGTTAGGATTATGGGACGGGTGAGGGTCAGGCTTCGGGGAAGGTTTAGGGTTAGGGTTCGGGCTAGGGTTAGGGTTAGGAGACGGGGACGGTTTAGGGTCCAGGTGAGGGTCCGACAACGCTTTAGGGGGAGCGTGCGTGTGAGGGCGCGGGTTAGTGTGAGCCTACGGGTTAGGATTAGGGGACGGGTGAGGGTCAGGCTTCGGGGAAGGGTTAGGGTTAGGGTTCGGGCTAGGGTTAGGGTTAGGGGACGGGGACGGTTTAGGGTCCAGGTGAGGGTCCGACAACGCTTTAGGGGGAGCGTGCGTGTGAGGGCGTGGGTTAGTTTTAGCGTACGGGTTAGGATTATGGGACGGGTGAGGGTCAGGCTTCGGGGAAGGTTTAGGGTTAGGGTTCGGGCTAGGTTTAGGGTTAGGAGACGGGGACGGTTTAGGGTCCAGGTGAGGGTCCGACAACGCTTTAGGGGGAGCGTGCGTGTGAGGGCGCGGGTTAGTGTGAGCCTACGGGTTAGAATTAGGGGACGGGTGAGGGTCAGGCTTCGGGGAAGGGTTAGGGTTAGGGTTCGGGCTAGGGTTAGGGTTAGGGGACGGGGACGGTTTAGGGTCCAGGTGAGGGTCCGACAATGCTTTAGGGGGAGCGTGCGTGTGAGGGCGCGGGTTAGTGTGAGCCTACGGGTTAGGATTAGGGGACGGGTGAGGGTCAGGCTTCGGGGAAGGGTTAGGGTTAGGGTTCGGCCTAGGGTTAGGGTTAGGGGACGGGGACGGTTTAGGGTCCAGGTGAGGGTCCGACAATGCTTTAGGGGGAGCGTGCGTGTGAGGGTGCGGGTTAGTGTGAGCCTACGGGTCAGGATTAGGGGACGGGTGAGGGTCAGGCTTCGGGGAAGGGTTAGGGTTAGGGTTCGGGCTAGGGTTAGGGTTAGGGGACGGGGACGGTTTAGGGTCCAGGTGAGGGTCCGACAACGCTTTAGGGGGAGAGTGCGTGTGAGGGCGCGGGATAGTGTTAGCGTACGGGTTAGGGTTAGGGGACGGGTGAGGGTCAGGCTTCGGAGAAGGGTTAGGGTTAGGGTTCGGGCTAGGGTTAGGGTTAGGGGACGGGGACGGTTTAGGGTCCAGGTGAGGGTCCGAGAACGCTTTAGGGGGAGCGTGCGTGTGAGGGCGTTGGTTAGTTTTAGCGTACGGGTTAGAATTATGGGACGGGTGAGTGTCAGGCTTCGGGGAAGGGTTAGGGTTAGTGTTCGGGCTAGGGTTAGGGTTAGGAGACGGGGACGGTTTAGGGTCCAGGTGAGGGTCCGACAACGCTTTAGGGGGAGCGTGCGTGTGAGGGCGCGCGTTAGTGTGAGCCTACGTGTTAGGATTAGGGGACGGGTGAGGGTCAGGCTTCGGGGAAGGGTTAGGGTTAGGGTTCGGGCTAGGGTTAGGGCTAGGGGACGGGGACGGTTTAGGGTCTAGGTGAGGGTCCGACAATGCTTTAGGGGGAGCGTGCGTGTGAGGGCGAGGGTTAGTGTGAGCCTACGGGTTAGGATTAGGGGACGGGTGAGGGTCAGGCTTCGGGGAAGGGTTAGGGTTAGGGTTCGGGCTAGGGTTAGGGTTAGGAGACGGGGACGGTTTAGGGTCCAGGTGAGGGTCCGACAAAGCTTAGGGGGAGCGTGCGTGTGAGGGCGCGGGTTAGTGTTAGCGGACGGTTTAGGATTAGGGGACGTGTGAGTGTCAGGCTTCGGGGAAGGGTTAGGGTTAAGGTTAGGGCTAGGGTTAGGGTTAGGGGACGGGGACAGTTTAGGGTCCATGTGAGGGTCCGATAACGCTTTAGGGGTAGCGTGCGTGTGAGAGCGCGGGTTAGTTTTAGCGTACGGGTTAGGATTAGGGGACGGGTGAGGGTCAGGCTTCGGGGAAGGGTTAGGGTTAGGGTTCGGGCTAGGGTTAGGGTTAGGAGACGGGGACGGTTTAGGGTCCAGGTGAGGGTCCGACAACGCTTTAGGGGGAGCGTGCGTGTGAGGGCGCGGGTTAGTGTGGTAGCCTACGGGTTAGGATTAGGGGACGGGTGAGGGTCAGGCTTCGGGGAAGGGTTAGGGTTAGGGTTCGGGCTAGGGTTAGGGTTAGGGGACGGGGACGGTTTAGGGTCCAGGTGAGGGTCCGACAACGCTTTAGGGGGAGCGTGCGTGTGAGGGCGTGGGTTAGTTTTAGCGTACGGGTTAGGATTATGGGACGGGTGAGGGTCAGGCTTCGGGGAAGGTTTAGGGTTAGGGTTCGGGCTAGGGTTAGGGTTAGGAGACGGGGACGGTTTAGGGTCCAGGTGAGGGTCCGACAACGCTTTAGGGGGAGCGTGCGTGTGAGGGCGCGGGTTAGTGTGAGCCTACGGGTTAGGATTAGGGGACGGGTGAGGGTCAGGCTTCGGGGAAGGGTTAGGGTTAGGGTTCGGGCTAGGGTTAGGGTTAGGGGACGGGGACGGTTTAGGGTCCAGGTGAGGGTCCGACAACGCTTTAGGGGGAGCGTGCGTGTGAGGGCGTGGGTTAGTTTTAGCGTACGGGTTAGGATTATGGGACGGGTGAGGGTCAGGCTTCGGGGAAGGTTTAGGGTTAGGGTTCGGGCTAGGTTTAGGGTTAGGAGACGGGAACGGTTTAGGGTCCAGGTGAGGGTCCGACAACGCTTTAGGGGGAGCGTGCGTGTGAGGGCGCGGGTTAGTGTGAGCCTACGGGTTAGAATTAGGGGACGGGTGAGGGTCAGGCTTCGGGGAAGGGTTAGGGTTAGGGTTCGGGCTAGGGTTAGGGTTAGGGGACGGGGACGGTTTAGGGTCCAGGTGAGGGTCCGACAATGCTTTAGGGGGAGCGTGCGTGTGAGGGCGCGGGTTAGTGTGAGCCTACGGGTTAGGATTAGGGGACGGGTGAGGGTCAGGCTTCGGGGAAGGGTTAGGGTTAGGGTTCGGACTAGGGTTAGGGTTAGGGGACGGGGACGGTTTAGGGTCCAGGTGAGGGTCCGACAATGCTTTAGGGGGAGCGTGCGTGTGAGGGTGCGGGTTAGTGTGAGCCTACGGGTCAGGATTAGGGGACGGGTGAGGGTCAGGCTTCGGGGAAGGGTTAGGGTTAGGGTTCGGGCTAGGGTTAGGGTTAGGGGACGGGGACGGTTTAGGGTCCAGGTGAGGGTCCGACAACGCTTTAGGGGGAGAGTGCGTGTGAGGGCGCGGGATAGTGTTAGCGTACGGGTTAGGGTTAGGGGACGGGTGAGGGTCAGGCTTCGGGGAAGGGTTAGGGTTAGGGTTCGGGCTAGGGTTAGGGTTAGGGGACGGGGACGGTTTAGGGTCCAGGTGAGGGTCCGACAACGCTTTAGGGGGAGCGTGCGTGTGAGGGCGTTGGTTAGTTTTAGCGTACGGGTTAGGATTATGGGACGGGTGAGTGTCAGGCTTCGGGTAAGGGTTAGGGTTAGTGTTCGGGCTAGGGTTAGGGTTAGGAGACGGGGACGGTTTAGGGTCCAGGTGAGGGTCCGACAACGCTTTAGGGGGAGCGTGCGTGTGAGGGCGCGCGTTAGTGTGAGCCTACGTGTTAGGATTAGGGGACGGGTGAGGGTCAGGCTTCGGGGAAGGTTTAGGGTTAGGGTTCGGGCTAGGGTTAGGGCTAGGGGACGGGGACGGTTTAGGGTCTAGGTGAGGGTCCGACAATGCTTTAGGGGGAGTGTGCGTGTGAGGGCGAGGGTTAGTGTGAGCCTACGGGTTAGGATTAGGGGACGGGTGAGGGTCAGGCTTCGGGGAAGGGTTAGGGTTAGGGTTCGGGCTAGGGTTAGTGTTAGGAGACGGGGACGGTTTAGGGTCCAGGTGAGGGTCCGACAACGCTTTAGGGGGAGCGTGCGTGTGAGGGCGCGGGTTAGTGTGAGCCTACGGGTTAGGATTAGGGGACGGGTGAGGGTCAGGCTTCGGGGAAGGGTTAGGGTTAGGGTTCGGGCTAGGGTTGGGGTTAGGGGACGGGGACGGTTTAGGGTCCAGGTGAGGGTCCGACAACGCTTTAGAGGGAGCGTGCGTGTGAGGGCGCGGGTTAGTGTGAGCCTACGGGTTAGGATTAGGGGACGGGTGAGGGTCAGGCTTCGGGGAAGGGTTAGGGTTAGGGTTCGGGCTAGGGTTAGGGTTAGGGGACGGGGACGGTTTAGGGTCCAGGTGAGGGTCCGACAACGCTTTAGGGGGAGCGTGCGTGTTAGGGCGTGGGTTAGTTTTAGCGTACGGGTTAGGATTATGGGACGGGTGAGGGTCAGGCTTCGGGGAAGGTTTAGGGTTAGGGTTCGGGCTAGGGTTAGGGTTAGGAGACGGGGACGGTTTAGGGTCCAGGTGAGGGTCCGACAACGCTTTAGGGGGAGCGTGCGTGTGAGGGCGCGGGTTAGTGTGAGCCTACGGGTTAGGATTAGGGGACGGGTGAGGGTCAGGCTTCGGGGAAGGGTTAGGGTTAGGGTTCGGGCTAGGGTTAGGGTTAGGGGACGGGGACGGTTTAGGGTCCAGGTGAGGGTCCGACAACGCTTTAGGGGGAGCGTGCGTGTGAGGGCGTGGGTTAGTTTTAGCGTACGGGTTAGGATTATGGGACGGGTGAGGGTCAGGCTTCGGGGAAGGTTTAGGGTTAGGGTTCGGGCTAGGTTTAGGGTTAGGAGACGGGGACGGTTTAGGGTCCAGGTGAGGGTCCGACAACGCTTTAGGGGGAGCGTGCGTGTGAGGGCGCGGGTTAGTGTGAGCCTACGGGTTAGAATTAGGGGACGGGTGAGGGTCAGGCTTCGGGGAAGGGTTAGGGTTAGGGTTCGGGCTAGGGTTAGGGTTAGGGGACGGGGACGGTTTAGGGTCCAGGTGAGGGTCCGACAATGCTTTAGGGGGAGCGTGCGTGTGAGGGCGCGGGTTAGTGTGAGCCTACGGGTTAGGATTACGGGACGGGTGAGGGTCAGGCTTCGGGGAAGGGTTAGGGTTAGGGTTCGGCCTAGGGTTAGGGTTAGGGGACGGGGACGGTTTAGGGTCCAGGTGAGGGTCCGACAATGCTTTAGGGGGAGCGTGCGTGTGAGGGTGCGGGTTAGTGTGAGCCTACGGGTCAGGATTAGGGGACGGGTGAGGGTCAGGCTTCGGGGAAGGGTTAGGGTTAGGGTTCGGGCTAGGGTTAGGGTTAGGGGACGGGGACGGTTTAGGGTCCAGGTGAGGGTCCGACAACGCTTTAGGGGGAGAGTGCGTGTGAGGGCGCGGGATAGTGTTAGCGTACGGGTTAGGGTTAGGGGACGGGTGAGGGTCAGGCTTCGGAGAAGGGTTAGGGTTAGGGTTCGGGCTAGGGTTAGGGTTAGGGGACGGGGACGGTTTAGGGTCCAGGTGAGGGTCCGACAACGCTTTAGGGGGAGCGTGCGTGTGAGGGCGTTGGTTAGTTTTAGCGTACGGGTTAGGATTATGGGACGGGTGAGTGTCAGGCTTCGGGGAAGGGTTAGGGTTAGTGTTCGGGCTAGGGTTAGGGTTAGGAGACGGGGACGGTTTAGGGTCCAGGTGAGGGTCCGACAACGCTTTAGGGGGAGCGTGCGTGTGAGGGCGCGCGTTAGTGTGAGCCTACGTGTTAGGATTAGGGGACGGGTGAGGGTCAGGCTTCGGGGAAGGGTTAGGGTTAGGGTTCGGGCTAGGGTTAGGGCTAGGGGACGGGGACGGTTTAGGGTCTAGGTGAGGGTCCGACAATGCTTTAGGGGGAGCGTGCGTGTGAGGGCGAGGGTTAGTGTGAGCCTACGGGTTAGGATTAGGGGACGGGTGAGGGTCAGGCTTCGGGGAAGGGTTAGGGTTAGGGTTCGGGCTAGGGTTAGGGTTAGGAGACGGGGAAGGTTTAGGGTCCAGGTGAGGGTCCGACAACGCTTTAGGGGGAGCGTGCGTGTGAGGGCGCGGGTTAGTGTGAGCCTACGGGTTAGGATTAGGGGACGGGTGAGGGTCAGGCTTCGGGGAAGTGTTAGGGTTAGGGTTCGGTCTAGGGTTAGGGTTAGGGGACGGGGACGGTTTAGGGTCCAGGTGAGGGTCCGACAAAGCTTAGGGGGAGCGTGCGTGTGAGGGCGCGGGTTAGTGTTAGCGGACGGTTTAGGATTAGGGGACGTGTGAGTGTCAGGCTTCGGGGAAGGGTTAGGGTTAAGGTTAGGGCTAGGGTTAGGGTTAGGGGACGGGGACAGTTTAGGGTCCAGGTGAGGGTCCGATAACGCTTTAGGGGTAGCGTGCGTGTGAGAGCGCGGGTTAGTTTTAGCGTACGGGTTAGGATTAGGGGACGGGTGAGGGTCAGGCTTCGGGGAAGGGTTAGGGTTAGGGTTCGGGCTAGGGTTAGGGTTAGGAGACGGGGACGGTTTAGGGTCCAGGTGAGGGTCCGACAACGCTTTAGGGGGAGCGTGCGTGTGAGGGCGCGGGTTAGTGTGGTAGCCTACGGGTTAGGATTAGGGGACGGGTGAGGGTCAGGCTTCGGGGAAGGGTTAGGGTTAGGGTTCGGGCTAGGGTTAGGGTTAGGGGACGGGGACGGTTTAGGGTCCAGGTGAGGGTCCGACAACGCTTTAGAGGGAGCGTGCGTGTGAGGGCGCGGGTTAGTGTGAGCCTACGGGTTAGGATTAGGGGACGGGTGAGGGTCAGGCTTCGGGGAAGGGTTAGGGTTAGGGTTCGGGCTAGGGTTAGGGTTAGGGGACGGGGACGGTTTAGGGTCCAGGTGAGGGTCCGACAACGCTTTAGGGGGAGCGTGCGTGTTAGGGCGTGGGTTAGTTTTAGCGTACGGGTTAGGATTATGGGACGGGTGAGGGTCAGGCTTCGGGGAAGTTTTAGGGTTAGGGTTCGGGCTAGGGTTAGGGTTAGGAGACGGGGACGGTTTAGGGTCCAGGTGAGGGTCCGACAACGCTTTAGGGGGAGCGTGCGTGTGAGGGCGCGGGTTAGTGTGAGCCTACGGGTTAGGATTAGGGGACGGGTGAGGGTCAGGCTTCGGGGAAGGGTTAGGGTTAGGGTTCGGGCTAGGGTTGGGGTTAGGGGACGGGGACGGTTTAGGGTCCAGGTGAGGGTCCGACAACGCTTTAGAGGGAGCGTGCGTGTGAGGGCGCGGGTTAGTGTGAGCCTACGGGTTAGGATTAGGGGACGGGTGAGGGTCAGGCTTCGGGGAAGGGTTAGGGTTAGGGTTCGGGCTGGGGTTAGGGTTAGGGGACGGGGACGGTTTAGGGTCCAGGTGAGGGTCCGACAACGCTTTAGGGGGAGAGTGCGTGTGAGGGCGCGGGATAGTGTTAGCGTACGGGTTAGGGTTAGGGGACGTGTGAGGGTCACGCTTCGGGGAAGGGTTAGGGTTAGGGTTCGGGCTAGGGTTAGGGTTAGGGGACGGGGACGGTTTAGGGTCCAGGTGAGGGTCCGACAACGCTTTAGGGGGAGCGTGCGTGTGAGGGCGTTGGTTAGTTTTAGCGTACGTGTTAGGATTATGGGACGGGTGAGTGTCAGGCTTCGGGGAAGGGTTAGGGTTAGTGTTCGGGCTAGGGTTAGGGTTAGGAGACGGGGACGGTTTAGGGTCCAGGTGAGGGTCCGACAACGCTTTAGGGGGAGCGTGCGTGTGAGGGCGCGCGTTAGTGTGAGCCTACGTGTTAGGATTAGGGGACGGGTGAGGGTCAGGCTTCGGGGAAGGGTTAGGGTTAGGGTTCGGGCTAGGGTTAGGGCTAGGGGACGGGGACGGTTTAGGGTCTAGGTGAGGGTCCGACAATGCTTTAGGGGGAGCGTGCGTGTGAGGGCGAGGGTTAGTGTGAGCCTACGGGTTAGGATTAGGGGACGGGTGAGGGTCAGGCTTCGGGGAAGGGTTAGGGTTAGGGTTCGGTCTAGGGTTAGTGTTAGGAGACGGGGACGGTTTAGGGTCCAGGTGAGGGTCCGACAACGCTTTAGGGGGAGCGTGCGTGTGAGGGCGCGGGTTAGTGTGAGCCTACGGGTTAGGATTAGGGGACGGGTGAGGGTCAGGCTTCGGGGAAGGGTTAGGGTTAGGGTTCGGGCTAGGGTTGGGGTTAGGGGACGGGGACGGTTTAGGGTCCAGGTGAGGGTCCGACAACGCTTTAGAGGGAGCGTGCGTGTGAGGGCGCGGGTTAGTGTGAGCCTACGGGTTAGGATTAGGGGACGGGTGAGGGTCAGGCTTCGGGGAAGGGTTAGGGTTAGGGTTCGGGCTAGGGTTAGGGTTAGGGGACGGGGACGGTTTAGGGTCCAGGTGAGGGTCCGACAATGCTTTAGGGGGAGCGTGCGTGTGAGGGCGCGGGTTAGTGTGAGCCTACGGGTTAGGATTAGGGGACGGGTGAGGGTCAGGCTTCTGGGAAGGGTTAGGGTTAGGGTTCGGGCTAGGGTTACGGTTAGGGGACGGGGACGGTTTAGGGTCCAGGAGAGGGTCCGACAATGCTTTAGGGGGAGCGTGCGTATGAGGGTGCGGGTTAGTGTGAGCCTACGGGTCAGGATTAGGGGACGGGTGAGGGTCAGGCATCGGGGAAGGGTTAGGGTTAGGGTTCGGGCTAGGGTTAGGGTTAGGGGACGGGGACGGTTTAGGGTCCAGGTGAGGGTCCGACAACGCTTTAGGGGGAGCGTGCGTGTGAGGGCGCGGGTTAGTGTTAGCGTACGGGTTAGAATTAGGGGACGGGTGAGGGTCAGGCTTCGGGGAAGGGTTAGGGTTAGGGTTCGGGCTAGGGTTAGGGTTAGGGGACGGGGACGGTTTAGGGTCCAGGTGAGGGTCCGACAACGCTTTAGGGGGAGCGTGCGTGTGAGGGCGTTGGTTAGTTTTAGCGTACGGGTTAGGATTATGGGACGGGTGAGGGTCAGGCTTCGGGGAAGGGTTAGGGTTAATGTTCGGGCTAGGGTTAGGGTTAGGAGACGGGGACGGTTTAGGGTCCATGTGAGGGTCCGACAACGCTTTAGGGGGAGCGTGCGTGTGAGGGCGCGCGTTAGTGTGAGCCTACGGGTTAGGATTAGGGGACGGGTGAGGGTCAGGCTTCGGGGAAGGGTTAGGGTTAGGGTTCGGGCTAGGGTTAGGGTTAGGGGACGGGGACGGTTTATGGTCCAGGTGAGGGTCCGACAATGCTTTAGGGGGAGCGTGCGTGTGAGGGCGAGGGTGAGTGTGAGCCTACGGGTTAGGATTAGGGGACGGGTGAGGGTCAGGCTTCGGGGAAGGGTTAGGGTTAGGGTTCGGGCTAGGGTTAGGGTTAGGGGACCGGGACGGTTTAGGGTCCAGGTGAGGGTCCGACAACGCTTTAGGGGGAGCGTGCGTGTGAGGGCGCGGGTTAGTGTTAGCGTACGGGTTAGGATTAGGGGACGGGTGAGGGTCAGGCTTCGGGGAAGGGTTAGGGTTAGGGTTCGGGCTAGGGTTAGGGTTAGGGGACGGGGACGGTTTAGGGTCCAGGTGAGGGTCCGACAACGCTTTAGGGGGAGCGTGCGTGTGAGGGCGTGGGTTAGTTTTAGCGTACGGGTTAGGATTATGGGACGGGTGAGGGTCAGGCTTCGGGGAAGGTTTAGGGTTAGGGTTCGGGCTAGGTTTAGGGTTAGGATACGGGGACGGTTTAGGGTCCAGGTGAGGGTCCGACAACGCTTTAGGGGGAGCGTGCGTGTGAGGGCGCGGGTTAGTGTGAGCCTACGGGTTAGAATTAGGGGACGGGTGAGGGTCAGGCTTCGGGGAAGGGTTAGGGTTAGGGTTCGGGCTAGGGTTAGGGTTAGGGGACGGGGACGGTTTAGGGTCCAGGTGAGGGTCCGACAATGCTTTAGGGGGAGCGTGCGTGTGAGGGCGCGGGTTAGTGTGAGCCTACGGGTTAGGATTAGGGGACGGGTGAGGGTCAGGCTTCGGGGAAGGGTTAGGGTTAGGGTTCGGCCTAGGGTTAGGGTTAGGGGACGGGGACGGTTTAGGGTCCAGGTGAGGGTCCGACAATGCTTTAGGGGGAGCGTGCGTGTGAGGGTGCGGGTTAGTGTGAGCCTACGGGTCAGGATTAGGGGACGGGTGAGGGTCAGGCTTCGGGGAAGGGTTAGGGTTAGGGTTCGGGCTAGGGTTAGGGTTAGGGGACGGGGACGGTTTAGGGTCCAGGTGAGGGTCCGACAACGCTTTAGGGGGAGAGTGCGTGTGAGGGCGCGGGATAGTGTTAGCGTACGGGTTAGGGTTAGGGGACGGGTGAGGGTCAGGCTTCGGAGAAGGGTTAGGGTTAGGGTTCGGGCTAGGGTTAGGGTTAGGGGACGGGGACGGTTTAGGGTCCAGGTGAGGGTCCGACAACGCTTTAGGGGGAGCGTGCGTGTGATGGCGTTGGTTAGTTTTAGCGTACGGGTTAGGATTATGGGACGGGTGAGTGTCAGGCTTCGGGGAAGTGTTAGGGTTAGTGTTCGGGCTAGGGTTAGGGTTAGGAGACGGGGACGGTTTAGGGTCCAGGTGAGGGTCCGACAACGCTTTAGGGGGAGCGTGCGTGTGAGGGCGCGCGTTAGTGTGAGCCTACGTGTTAGGATTAGGGGACGGGTGAGGGTCAGGCTTCGGGGAAGGGTTAGGGTTAGGGTTCGTGCTAGGGTTAGGGCTAGGGGACGGGGACGGTTTAGGGTCTAGGTGAGGGTCCGACAATGCTTTAGGGGGAGCGTGCGTGTGAGGGCGAGGGTTAGTGTGAGCCTACGGGTTAGGATTAGGGGACGGGTGAGGGTCAGGCTTCGGGGAAGGGTTAGGGTTAGGGTTCGGGCTAGGGTTAGGGTTAGGAGACGGGGACGGTTTAGGGTCCAGGTGAGGGTCCGACAACGCTTTAGGGGGAGCGTGCGTGTGAGGGCGCGGGTTAGTGTGAGCCTACGGGTTAGGATTAGGGGACGGGTGAGGGTCAGGCTTCGGGGAAGTGTTAGGGTTAGGGTTCGGTCTAGGGTTAGGGTTAGGGGACGGGGACGGTTTAGGGTCCAGGTGAGGGTCCGACAAAGCTTAGGGGGAGCGTGCGTGTGAGGGCGCGGGTTAGTGTTAGCGGACGGTTTAGGATTAGGGGACGTGTGAGTGTCAGGTTTCGGGGAAGGGTTAGGGTTAAGGTTAGGGCTAGGGTTAGGGTTAGGGGACGGGGACAGTTTAGGGTCCAGGTGAGGGTCCGATAACGCTTTAGGGGTAGCGTGCGTGTGAGAGCGCGGGTTAGTTTTAGCGTACGGGTTAGGATTAGGGGACGGGTGAGGGTCAGGCTTCGGGGAAGGGTTAGGGTTAGGGTTCGGGCTAGGGTTAGGGTTAGGAGACGGGGACGGTTTAGGGTCCAGGTGAGGGTCCGACAACGCTTTAGGGGGAGCGTGCGTGTGAGGGCGCGGGTTAGTGTGGTAGCCTACGGGTTAGGATTAGGGGACGGGTGAGGGTCAGGCTTCGGGGAAGGGTTAGGGTTAGGGTTCGGGCTAGGGTTAGGGTTAGGGGACGGGGACGGTTTAGGGTCCAGGTGAGGGTCCGACAACGCTTTAGAGGGAGCGTGCGTGTGAGGGCGCGGGTTAGTGTGAGCCTACGGGTTAGGATTAGGGGACGGGTGAGGGTCAGGCTTCGGGGAAGGGTTAGGGTTAGGGTTCGGGCTAGGGTTAGGGTTAGGGGACGGGGACGGTTTAGGGTCCAGGTGAGGGTCCGACAACGCTTTAGGGGGAGCGTGCGTGTTAGGGCGTGGGTTAGTTTTAGCGTACGGGTTAGGATTATGGGACGGGTGAGGGTCAGGCTTCGGGGAAGTTTTAGGGTTAGGGTTCGGGCTAGGGTTAGGGTTAGGAGACGGGGACGGTTTAGGGTCCAGGTGAGGGTCCGACAACGCTTTAGGGGGAGCGTGCGTGTGAGGGCGCGGGTTAGTGTGAGCCTACGGGTTAGGATTAGGGGACGGGTGAGGGTCAGGCTTCGGGGAAGGGTTAGGGTTAGGGTTCGGGCTAGGGTTGGGGTTAGGGGACGGGGACGGTTTAGGGTCCAGGTGAGGGTCCGACAACGCTTTAGAGGGAGCGTGCGTGAGAGGGCGCGGGTTAGTGTGAGCCTACGGGTTAGGATTAGGGGACGGGTGAGGGTCAGGCTTCGGGGAAGGGTTAGGGTTAGGGTTCGGGCTGGGGTTAGGGTTAGGGGACGGGGACGGTTTAGGGTCCAGGTGAGGGTCCGACAACGCTTTAGGGGGAGAGTGCGTGTGAGGGCGCGGGATAGTGTTAGCGTACGGGTTAGGGTTAGGGGACGGGTGAGGGTCAGGCTTCGGGGAAGGGTTAGGGTTAGGGTTCGGGCTAGGGTTAGGGTTAGGGGACGGGGACGGTTTAGGGTCCAGGTGAGGGTCCGACAACGCTTTAGGGGGAGCGTGCGTGTGAGGGCGTTGGTTAGTTTTAGCGTACGTGTTAGGATTATGGGACGGGTGAGTGTCAGGCTTCGGGGAAGGGTTAGGGTTAGTGTTCGGGCTAGGGTTAGGGTTAGGAGACGGGGACGGTTTAGGGTCCAGGTGAGGGTCCGACAACGCTTTAGGGGGAGCGTGCGTGTGAGGGCGCGCGTTAGTGTGAGCCTACGTGTTAGGATTAGGGGACGGGTGAGGGTCAGGCTTCGGGGAAGGGTTAGGGTTAGGGTTCGGGCTAGGGTTAGGGCTAGGGGACGGGGACGGTTTAGGGTCTAGGTGAGGGTCCGACAATGCTTTAGGGGGAGCGTGCGTGTGAGGGCGAGGGTTAGTGTGAGCCTACGGGTTAGGATTAGGGGACGGGTGAGGGTCAGGCTTCGGGGAAGGGTTAGGGTTAGGGTTCGGGCTAGGGTTAGTGTTAGGAGACGGGGACGGTTTAGGGTCCAGGTGAGGGTCCGACAACGCTTTAGGGGGAGCGTGCGTGTGAGGGCGCGGGTTAGTGTGAGCCTACGGGTTAGGATTAGGGGACGGGTGAGGGTCAGGCTTCGGGGAAGGGTTAGGGTTAGGGTTCGGGCTAGGGTTGGGGTTAGGGGACGGGGA
Organism: Lagenorhynchus albirostris; assembly: GCF_949774975.1. Classification (NCBI taxonomy): domain Eukaryota; kingdom Metazoa; phylum Chordata; class Mammalia; order Artiodactyla; family Delphinidae; genus Lagenorhynchus; species Lagenorhynchus albirostris. Next base: position 253,507 of record NW_026783604.1, on the reverse strand, counting down.
CGGTTTAGGGTCCAGGTGAGGGTCCGACAACGCTTTAGAGGGAGCGTGCGTGTGAGGGCGCGGGTTAGTGTGAGCCTACGGGTTGGGATTAGGGGACGGGTGAGGGTCAGGCTTCGGGGAAGGGTTAGGGTTAGGGTTCGGGCTAGGGTTAGGGTTAGGGGACGGGGACGGTTTAGGGTCCAGGTGAGGGTCCGACAATGCTTTAGGGGGAGCGTGCGTGTGAGGGCGCGGGTTAGTGTGAGCCTACGGGTTAGGATTAGGGGACGGGTGAGGGTCAGGCTTCTGGGAAGGGTTAGGGTTAGGGTTCGGGCTAGGGTTACGGTTAGGGGACGGGGACGGTTTAGGGTCCAGGAGAGGGTCCGACAATGCTTTAGGGGGAGCGTGCGTATGAGGGTGCGGGTTAGTGTGAGCCTACGGGTCAGGATTAGGGGACGGGTGAGGGTCAGGCTTCGGGGAAGGGTTAGGGTTAGGGTTCGGGCTAGGGTTAGGGTTAGGGGACGGGGACGGTTTAGGGTCCAGGTGAGGGTCCGACAACGCTTTAGGGGGAGCGTGCGTGTGAGGGCGCGGGTTAGTGTTAGCGTACGGGTTAGAATTAGGGGACGGGTGAGGGTCAGGCTTCGGGGAAGGGTTAGGGTTAGGGTTCGGGCTAGGGTTAGGGTTAGGGGACGGGGACGGTTTAGGGTCCAGGTGAGGGTCCGACAACGCTTTAGGGGGAGCGTGCGTGTGAGGGCGTTGGTTAGTTTTAGCGTACGGGTTAGGATTATGGGACGGGTGAGGGTCAGGCTTCGGGGAAGGGTTAGGGTTAATGTTCGGGCTAGGGTTAGGGTTAGGAGACGGGGACGGTTTAGGGTCCATGTGAGGGTCCGACAACGCTTTAGGGGGAGCGTGCGTGTGAGGGCGCGCGTTAGTGTGAGCCTACGGATTAGGATTAGGGGACGGGTGAGGGTCAGGCTTCGGGGAAGGGTTAGGGTTAGGGTTCGGGCTAGGGTTAGGGTTAGGGGACGGGGACGGTTTATGGTCCAGGTGAGGGTCCGACAATGCTTTAGGGGGAGCGTGCGTGTGAGGGCGAGGGTGAGTGTGAGCCTACGGGTTAGGATTAGGGGACGGGTGAGGGTCAGGCTTCGGGGAAGGGTTAGGGTTAGGGTTCGGGCTAGGGTTAGGGTTAGGGGACCGGGACGGTTTAGGGTCCAGGTGAGGGTCCGACAACGCTTTAGGGGGAGCGTGCGTGTGAGGGCGCGGGTTAGTGTTAGCGTACGGGTTAGGATTAGGGGACGGGTGAGGGTCAGGCTTCGGGGAAGGGTTAGGGTTAGTGTTCGGGCTAGGGTTAGGGTTAGGGGACGGGGACGGTTTAGGGTCCAGGTGAGGGTCCGACAACGCTTTAGGGGGAGCGTGCGTGTGAGGGCGCTCGTTAGTGTTAGCGTACGGGTTAGGATTAGGGGACGTGTGAGGGTCAGGCTTCGGGGAAGGGTTAGGTTTAGGGTTCGGGCTAGGGTTAGGGTTAGGGGACGGGGACGGTTTAGGGTCCAGGTGAGGGTCCGACAACGCTTTAGGGGGAGCGTGCGTGTGAGGGCGCGGGTTAGTGTTAGCGTACGGGTTAGGATTAGGGGACGGGTGAGTGTCAGGCTTCGGGGAAGGGTTAGGGTTAGTGTTCGGGCTAGGGTTAGGGTTAGGAGACGGGGACGGTTTAGGGTCCAGGTGAGGGTCCGACAACGCTTTAGGGGGAGCGTGCGTGTGAGGGCGCGCGTTAGTGTGAGCCTACGTGTTAGGATTAGGGGACGGGTGAGGGTCAGGCTTCGGGGAAGGGTTAGGGTTAGGGTTCGGGCTAGGGTTAGGGCTAGGGGACGGGGACGGTTTAGGGTCTAGGTGAGGGTCCGACAATGCTTTAGGGGGAGCGTGCGTGTGAGGGCGAGGGTTAGTGTGAGCCTACGGGTTAGGATTAGGGGACGGGTGAGGGTCAGGCTTCGGGGAAGGGTTAGGGTTAGGGTTCAGGCTAGGGTTAGTGTTAGGAGACGGGGACGGTTTAGGGTCCAGGTGAGGGTCCGACAACGCTTTAGGGGGAGCGTGCGTGTGAGGGCGCGGGTTAGTGTGAGCCTACGGGTTAGGATTAGGGGACGGGTGAGGGTCAGGCTTCGGGGAAGGGTTAGGGTTAGGGTTCGGGCTAGGGTTGGGGTTAGGGGACGGGGACGGTTTAGGGTCCAGGTGAGGGTCCGACAACGCTTTAGAGGGAGCGTGCGTGTGAGGGCGCGGGTTAGTGTGAGCCTACGGGTTAGGATTAGGGGACGGGTGAGGGTCAGGCTTCGGGGAAGGGTTAGGGTTAGGGTTCGGGCTGGGGTTAGGGTTAGGGGACGGGGACGGTTTAGGGTCCAGGTGAGGGTCCGACAATGCTTTAGGGGGAGCGTGCGTGTGAGGGCGCTGGTTAGTGTGAGCCTACGGGTTAGGATTAGGGGACGGGTGAGGGTCAGGCTTCTGGGAAGGGTTAGGGTTAGGGTTCGGGCTAGGGTTACGGTTAGGGGACGGGGACGGTTTAGGGTCCAGGTGAGGGTCCGACAATGCTTTAGGGGGAGCGTGCGTATGAGGGTGCGGGTTAGTGTGAGCCTACGGGTCAGGATTAGGGGACGGGTGAGGGTCAGGCTTCGGGGAAGGGTTAGGGTTAGGGTTCGGGCTAGGGTTAGGGTTAGGGGACGGGGACGGTTTAGGGTCCAGGTGAGGGTCCGACAACGCTTTAGGGGGAGCGTGCGTGTGAGGGCGCGGGTTAGTGTTAGCATACGGGTTAGAATTAGGGGACGGGTGAGGGTCAGGCTTCGGGGAAGGGTTAGGGTTAGGGTTCGGGCTAGGGTTAGGGTTAGGGGACGGGGACGGTTTAGGGTCCAGGTGAGGGTCCGACAACGCTTTAGGGGGAGCGTGCGTGTGAGGGCGTTGGTTAGTTTTAGCGTACGGGTTAGGATTATGGGACGGGTGAGGGTCAGGCTTCGGGGAAGGGTTAGGGTTAATGTTCGGGCTAGGGTTAGGGTTAGGAGACGGGGACGGTTTAGGGTCCATGTGAGGGTCCGACAACGCTTTAGGGGGAGCGTGCGTGTGAGGGCGCGCGTTAGTGTGAGCCTACGGGTTAGGATTAGGGGACGGGTGAGGGTCAGGCTTCGGGGAAGGGTTAGGGTTAGGGTTCGGGCTAGGGTTAGGGTTAGGGGACGGGGACGGTTTATGGTCCAGGTGAGGGTCCGACAATGCTTTAGGGGGAGCGTGCGTGTGAGGGCGAGGGTGAGTGTGCGCCTACGGGTTAGGATTAGGGGACGGGTGAGGGTCAGGCTTCGGGGAAGGGTTAGGGTTAGGGTTCGGGCTAGGGTTAGGGTTAGGGGACCGGGACGGTTTAGGGTCCAGGTGAGGGTCCGACAACGCTTTAGGGGGAGCGTGCGTGTGAGGGCGCGGGTTAGTGTTAGCGTACGGGTTAGGATTAGGGGACGGGTGAGGGTCAGGCTTCGGGGAAGGGTTAGGGTTAGTGTTCGGGCTAGGGTTAGGGTTAGGGGACGGGGACGGTTTAGGGTCCAGGTGAGGGTCCGACAACGCTTTAGGGGGAGCGTGCGTGTGAGGGCGCTCGTTAGTGTTAGCGTACGGGTTAGGATTAGGGGACGTGTGAGGGTCAGGCTTCGGGGAAGGGTTAGGGTTAGGGTTCGGGCTAGGGTTAGGGTTAGGGGACGGGGACGGTTTAGGGTCCAGGTGAGGGTCCGACAACGCTTTAGGGGGAGCGTGCGTGTGAGGGCGCGGGTTAGTGTGAGCCTACGGGTTAGGATTAGGGGACGGGTGAGGGTCAGGTTTCGGGGAAGGGTTAGGGTTAGGGTTCGGGCTAGGGTTAGGGTTAGGGGACGGGGACGGTTTAGGGTCCAGGTGAGGGTCCGACAACGCTTTAGGGGGAGCGTGCGTGTGAGGGCGTTGGTTAGTTTTAGCGTACGGGTTAGGATTATGGGACGGGTGAGGGTCAGGCTTCGGGGAAGGGTTAGGGTTAATGTTCGGGCTAGGGTTAGGGTTAGGAGACGGGGACGGTTTAGGGTCCATGTGAGGGTCCGACAACGCTTTAGGGGGAGCGTGCGTGTGAGGGCGCGCGTTAGTGTGAGCCTACGGGTTAGGATTAGGGGACGGGTGAGGGTCAGGCTTCGGGGAAGGGTTAGGGTTAGGGTTCGGGCTAGGGTTAGGGTTAGGGGACGGGGACGGTTTATGGTCCAGGTGAGGGTCCGACAATGCTTTAGGGGGAGCGTGCGTGTGAGGGCGAGGGTGAGTGTGAGCCTACGGGTTAGGATTAGGGGACGGGTGAGGGTCAGGCTTCGGGGAAGGGTTAGGGTTAGGGTTCGGGCTAGGGTTAGGGTTAGGGGACCGGGACGGTTTAGGGTCCAGGTGAGGGTCCGACAACGCTTTAGGGGGAGCGTGCGTGTGAGGGCGCGGGTTAGTGTTAGCGTACGGGTTAGGATTAGGGGACGGGTGAGGGTCAGGCTTCGGGGAAGGGTTAGGGTTAGTGTTCGGGCTAGGGTTAGGGTTAGGGGACGGGGACGGTTTAGGGTCCAGGTGAGGGTCCGACAACGCTTTAGGGGGAGCGTGCGTGTGAGGGCGCTCGTTAGTGTTAGCGTACGGGTTAGGATTAGGGGACGTGTGAGGGTCAGGCTTCGGGGAAGGGTTAGGGTTAGGGTTCGGGCTAGGGTTAGGGTTAGGGGACGGGGACGGTTTAGGGTCCAGGTGAGGGTCCGACAACGCTTTAGGGGGAGCGTGCGTGTGAGGGCGCGGGTTAGTGTGAGCCTACGGGTTAGGATTAGGGGACGGGTGAGGGTCAGGTTTCGGGGAAGGGTTAGGGTTAGGGTTCGGGCTAGGGTTAGGGTTAGGGGACGGGGACGGTTTAGGGTCCAGGTGAGGGTCCGACAACGCTTTAGGGGGAGCGTGCGTGTAAGGGCGCGGGTTAGTGTTAGCGTACGGGTTAGGATTAGGGGACGGGTGAGGGTCAGGCTTCGGGGAAGGGTTAGCGTTAGGGTTCGGGCTAGGGTTAGGGTTAGGGGACGGGGACGGTTTAGGATCCAGGTGAGGGTCCGTCAACGCTTTAGGGGGAGCGTGCGTGTGAGGGCGCGTATTAGTGTTAGCGTACGGGTTAGGATTAGGGGACGGGTGAGGGTCAGGCTTCGGGGAAGGGTTAGGGTTAGGGTTCGGGCTAGGGTTAGGGTTAGGGGATGGGGACGGTTTAGGGTCCAGGTGAGGGTCCGACAACGCTTTAGGGGGAGCGTGCGTGTGAGGGCGCGGGTTAGTGTTAGCGTACGGGTTAGGATTAGGGGACGGGTGAGGGTCAGGCTTCGTGGAAGGGTTAGGGTTAAGGTTCGGGCTAGGGTTAGGGTTAGGGGACGGGGACGGTTTAGGGTCCAGGTGAGGGTCCGACAACGCTTTAGGGGGAGCGTGCGTGTGAGGGCGCGTGTTAGTGTGAGCCTACGGGTTAGGATTAGGGGACGGTGAGGGTCAGGCTTCGGGGAAGGGTTAGGGTTAGGGTTCGGGCTAGGGTTAGGGTTAGGGAACGGGGACGGTTTAGGGTCCAGGTGAGGGTCCGACAACGCTTTAGGGGGAGCGTGCGTGTGAGGGGGAGGGTTAGTGTTAGCGTACGGGTTAGGATTAGGGGACGGGTGAGGGTCAGGCTTCGGGGAAGTGTTAGGATTAGGGTTTGGGCTAGGGTTAGGGTTAGGGGACGGGGACGGTTTAGGGTCCAGGTGAGGGTCCGACAACGCTTTAGGGGGAGTGTGCGTGTGTGGGCGCGGGTTAGTGTTAGCGTACGGGTTAGGATTAGGGGACGGGTGAGGGTCAGGCTTCGGGGAAGTGTTAGGGTTAGGGTTCGGGCTAGGGTTAGGGTTAGGGGACGGGGACGGTTTAGGGTTCAGGTGAGGGTCCGACAACGCTTTAGGGGGAGCGTGCGTGTGAGGGCGCGGGTTAGTGTGAGCGTACGGGTTAGGATTAGGGGACGGGTGAGGGTCAGGCTTCGGGGAAGGGTTAGGGTTAGGGTTCGGGCTAGGGTTAGGGTTAGGGGACAGGGACGGTTTAGGGTCCAGGTGAGGGTCCGACAACGCTTTAGGGGGAGCGTGCATGTGAGGGCGCGGGTTAGTGTGAGCCTACGGGTTAGGATTAGGGGACGGGTGAGGGTTAGGCTTCGGGGAAGGGTTAGGGTTAGGGTTCGGGCTAGGGTTAGGGTTATGGGACGGGGACGGTTTAGGGTCCAGGTGAGGGTCCGACAACGCTTTAGGGGGAGCGTGCATGTGAGGGCGCGGGTTAGTGTTAGCGTACGGGTTAGGATTAGGGGACGTGTGAGGGTCAGGCTTCGGGGAAGGGTTAGGGTTAGGGTTCGGGCTAGGGTTAGGGTTAGGGAACGGGGACGGTTTAGGGTCCAGGTGAGGGTCCGACAACGCTTTAGGGGGAGCGTGCATGTGAGGGGGCGGGTTAGTGTTAGCGTACGGGTTAGGATTAGGGGACGGGTGAGGGTCAGGCTTCGGGGAAGGGTTAGGGTTAGGGTTCGGGCTAGGGTTAGGGTTAGGGGACGGGGACGGTTTAGGGTCCAGGTGAGGGTCCGACAACGCTTTAGGGGGAGCGTGCGTGTGAGGGCGCGGGTTAGTGTGAGACTACGGGTTAGGATTAGGGAACGGGCGAGGGTCAGGCTTCGGGGAAGGGTTAGGGTTAGGGTTCGGGCTAGTGTTAGGGTTAGGGGACGGGGACGGTTTAGGGTCCAGGTGAGGGTCCGACAACGCTTTAGGGGGAGCGTGCGTGTGAGGGCGCGGGTTAGTGTTAGCGTACGGGTTAGGATTAGGGGATGGGTGAGTGTCAGGCTTTGGGGAAAGGTTAGGGTTAGGGTTCGGGCTAGGGTTAGGGTTAGGGGACGGGGACAGTTTAGGGTCCAGGTGAGGGTCCGACAATGCTTTAGGGGGCGCGTGCGTGTGAGGGCGCGGGTTAGTGTTAGCGTACGGGTTAGGATTAGGGGACGGGTGAGGGTCAGGCTTCCGGGAAGGGTTAGGGTTAGGGTTCGGGCTAGGGTTAGGGTTAGGGGACGGGGACGGTTTAGGGTCCAGGTGAGGGTCCGACAACGATTTAGGGGGAGCGTGCGTGTGAGGGCGCGGGTTAGTGTTAGCGTACGGGTTAGGATTAGGGGACGGGTGAGGGTCAGGCTTCGGGGAATGGTTAGGGTTAGGGTTCGGGCTAGGGTTAGGGTTAGGGGACGGGGACGGTTTAGGGTCCAGGTGAGGGTCCGACAACGCTTTAGGGGGAGCGTGCGTGTGAGGGCGCGGGTTAGTGTGAGCCTACGTGTTAGGATTAGGGGACGGGTGAGGGTCAGGCTTCGGGGAAGGGTTAGGGTTAGGGTTCGGGCTAGGGTTAGGGTTAGGGGACGGGGACGGTTTAGGGTCCAGGTGAGGGTCCGACAACGCTTTAGGGGGAGCGTGCGTGTGAGGGCGCGGGTTAGTGTGAGCCTACGGGTTAGGATTAGGGGACGGGTGAGGGTCAGGCTTCGGGGAAGGGTTAGGGTTAGGGTTCGGGCTAGGGTTAGGGTTAGGGGACGGGGACGGTTTAGGGTCCAGGTGAGGGTCCGACAACGCTTTAGGGGGAGCGTGCGTGTGAGGGCGCGGGTTAGTGTGAGACTACGGGTTAGGATTAGGGAACGGGCGAGGGTCAGGCTTCGGGGAAGGGTTAGGGTTAGGGTTCGGGCTAGGGTTAGGGTTAGGGGACGGGGACGGTTTAGGGTCCAGGTGAGGGTCCGACAACGCTTTAGGGGGAGCGTGCATGTGAGGGCGTGGGTTAGTGTGAGCCTATGGGTTAGGATTAAGGGACGGGTGAGGGTCAGGCTTCGGGGAAGGGTTAGGGTTAGGGTTCGGGCTAGGGTTAGGGTTAGGGGACCGGGACGGTTTAGGGTCCAGATGAGGGTCCGACAACGCTTTAGGGGGAGCGTGCGTGTGAGGGCGCAGGTTAGTGTGAGCCTACGGGTTAGGATTAGAGGACGGGTGAGGGTCAGGCTTCGGGGAAGGGTTAGGGTTCGGGTTCGGACTAGGGTTAGGGTTAGGGGACGGGGACGGTTTAGGATCCAGGTGAGGGTCCGACAACGCTTTAGGGGGAGTGTGCGTGTGAGGGCGCGGGTTATTGTGAGCCTACGGGTTAGGATTAGGGGACGGGTGAGGGTCAGGCTTCGGGGAAGGGTTAGGGTTAGGGTTCGGGCTAGGGTTAGGGTTAGGGGACGGGGACGGTTTAGGGTCCAGGTGAGGGTCCGACAACGCTTTAGGGGGAGCGTGCGTGTGAGGGCGTGGCTTAGTGTGAGCCTACGGGTTAGGATTAGGGGACGGGTGAGGGTCAGGCTTCGGGGAAGGGTTAGGGTTAGGGTTCGGGCTAGGGTTAGGGTTAGGGGACGGGGACGGTTTAGGGTCCAGGTGAGGGTCCGACAACGCTTTAGGGGGAGCGTGCGTGTGAGGGCGCGGGTTAGTGTGAGCCTACGGGTTAGGATTAGGGGACGGGTGAGGGTCAGGCTTCGGGGAAGGGTTAGGGTTAGGGTTCGGGCTAGGGTTAGGGTTAGGGGACGGGGACGGTTTAGGGTCCAGGTGAGGGTCCGACAACGCTTTAGGGGGAGCGTGCGTGTGAGGGCGCGGGTTAGTGTGAGCCTACGGGTTAGGATTAGGGGACGGGTGAGGGTCAGGCTTCGGGGAAGTGTTAGGGTTAGGGTTCGGGCTAGGGTTAGGGTTAGGGGACGGGGATGGTTTAGGGTCCAGGTGAGGGTCCGACAACGCTTTAGGGGGAGCGTGGTTGTGAGGGCGCGGGTTAGTGTGAGCCTACGGTTTAGGATTAGGGGACGGGTGAGGGTCAGGCTTCGGGGAAGGGTTAGGGTTAGGGTTCGGGCTAGGGTTAGGGTTAGGGGACGGGGACGGTTTAGGGTCCAGGTGAGGGTCCGACAACGCTTTAGGGGGAGCGTGCGTGTGAGGGCGCGGGTTAGTGTGAGCCTACGGGTTAGGATTAGGGGACAGGTGAGGGTCAGGCTTCGGGGAAGTGTTAGCTTTAGGGTTCGGGCTAGGGTTAGGGTTAGGGGACGGGGACGGTTTAGGGTCCAGGTGAGTGTCCGACAACGCTTTAGGGGGAGTGTGCGTGTGAGGGCGCGGGTTAGTGTTACCGTACGGGTTAGGATTAGGGGACGGGTGAGGGTCAGGCTTCGGGGAAGGTTTAGGGTTAGGGTTCGGGCTAGGGTTAGGGTTAGGGGACGGGGACGGTTTAGGGTCCAGGTGAGGGTCCGACAACGCTTTAGGGGGAGCGTGCGTGTGAGGGCGCGGGGTAGTGTGAGCCTACGGGTTAGGATTAGGGGACGGGTGAGGGTCAGGCTTCGGGGAAGGGTTAGGGTTAGGGTTCGGGCTAGGGTTAGGGTTAGGGGACGGGGACGGTTTAGGGTCCAGGTGAGGGTCCGACAACCCTTTAGGGGGAGCGTGCGTGTGAGGGCGCGGGTTAGTGTTAGCGTACGGGTTAGGATTAGGGGACGGGTGAGGGTCAGGCTTCGGGGAAGGGTTAGGGTTAGGGTTCGGGCTAGGGTTAGGGTTAGGGGACGGGGACGGTTTAGGGTCCAGGTGAGGGTCCGACAACGCTTTAGGGGGAGCGTGCGTATGAGGGCGCGGGTTAGTGTGAGCCTACGGGTTAGGATTAGGGGACGGGTGAGGGTCAGGCTTCGGGGAAGGGTTAGGGTTAGGGTTCGGGCTAGGGTTAGGCTTAGGGTCGGGGATGGTTTAGGGTCCAGGTGAGGGTCCGACAACGCTTTAGGGGGAGCGTGCGTGTGAGGGCGTGGCTTAGTGTGAGCCTACGGGTTAGGATTAGGGGACGGGTGAGGGTCAGGCTTCGGGGAAAGGTTAGGGTTAGGGTTCGGGCTAGGGTTAGGGTTAGGGGACGGGGACGGTTTAGGGTCCAGGTGAGGGTCCGACAACGCTTTAGGGGGAGCGTGCATGTGAGGGCGCGTATTAGTGTTAGCGTACGGGTTAGGATTAGGGGACGGGTGAGGGTCAGGCTTCGGGGAAGGGTTAGGGTTAGGGTTCGGGCTAGGGTTAGGGTTAGGGGATGGGGACGGTTTAGGGTCCAGGTGAGGGTCCGACAACGCTTTAGGGGGAGCGTGCGTGTGAGGGCGCGGGTTAGTGTTAGCGTACGGGTTAGGATTAGGGGACGGGTGAGGGTCAGGCTTCGTGGAAGGGTTAGGGTTAAGGTTCGGGCTAGGGTTAGGGTTAGGGGACGGGGACGGTTTAGGGTCCAGGTGAGGGTTCGACAACGCTTTAGGGGGAGCGTGCGTGTGAGGGCGCGTGTTAGTGTGAGCCTACGGGTTAGGATTAGGGGACGGTGAGGGTCAGGCTTCGGGGAAGGGTTAGGGTTAGGGTTCGGGCTAGGGTTAGGGTTAGGGAACGGGGACGGTTTAGGGTCCAGGTGAGGGTCCGACAACGCTTTAGGGGGAGCGTGCGTGTGAGGGGGACGGTTAGTGTTAGCGTACGGGTTAGGATTAGGGGATGGTTGAGGGTCAGGCTTCGGGGAAGGGTTAGGATTAGGGTTTGGGCTAGGGTTAGGGTTAGGGGACGGGGACGGTTTAGGGTCCAGGTGAGGGTCCGACAACGCTTTAGGGGGAGTGTGCGTGTGAGGGCGCGGGTTAGTGTTAGCGTACGGGTTAGGATTAGGGGACGGGTGAGGGTCAGGCTTCGGGGAAGTGTTAGGGTTAGGGTTCGGGCTAGGGTTAGGGTTAGGGGACGGGGACGGTTTAGGGTTCAGGTGAGGGTCCGACAACGCTTTAGGGGGAGCGTGCGTGTGAGGGCGCGGGTTAGTGTGAGCGTACGGGTTAGGATTAGGGGACGGGTGAGGGTCAGGCTTCGGGGAAGGGTTAGGGTTAGGGTTCGGGCTAGGGTTAGGGTTAGGGGACAGGGACGGTTTAGGGTCCAGGTGAGGGTCCGACAACGCTTTAGGGGGAGCGTGCGTGTGAGGGCGCGGGTTAGTGTGAGCCTACGGGTTAGGATTAGGGGACGGGTGAGGGTTAGGCTTCGGGGAAGGGTTAGGGTTAGGGTTCGGGCTAGGGTTAGGGTTAGGGGACGGGGACGGTTTAGGGTCCAGGTGAGGGTCCGACAACGCTTTAGGGGGAGCGTGCATGTGAGGGCGCGGGTTAGTGTGAGCGTACGGGTTAGGATTAGGGGACGGGTGAGGGTCAGGCTTCGGGGAAGGGTTAGGTTTAGGGTTCGGGCTAGGGTTAGGGTTAAGGGACGGGGACGGTTTAGGGTCCAGGTGAGGGTCCGACAACGCTTTAGGGGGAGCGTGCGTGTGAGGGCGCGGGGTAGTGTGAGCCTACGGGTTAGGATTAGGGGACGGGTGAGGGTCAGGCTTCGGGGAAGGGTTAGGGTTAGGGTTCGGGCTAGGGTTAGGGTTAGGGGACGGGGACGGTTTAGGGTCCAGGTGAGGGTCCGACAACGCTTTAGGGGGAGCGTGCATGTGAGGGCGCGGGTTAGTGTGAGCCTACGGTTTAGGATTAAGGGACGATTGAAGGTCAGGCTTCGGGGCAGGTTTAGGGTTAGGGTTCGGGCTAGGTTAGGGTTAGGGGACGGGGACGGTTTAGGGTCCAGGTGAGGGTCCGACAACGCTTTAGGGGGAGCGTGCGTGTGAGGGCGCGGGTTAGTGTTAGCGTACGGGTTAGGATTAGGGGACGGGTGAGGGTCAGGCTTCGGGGAAGGGTTAGGGTTAGGGTTCGGGCTACGGTTAGGTTTAGGGGACGGGGACGGTTTAGGGTCCAGGTGAGGGTCCGACAACGCTTTAGGGGGAGCGTGCGTCTGAGGGCGCGGGTTAATGTGAGCCTACGGGTTAGGATTAGGGGACGGGTTAGGGTCAGGCTTCGGGGAAGGGTTAGGGTTAGGGTTCGGGCTAGGGTTAGGGTTAGGGGACGGGGACGGTTTAGGGTCCAGGTGAGGGTCCGACAACGCTTAGGGGGAGCGTGCGTGTGAGGGCGCGGGTTAGTGTTAGCGGACGGTTTAGGATTAGGGGACGTGTGAGTGTCAGGCTTCGGGGAAGGGTTAGGGTTAAGGTTAGGGCTAGGGTTAGGGTTAGGGGACGGGGACGGTTTAGGGTCCAGGTGAGGTTCCGACAACGCTTTAGGGGGAGAGTGCGTGTGAGGGCGCGGGTTAGTGTGAGCCTACGGGTTAGGATTAGGGGACGGGTGAGGGTCAGGCTTCGGGGAAGGGTTAGGGTTAGGGTTCGGGCTAGGTTTAGGGTTAGGGGACGGGGACGGTTTAGGGTCCAGGTGAGGGTCCGAGAACGCTTTAGGGGGAGAGTGCGTGTGAGGGCGCGTGTTAGTTTTAGCGTACGGGTTAGGATTAGGGGACGGGTGAGGGTCAGGCTTCGGGGAAGGGTTAGGGTGAGGGTTCGGGCTAGGGTTAGGGTTAGGGGACGGGGACGGTTTAGGGTCCAGGTGAGGGTCCGACAACGCTTTAGGGGGAGCGTGCGTGTGAGGGCGCGGGTTAGTGTGAGCCTACGGGTTAGGATTAGGGGACGGGTGAGAGTCAGGCTTCGGGGAAGGGTTAGGGTTAGGGTTTGGGCTAGGGTTAGGGTTAGGGGACGGGGACGGTTTAGGGTCCAGGTGAGGGTCCGACAACGCTTTAGGGGGAGCGTGCGTGTGAGGGCGCGGGTTAGTGTGAGCCTACGGGTTAGGATTAGGGGACGGGTGAGGGTCAGGCTTCGGGGAATGGTTAGGGTTAGGGTTCGGGCTAGGGTTAGGGTTAGGGGACGGGGATGGTTTAGGGTCCAGGTGAGGGTCCGACAACGCTTTAGGGGGAGCGTGGTTGTGAGGGCGCGGGTTAGTGTGAGCCTACGGTTTAGGATTAGGGGACGGGTGAGGGTCAGGCTTCGGGGAAGGGTTAGGGTTAGGGTTCGGGCTAGGGTTAGGGTTAGGGGACGGGGACGGTTTAGGGTCCAGGTGAGGGTCCGACAACGCTTTAGGGGGAGCGTGCGTGTGAGGGCGCGGGTTAGTGTGAGCCTAAGGGTTAGGATTAGGGGACGGGTGAGGGTCAGGCTTCGGGGAAGTTTTAGCTTTAGGGTTCGGGCTAGGGTTAGGGTTAGGGGACGGGGACGGTTTAGGGTCCAGGTGAGGGTCCGACAACGCTTTAGGGGGAGCGTGCGTGTGAGGGCGCGGGTTAGTGTGAGCCTACGGGTTAGGATTAGGGGACGGGTGAGGGTCAGGCTTCGGGGAAGTGTTAGGTTTAGGGTTCGGGCTAGGGTTAGGGTTAGGGGACGGGGACGGTTTAGGGTCCAGGTGAGGGTCCGACAACGCTTTAGGGGGAGTGTGCGTGTGAGGGCGCGGGTTAGTGTTAGCGTACGGGTTAGGATTAGGGGACGGGTGAGGGTCAGGCTTCGGGGAAGAATTAGGGTTAGGGTTCGGGCTAGGGTTAGGGTTAGGGGACGGGGACGGTTTAGGGTCCAGGTGAGGGTCCGACAACGCTTTAGGGGGAGCGTGCGTGTGAGGGCGCGGGTTAGTGTTAGCGTACGGGTTAGGATTAGGGGACGGGTGAGGGTCAGGCTTCGGGGAAGGGTTAGGGTTAGGGTTCGGGCTAGTGTTAGGGTTAGGGGACGGGGACAGTTTAGGGTCCAGGTGAGGGTCCGACAACGATTTAGGGGGAGCGTGTGTGTGAGGGCGTGGGTTAGTGTTAGCGTACGGGTTAGGATTAGGGGATGGGTGACGGTCAGGCTTCGGGGAAGGGTTAGGGTTAGGGTTCGGGCTAGGGTTAGGGTTAGGGGACGGGGACGGTTTAGGGTCCAGGTGAGGGTCCGACAACGCTTTAGGGGGAGCGTGCGTGTGAGGGCGCGGGTTAGTGTTAGCGTACGGGTTAGGATTAAGGGACGGGTGAGGGTCAGGCTTCGGGGAAGGGTTAGGGTTAGGGTTCGGGCTAGGGTTAGGGTTAGGGGACGGGGACGGTTTAGGGTCCAGGTGAGGGTCCGACAACACTTTAGGGGGAGTGTGCGTGTGAGGGCGCGGGTTAGTGTGAGCCTACGGGTTAGGATTAGGTGACGGGTGAGGGTCAGGCTTCGGGGAAGGGTTAGGGTTAGGGTTCGGGCTAGGGTTAGGGTTAGGGTCGGGGACGGTTTAGGGTCCAGGTGAGGGTCCGACAACGCTTTAGGGGGAGCGTGCGTGTGAGGGCGTGGCTTAGTGTGAGCCTACGGGTTAGGATTAGGGGACGGGTGAGGGTCAGGCTTCGGGGAAGGGTTAGGGTTAGGGTTCGGGCTAGGGTTAGGGTTAGGGAACGGGGACGGTTTAGGGTCCAGGTGAGGGTCCGACAACGCTTTAGGGGGAGCGTGCATGTGAGGGGGCGGGTTAGTGTTAGCGTACGGGTTAGGATTAGGGGACGGGTGAGGGTCAGGCTTCGGGGAAGGGTTAGGGTTAGGGTTCGGGCTAGGGTTAGGGTTAGGGGACGGGGACGGTTTAGGGTCCAGGTGAGGGTCCGACAACGCTTTAGGGGGAGCGTGCGTGTGAGGGCGCGGGTTAGTGTGAGACTACGGGTTAGGATTAGGGAACGGGCGAGGGTCAGGCTTCGGGGAAGGGTTAGGGTTAGGGTTCGGGCTAGTGTTAGGGTTAGGGGACGGGGACGGTTTAGGGTCCAGGTGAGGGTCCGACAACGCTTTAGGGGGAGCGTGCGTGTGAGGGCGCGGGTTAGTGTTAGCGTACGGGTTAGGATTAGGGGATGGGTGAGTGTCAGGCTTTGGGGAAAGGTTAGGGTTAGGGTTCGGGCTAGGGTTAGGGTTAGGGGACGGGGACAGTTTAGGGTCCAGGTGAGGGTCCGACAACGCTTTAGGGGGAGCGTGCGTGTGAGGGCGCGGGTTAGTGTTAGCGTACGGGTTAGGATTAGGGGACGGGTGAGGGTCAGGCTTCGGGGAATGGTTAGGGTTAGGGTTCGGGCTAGGGTTATGGTTAGGGCACGGGGACGGTTTAGGGTCCAGATGAGGGTCCGACAACGCATTAGGTGGAGCGTGCGTGTGAGGGCGCGGGTTAGTGTTAGCGTACGGGTTAGGATTAGGGGACGGGTGAGGGTCAGGCTTCGGGGAAGAGTTAGGGTTAGGGTTCGGGCTAGGGTTAGGGTTAGGGGACGGGGACGGTTTAGGGTCCAGGTGAGGGTCCGACAACGCTTTAGGGGGAGCGTGCGTGTGAGGGCGCGGGTTAGTGTGAGCCTACGTGTTAGGATTAGGGGACGGGTGAGGGTCAGGCTTCGGGGAAGGGTTAGGGTTAGGGTTCGGGCTAGGGTTAGGGTTAGGGGACGGGGACGGTTTAGGGTCCAGGTGAGGGTCCGACAACCCTTTAGGGGGAGCGTGCGTGTGAGGGTGCGGGTTAGTGTGAGCCTACGGGTTAGGATTAGGGGACGGCTGAGTGTCAGGTTTCGGGGAAGGGTTAGGGTTAGGGTTGTGGCTACGGTTAGGGTTAGGGGACAGGGACGGTTTAGGGTCCAGGTGAGGGTCCGACAACGCTTTAGGGGGAGCGTGCGTGTGAGGGCGCGGTTTAGTGTGAGCGTACGGGTTAGGATTAGGGGACGGGTGAGGGTCAGGCTTCGGGGAAGGGTTAGGGTTAGGGTTCGGGCTAGGGTTAGGGTTAAGAGACGGGGACGGTTTAGGGTCCAGGTGAGGGTCCGACAACGCTTTAGGGGGAGCGTGCATGTGAGGGCGCGGGTTAGTGTGAGCCTACGGGTTAGGATTAGGGGACGGGTGAGGGTCAGGCTTCGGGGAAGGGTTAGGGTTAGGGTTCGGGCTAGGGTTAGGGTTAGGGGACGGGGACGGTTTAGGGTCCAGGTGAGGGTCCGACAACGCTTTAGGGGGAGCGTGCCTGTGAGGGCACGGGTTAGTGTGAGCCTACGGGTTAGGATTAAGGGACGGGTGAAGGTCAGGCTTCGGGGAAGGGTTAGGGTTAGGGTTCGGGCTAGGGTTAGGGTTAGGGGACGGGGACGGTTTAGGGTCCAGGTGAGGGTCCGACAACGCTTTAGGGGGAGCGTGCGTGTGAGGGCGCGGGTTAGTGTGAGCATAAGGGTTAGGATTAGGGGACGGGTGAGGGTCAGGCTTCGGGGAAGGGTTAGGGTTAGGGTTCGGACTAGGGTTAGGGTTAGGGGACGGGGACGGTTTAGGGTCCAGGTGAGGGTCCGTCAACGATTTAGGGGGAGCGTGCGTCTGAGGGCGCGGGTTAATGTGAGCCTACGGGTTAGGATTAGGGGACGGGTGAGGGTTAGGCTTCGGGGAAGGGTTAGGGTTAGGGTTCGGGCTAGGGTTAGGGTTAGGGGACGGGGACGGTTTAGGGTCCAGGTGAGGGTCCGACAAAGCTTAGGGGGAGCGTGCGTGTGAGGGCGCGGGTTAGTGTTAGCGGACGGTTTAGGATTAGGGGACGTGTGAGTGTCAGGCTTCGGGGAAGGGTTAGGGTTAAGGTTAGGGCTAGGGTTAGGGTTAGGGGACGGGGACAGTTTAGGGTCCAGGTGAGGGTCCGATAACGCTTTAGGGGTAGCGTGCGTGTGAGAGCGCGGGTTAGTTTTAGCGTACGGGTTAGGATTAGGGGACGGGTGAGGGTCAGGCTTCGGGGAAGGGTTAGGGTTAGGGTTCGGGCTAGGGTTAGGGTTAGGAGACGGGGACGGTTTAGGGTCCAGGTGAGGGTCCGACAACGCTTTAGAGGGAGCGTGCGTGTGAGGGCGCGGGTTAGTGTGAGCCTACGGGTTAGGATTAGGGGACGGGTGAGGGTCAGGCTTCGGGGAAGGGTTAGGGTTAGGGTTCGGGCTAGGGTCAGGGTTAGGGGACGGGGACGGTTTAGGGTCCAGGTGAGGGTCCGACAACGCTTTAGAGGGAGCGTGCGTGTGAGGGCGCGGGTTAGTGTGAGCCTACGGGTTAGGATTAGGGGACGGGTGAGGGTCAGGCTTCGGGGAAGGGTTAGGGTTAGGGTTCGGGCTAGGGTTAGGGTTAGGGGACGGGGACGGTTTAGGGTCCAGGTGAGGGTCCGACAACGCTTTAGGGGGAGCGTGCGTGTTAGGGCGTGGGTTAGTTTTAGCGTACGGGTTAGGATTATGGGACGGGTAGGGTCAGGCTTCGGGGAAGGTTTAGGGTTAGGGTTCGGGCTAGGGTTAGGGTTAGGAGACGGGGACGGTTTAGGGTCCAGGTGAGGGTCCGACAACGCTTTAGGGGGAGCGTGCGTGTGAGGGCGCGGGTTTTTGTGAGCCTACGGGTTAGGATTAGGGGACGGGTGAGGGTCAGGCTTCGGGGAAGGGTTAGGGTTAGGGTTCGGGCTAGGGTTAGGGTTAGGGGACGGGGACGGTTTAGGGTCCAGGTGAGGGTCCGACAACGCTTTAGGAGGAGCGTGCGTGTGAGGGCGTGGGTTAGTTTTAGCGTACGGGTTAGGATTATGGGACGTGTGAGGGTCAGGCTTCGGGGAAGGTTTAGGGTTAGGGTTCGGGCTAGGTTTAGGGTTAGGAGACGGGGACGGTTTAGGGTCCAGGTGAGGGTCCGACAACGCTTTAGGGGGAGCGTGCGTGTGAGGGCGCGGGTTAGTGTGAGCCTACGGGTTAGAATTAGGGGACGGGTGAGGGTCAGGCCTCGGGGAAGGGTTAGGGTTAGGGTTCGGGCTAGGGTTAGGGTTAGGGGACGGGGACGGTTTAGGGTCCAGGTGAGGGTCCGACAATGCTTTAGGGGGAGCGTGCGTGTGAGGGCGCGGGTTAGTGTGAGCCTACGGGTTAGGATTAGGGGACGGGTGAGGGTCAAGCTTCGGGGAAGGGTTAGGGTTAGGGTTCGGACTAGGGTTAGGGTTAGGGGACGGGGACGGTTTAGGGTCCAGGTGAGGGTCCGACAATGCTTTAGGGGGAGCGTGCGTGTGAGGGTGCGGGTTAGTGTGAGCCTACGGGTCAGGATTAGGGGACGGGTGAGGGTCAGGCTTCGGGGAAGGGTTAGGGTTAGGGTTCGGGCTAGGGTTACGGTTAGGGGACGGGGACGGTTTAGGGTCCAGGTGAGGGTCCGACAATGCTTTAGGGGGAGCGTGCGTGTGAGGGTGCGGGTTAGTGTGAGCCTACGGGTCAGGATTAGGGGACGGGTGAGGGTCAGGCTTCGGGGAAGGGTTAGGGTTAGGGTTCGGGCTAGGGTTAGGGTTAGGGGACGGGGACGGTTTAGGGTCCAGGTGAGGGTCCGACAACGCTTTAGGGGGAGCGTGCGTGTGAGGGAGCGTGTTAGTGTTAGCGTACGGGTTAGAATTAGGGGACGGGTGAGGGTCAGGCTTCGGGGAAGGGTTAGGGTTAGGGTTCGGGCTAGGGTTAGGGTTAGGGGACGGGGACGGTTTAGGGTCCAGGTGAGGGTCCGACAACGCTTTAGGGGGAGCGTGCGTGTGAGGGCGTTGGTTAGTTTTAGCGTACGGGTTAGGATTATGGGACGGGTGAGGGTCAGGCTTCGGGGAAGGGTTAGGGTTAATGTTCGGGCTAGGGTTAGGGTTAGGAGACGGGGACGGTTTAGGGTCCATGTGAGGGTCCGACAACGCTTTAGGGGGAGCGTGCGTGTGAGGGCGCGCGTTAGTGTGAGCCTACGGGTTAGGATTAGGGGACGGGTGAGGGTCAGGCTTCGGGGAAGGGTTAGGGTTAGGGTTCGGGCTAGGGTTAGGGTTAAGGGACGGGGACGGTTTAGGGTCCAGGTGAGGGTCCGACAACGCTTTAGGGGGAGCGTGCGTGTGAGGGCGCGGGTTAGTGTGAGCCTACGGGTTAGGATTAGGGGACGGGTGAGGGTCAGGCTTCGGGGAAGGGTTAGGGTTAGGGTTCGGGCTAGGGTTAGGGTTAGGGGACGGGGACGGTTTAGGGTCCAGGTGAGGGTCCGACAACGCTTTAGGGGGAGCGTGCCTGTGAGGGCACGGGTTAGTGTGAGCCTACGGGTTAGGATTAAGGGACGGGTGAAGGTCAGGCTTCGGGGAAGGGTTAGGGTTAGGGTTCGGGCTAGGGTTAGGGTTAGGGGACGGGGACGGTTTAGGGTCCAGGTGAGGGTCCGACAACGCTTTAGGGGGAGCGTGCGTGTGAGGGCGCGGGTTAGTGTGAGCATAAGGGTTAGGATTAGGGGACGGGTGAGGGTCAGGCTTCGGGGAAGGGTTAGGGTTAGGGTTCGGACTAGGGTTAGGGTTAGGGGACGGGGACGGTTTAGGGTCCAGGTGAGGGTCCGTCAACGATTTAGGGGGAGCGTGCGTCTGAGGGCGCGGGTTAATGTGAGCCTACGGGTTAGGATTAGGGGACGGGTGAGGGTTAGGCTTCGGGGAAGGGTTAGGGTTAGGGTTCGGGCTAGGGTTAGGGTTAGGGGACGGGGACGGTTTAGGGTCCAGGTGAGGGTCCGACAAAGCTTAGGGGGAGCGTGCGTGTGAGGGCGCGGGTTAGTGTTAGCGGACGGTTTAGGATTAGGGGACGTGTGAGTGTCAGGCTTCGGGGAAGGGTTAGGGTTAAGGTTAGGGCTAGGGTTAGGGTTAGGGGACGGGGACAGTTTAGGGTCCAGGTGAGGGTCCGATAACGCTTTAGGGGTAGCGTGCGTGTGAGAGCGCGGGTTAGTTTTAGCGTACGGGTTAGGATTAGGGGACGGGTGAGGGTCAGGCTTCGGGGAAGGGTTAGGGTTAGGGTTCGGGCTAGGGTTAGGGTTAGGAGACGGGGACGGTTTAGGGTCCAGGTGAGGGTCCGACAACGCTTTAGGGGGAGCGTGCGTGTGAGGGCGCGGGTTAGTGTGAGCCTACGGGTTAGGATTAGGGGACGGGTGAGGGTCAGGCTTCGGGGAAGGGTTAGGGTTAGGGTTCGGGCTAGGGTCAGGGTTAGGGGACGGGGACGGTTTAGGGTCCAGGTGAGGGTCCGACAACGCTTTAGAGGGAGCGTGCGTGTGAGGGCGCGGGTTAGTGTGAGCCTACGGGTTAGGATTAGGGGACGGGTGAGGGTCAGGCTTCGGGGAAGGGTTAGGGTTAGGGTTCGGGCTAGGGTTAGGGTTAGGGGACGGGGACGGTTTAGGGTCCAGGTGAGGGTCCGACAACGCTTTAGGGGGAGCGTGCGTGTTAGGGCGTGGGTTAGTTTTAGCGTACGGGTTAGGATTATGGGACGGGTGAGGGTCAGGCTTCGGGGAAGGTTTAGGGTTAGGGTTCGGGCTAGGGTTAGGGTTAGGAGACGGGGACGGTTTAGGGTCCAGGTGAGGGTCCGACAACGCTTTAGGGGGAGCGTGCGTGTGAGGGCGCGGGTTAGTGTGAGCCTACGGGTTAGGATTAGGGGACGGGTGAGGGTCAGGCTTCGGGGAAGGGTTAGGGTTAGGGTTCGGGCTAGGGTTAGGGTTAGGGGACGGGGACGGTTTAGGGTCCAGGTGAGGGTCCGACAACGCTTTGGGGGAGCGTGCGTGTGAGGGCGTGGGTTAGTTTTAGCGTACGGGTTAGGATTATGGGACGGGTGAGGGTCAGGCTTCGGGGAAGGTTTAGGGTTAGGGTTCGGGCTAGGTTTAGGGTTAGGAGACGGGGACGGTTTAGGGTCCAGGTGAGGGTCCGACAACGCTTTAGGGGGAGCGTGCGTGTGAGGGCGCGGGTTAGTGTGAGCCTACGGGTTAGAATTAGGGGACGGGTGAGGGTCAGGCCTCGGGGAAGGGTTAGGGTTAGGGTTCGGGCTAGGGTTAGGGTTAGGGGACGGGGACGGTTTAGGGTCCAGGTGAGGGTCCGACAATGCTTTAGGGGGAGCGTGCGTGTGAGGGCGCGGGTTAGTGTGAGCCTACGGGTTAGGATTAGGGGACGGGTGAGGGTCAGGCTTCGGGGAAGGTTTAGGGTTAGGGTTCGGACTAGGGTTAGGGTTAGGGGACGGGGACGGTTTAGGGTCCAGGTGAGGGTCCGACAATGCTTTAGGGGGAGCGTGCGTGTGAGGGTGCGGGTTAGTGTGAGCCTACGGGTCAGGATTAGGGGACGGGTGAGGGTCAGGCTTCGGGGAAGGGTTAGGGTTAGGGTTCGGGCTAGGGTTACGGTTAGGGGACGGGGACGGTTTAGGGTCCAGGAGAGGGTCCGACAATGCTTTAGGGGGAGCGTGCGTGTGAGGGTGCGGGTTAGTGTGAGCCTACGGGTCAGGATTAGGGGACGGGTGAGGGTCAGGCTTCGGGGAAGGGTTAGGGTTAGGGTTCGGGCTAGGGTTAGGGTTAGGGGACGGGGACGGTTTAGGGTCCAGGTGAGGGTCCGACAACGCTTTAGGGGGAGCGTGCGTGTGAGGGCGCGTGTTAGTGTTAGCGTACGGGTTAGAATTAGGGGACGGGTGAGGGTCAGGCTTCGGGGAAGGGTTAGGGTTAGGGTTCGGGCTAGGGTTAGGGTTAGGGGACGGGGACGGTTTAGGGTCCAGGTGAGGGTCCGACAACGCTTTAGGGGGAGCGTGCGTGTGAGGGCGTTGGTTAGTTTTAGCGTACGGGTTAGGATTATGGGACAGGTGAGGGTCAGGCTTCGGGGAAGGGTTAGGGTTAATGTTCGGGCTAGGGTTAGGGTTAGGAGACGGGGACGGTTTAGGGTCCATGTGAGGGTCCGACAACGCTTTAGGGGGAGCGTGCGTGTGAGGGCGCGCGTTAGTGTGAGCCTACGGGTTAGGATTAGGGGACGGGTGAGGGTCAGGCTTCGGGGAAGGGTTAGGGTTAGGGTTCGGGCTAGGGTTAGGGTTAGGGGACGGGGACGGTTTAGGGTCCAGGTGAGGGTCCGACAATGCTTTAGGGGGAGCGTGCGTGTGAGGGCGAGGGTGAGTGTGAGCCTACGGGTTAGGATTAGGGGACGGGTGAGGGTCAGGCTTCGGGGAAGGGTTAGGGTTAGGGTTCGGGCTAGGGTTAGGTTTAGGGGACGGGGACGGTTTAGGGTCCAGGTGAGGGTCCGACAACGCTTTAGGGGGAGCGTGCGTGTGAGGGCGCGGGTTAGTGTGAGCCTACGGGTTAGGATTAGGGGACGGGTGAGGGTCAGGCTTCGGGGAAGGGTTAGGGTTAGGGTTCGGGCTAGGGTTAGGGTTAAGGGACCGGGACGGTTTAGGGTCCAGGTGAGGGTCCGACAACGCTTTAGGGGGAGCGTGCGTGTGAGGGCGCGGGTTAGTGTTAGCGTACGGGTTAGGATTAGGGGACGGGTGAGGGTCAGGCTTCGGGGAAGGGTTAGGGTTAGTGTTCGGGCTAGGGTTAGGGTTAGGGGACGGGGACGGTTTAGGGTCCAGGTGAGGGTCCGACAACGCTTTAGGGGGAGCGTGCGTGTGAGGGCGCTCGTTAGTGTTAGCGTACGGGTTAGGATTAGGGGACGTGTGAGGGTCAGGCTTCGGGGAAGGGTTAGGTTTAGGGTTCGGGCTAGGGTTAGGGTTAGGGGACGGGGACGGTTTAGGGTCCAGGTGAGGGTCCGACAACGCTTTAGGGGGAGCGTGCGTGTGAGGGCGCGGGTTAGTGTGAGCCTACGGGTTAGGATTAGGGGACGGGTGAGGGTCAGGTTTCGGGGAAGGGTTAGGGTTAGGGTTCGGGCTAGGGTTAGGGTTAGGGGACGGGGACGGTTTAGGGTCCAGGTGAGGGTCCGACAACGCTTTAGGGGGAGCGTGCGTGTAAGGGCGCGGGTTAGTGTTAGCGTACGGGTTAGGATTAGGGGACGGGTGAGGGTCAGGCTTCGGGGAAGGGTTAGGGTTAGGGTTCGGGCTAGGGTTAGGGTTAGGGGACGGGGACGGTTTAGGGTCCAGGTGAGGGTCCGACAAAGCTTAGGGGGAGCGTGCGTGTGAGGGCGCGGGTTAGTGTTAGCGGACGGGTTAGGATTAGGGGCCGGGTGAGGGTCAGGCTTCGGGGAAGGGTTAGGGTTAGGGTTCGGGCTAGGGTTAGGGTTAGGGGATGGGGACGGTTTAGGGTCCAGGTGAGGGTCCGACAACGCTTTAGGGGGAGCGTGCGTGTGAGGGCGCGGGTTAGTGTTAGCGTACGGGTTAGGATTAGGGGACGGGTGAGGGTCAGGCTTCGTGGAAGGGTTAGGGTTAAGGTTCGGGCTAGGGTTAGGGTTAGGGGACGGGGACGGTTTAGGGTCCAGGTGAGGGTCCGACAACGCTTTAGGGGGAGCGTGCGTGTGAGGGCGCGTGTTAGTGTGAGCCTACGGGTTAGGATTAGGGGACGGTGAGGGTCAGGCTTCGGGGAAGTGTTAGGGTTAGGGTTCGGGCTAGGGTTAGGGTTAGGGAACGGGGACGGTTTAGGGTCCAGGTGAGGGTCCGACAACGCTTTAGGGGGAGCGTGCGTGTGAGGGGGAGGGTTAGTGTTAGCGTACGGGTTAGGATTAGGGGACGGGTGAGGGTCAGGCTTCGGGGAAGTGTTAGGATTAGGGTTTGGGCTAGGGTTAGGGTTAGGGGACGGGGACGGTTTAGGGTCCAGGTGAGGGTCCGACAACGCTTTAGGGGGAGTGTGCGTGTGAGGGCGCGGGTTAGTGTTAGCGTACGGGTTAGGATTAGGGGACGGGTGAGGGTCAGGCTTCGGGGAAGTGTTAGGGTTAGGGTTCGGGCTAGGGTTAGGGTTAGGGGAAGGGGACGGTTTAGGGTTCAGGTGAGGGTCCGACAACGCTTTAGGGGGAGCGTGCGTGTGAGGGCGCGGGTTAGTGTGAGCGTACGGGTTAGGATTAGGGGACGGGTGAGGGTCAGGCTTCGGGGAAGGGTTAGGGTTAGGGTTCCGGCTAGGGTTAGGGTTAGGGGACAGGGACGGTTTAGGGTCCAGGTGAGGGTCCGACAACGCTTTAGGGGGAGCGTGCATGTGAGGGCGCGGGTTAGTGTGAGCCTACGGGTTAGGATTAGGGGACGGGTGAGGGTCAGGCTTCGGGGAAGGGTTAGGGTTAGGGTTCGGGCTAGGGTTAGGGTTAGGGGACGGGGACGGTTTAGGGTCCAGGTGAGGGTCCGACAACGCTTTAGGGGGAGCGTGCATGTGAGGGCGCGGGTTAGTGTTAGCGTACGGGTTAGGATTAGGGGACGTGTGAGGGTCAGGCTTCGGGGAAGGGTTAGGGTTAGGGTTCGGGCTAGGGTTAGGGTTAGGGAACGGGGACGGTTTAGGGTCCAGGTGAGGGTCCGACAACGCTTTAGGGGGAGCGTGCATGTGAGGGGGCGGGTTAGTGTTAGCGTACGGGTTAGGATTAGGGGACGGGTGAGGGTCAGGCTTCGGGGAAGGGTTAGGGTTAGGGTTCGGGCTAGGGTTAGGGTTAGGGGACGGGGACGGTTTAGGGTCCAGGTGAGGGTCCGACAACGCTTTAGGGGGAGCGTGCGTGTGAGGGCGCGGGTTAGTGTGAGACTACGGGTTAGGATTAGGGAACGGGCGAGGGTCAGGCTTCGGGGAAGGGTTAGGGTTAGGGTTCGGGCTAGTGTTAGGGTTAGGGGACGGGGACGGTTTAGGGTCCAGGTGAGGGTCCGACAACGCTTTAGGGGGAGCGTGCGTGTGAGGGCGCGGGTTAGTGTTAGCGTACGGGTTAGGATTAGGGGATGGGTGAGTGTCAGGCTTTGGGGAAAGGTTAGGGTTAGGGTTCGGGCTAGGGTTAGGGTTAGGGGACGGGGACAGTTTAGGGTCCAGGTGAGTGTCCGACAACGCTTTAGGGGGCGCGTGCGTGTGAGGGCGCGGGTTAGTGTTAGCGTACGGGTTAGGATTAGGGGACGGGTGAGGGTCAGGCTTCCGGGAAGGGTTAGGGTTAGGGTTCGGGCTAGGGTTAGGGTTAGGGGACGGGGACGGTTTAGGGTCCAGGTGAGGGTCCGACAACGATTTAGGGGGAGCGTGCGTGTGAGGGCGCGGGTTAGTGTTAGCGTACGGGTTAGGATTAGGGGACGGGTGAGGGTCAGGCTTCGGGGAATGGTTAGGGTTAGGGTTCGGGCTAGGGTTATGGTTAGGGCACGGGGACGGTTTAGGGTCCAGATGAGGGTCCGACAACGCTTTAGGTGGAGCGTGCGTGTGAGGGCGCGGGTTAGTGTTAGCGTACGGGTTAGGATTAGGGGACGGGTGAGGGTCAGGCTTCGGGGAAGGGTTAGGGTTAGGGTTCGGGCTAGGGTTAGGGTTAGGGGACGGGGACGGTTTAGGGTCCACGTGAGGGTCCGAGAACGCTTTAGGGGGAGCGTGCGTGTGAGGGCGCGGGTTAGTGTGAGCCTACGGGTTAGGATTAGGGGACGGGTGAGGGTCAGGCTTCGGGGAAGGGTTAGGGTTAGGGTTCGGGCTAGGGTTAGGGTTAGGGGACGGGGACGGTTTAGGGTCCAGGTGAGGGTCCGACAACGCTTTAGGGGGAGCGTGCGTGTGAGGGCGCGGGTTAGTGTGAGCCTACGGGTTAGGATTAGGGGACGGGTGAGGGTCAGGCTTCGGGGAAGGGTTAGGGTTAGGGTTCGGGCTAGGGTTAGGGTTAGGGGACGGGGACGGTTTAGGGTCCAGGTGAGGGTCCGACAACACTTTAGGGGGAGAGTGCGTGTGAGGGCGCGGGTTAGTGTTAGCGTACGGGTTAGGATTTGGGGACGGGTGAGTGTTAGGCTTCGGGGAAGGGTTAGGGTTAGGGTTCGGTCTAGGGTTAGGGTTAGGGGACGGGGACGGTTTAGGGTCCAGGTGAGGGTCCGACAACGCTTTAGGGGGAGCGTGCGTGTGAGGGTGCGGGTTAGTGTGAGCCTACGGGTTAGGATTAGGGGACGGCTGAGTGTCAGGTTTCGGGGAAGGGTTAGGGTTAGGGTTGTGGCTAGGGTTAGGGTTAGGGGACAGGGACGGTTTAGGGTCCAGGTGAGGGTCCGACAACGCTTTAGGGGGAGCGTGCGTGTGAGGGCGCGGTTTAGTGTGAGCGTACGAGTTAGGATTAGGGGACGGGTGAGGGTCAGGCTTCGGGGAAGTGTTAGGGTTAGGGTTCGGGCTAGGGTTAGGGTTAAGGGACGGGGACGGTTTAGGGTCCAGGTGAGGGTCCGACAACGCTTTAGGGGGAGCGTGCGTGTGAGGGCGCGGGTTAGTGTGAGCCTACGGGTTAGGATTAGGGGACGGGTGAGGGTCAGGCTTCGGGGAAGGGTTAGGGTTAGGGTTCGGGCTAGGGTTAGGGTTAGGGGACGGGGACGGTTTAGGGTCCAGGTGAGGGTCCGACAACGCTTTAGGGGGAGCGTGCCTGTGAGGGCACGGGTTAGTGTGAGCCTACGGGTTAGGATTAAGGGACGTGTGAGGGTCAGGCTTCGGGGAAGGGTTAGGGTTAGGGTTCGGGCTAGGGTTAGGGTTAGGGGACGGGGACGGTTTAGGGTCCAGGTGAGGGTCCGACAACGCTTTAGGGGGAGCGTGCGTGTGAGGGCGCGGGTTAGTGTGAGCATAAGGGTTAGGATTAGGGGACGGGTGAGGGTCAGGCTTCGGGGAAGGGTTAGGGTTAGGGTTCGGACTAGGGTTAGGGTTAGGGGACGGGGACGGTTTAGTGTCCAGGTGAGGGTCCGTCAACGATTTAGGGGGAGCGTGCGTCTGAGGGCGCGGGTTAATGTGAGCCTACGGGTTAGGATTAGGGGACGGGTGAGGGTTAGGCTTCGGGGAAGGGTTAGGGTTAGGGTTCGGGCTAGGGTTAGGGTTAGGGGACGGGGACGGTTTAGGGTCCACGTGAGGGTCCGACAAAGCTTAGGGGGAGCGTGCGTGTGAGGGCGCGGGTTAGTGTTAGCGGACGGTTTAGGATTAGGGGACGTGTGAGTGTCAGGCTTCGGGGAAGGGTTAGGGTTAAGGTTAGGGCTAGGGTTAGGGTTAGGGGACGGGGACAGTTTAGGGTCCAGGTGAGGGTCCGATAACGCTTTAGGGGTAGCGTGCGTGTGAGAGCGCGGGTTAGTTTTAGCGTACGGGTTAGGATTAGGGGACGGGTGAGGGTCAGGCTTCGGGGAAGGGTTAGGGTTAGGGTTCGGGCTAGGGTTAGGGTTAGGAGACGGGGACGGTTTAGGGTCCAGGTGAGGGTCCGACAACGCTTTAGGGGGAGCGTGCGTGTGAGGGCGCGGGTTAGTGTGAGCCTACGGGTTAGGATTAGGGGACGGGTGAGGGTCAGGCTTCGGGGAAGGGTTAGGGTTAGGGTTCGGGCTAGGGTTAGGGTTAGGGGACGGGGACGGTTTAGGGTCCAGGTGAGGGTCCGACAACGCTTTAGAGGGAGCGTGCGTGTGAGGGCGCGGGTTAGTGTGAGCCTACGGGTTAGGATTAGGGGACGGGTGAGGGTCAGGCTTCGGGGAAGGGTTAGGGTTAGGGTTCGGGCTAGGGTTAGGGTTAGGGGACGGGGACGGTTTAGGGTCCAGGTGAGGGTCCGACAACGCTTTAGGGGGAGCGTGCGTGTGAGGGCGCGGGTTAGTGTGAGACTACGGGTTAGGATTAGGGGACGGGTGAGGGTCAGGCTTCGGGGAAGGGTTAGGGTTAGGGTTCGGACTAGGGTTAGGGTTAGGGGACGGGGACGGTTTAGGGTCCAGGTGAGGGTCCTACAATGCTTTA
Source organism: Lagenorhynchus albirostris (assembly GCF_949774975.1). Taxonomy (NCBI): domain Eukaryota; kingdom Metazoa; phylum Chordata; class Mammalia; order Artiodactyla; family Delphinidae; genus Lagenorhynchus; species Lagenorhynchus albirostris. The sequence continues at coordinate 226,099 of NW_026783604.1, read as the reverse complement.
GGGGGAGCGTGCGTGTGAGGGTGCGGGTTAGTGTGAGCCTACGGGTCAGGATTAGGGGACGGGTGAGGGTCAGGCTTCGGGGAAGGGTTAGGGTTAGGGTTCGGGCTAGGGTTAGGGTTAGGGGACGGGGACGGTTTAGGGTCCAGGTGAGGGTCCGACAACGCTTTAGGGGGAGAGTGCGTGTGAGGGCGCGGGATAGTGTTAGCGTACGGGTTAGGGTTAGGGGACGTGTGAGGGTCAGGCTTCGGGGAAGTGTTAGGGTTAGGGTTCGGGCTAGGGTTAGGGTTAGGGGACGGGGACGGTTTAGGGTCCAGGTGAGGGTCCGACAACGCTTTAGGGGGAGCGTGCGTGTGAGGGCGTTGGTTAGTTTTAGCGTACGGGTTAGGATTATGGGACGGGTGAGTGTCAGGCTTCGGGGAAGGGTTAGGGTTAGTGTTCGGGCTAGGGTTAGGGTTAGGAGACGGGGACTGTTTAGGGTCCAGGTGAGGGTCCGACAACGCTTTAGGGGGAGCGTGCGTGTGAGGGCGCGCGTTAGTGTGAGCCTACGTGTTAGGATTAGGGGACGGGTTAGGGTCAGGCTTCGGGGAAGGGTTAGGGTTAGGGTTCGGGCTAGGGTTAGGGCTAGGGGACGGCGACGGTTTAGGGTCTAGGTGAGGGTCCGACAATGCTTTAGGGGGAGCGTGCGTGTGAGGGCGAGGGTTAGTGTGAGCCTACGGGTTAGGATTAGGGGACGGGTGAGGGTCAGGCTTCGGGGAAGGGTTAGGGTTAGGGTTCGGGCTAGGGTTAGGGTTAGGAGACGGGGACGGTTTAGGGTCCAGGTGAGGGTCCGACAACGCTTTAGGGGGAGCGTGCGTGTGAGGGCGCGGGTTAGTGTGAGCCTACGGGTTAGGATTAGGGGACGGGTGAGGGTCAGGCTTCGGGGAAGGGTTAGGGTTAGGGTTCGGGCTAGGGTTAGGGTTAGGGGACGGGGACGGTTTAGGGTCCAGGTGAGGGTCCGACAACGCTTTAGAGGGAGCGTGCGTGTGAGGGCGCGGGTTAGTGTGAGCCTACGGGTTAGGATTAGGGGACGGGTGAGGGTCAGGCTTCGGGGAAGGGTTAGGGTTAGGGTTCGGGCTAGGGTTAGGGTTAGGGGACGGGGACGGTTTAGGGTCCAGGTGAGGGTCCGACAATGCTTTAGGGGGAGCGTGCGTGTGAGGGCGCGGGTTAGTGTGAGCCTACGGGTTAGGATTAGGGGACGGGTGAGTGTCAGGCTTCGGGGAAGGGTTAGGGTTAGGGTTCGGGCTAGGGTTACGGTTAGGGGACGGGGACGGTTTAGGGTCCAGGAGAGGGTCCGACAATGCTTTAGGGGGAGCGTGCGTGTGAGGGTGCGGGTTAGTGTGAGCCTACGGGTCAGGATTAGGGGACGGGTGAGGGTCAGGCTTCGGGGAAGGGTTAGGGTTAGGGTTCGGGCTAGGGTTAGGGTTAGGGGACGGGGACGGTTTAGGGTCCAGGTGAGGGTTCGACAACGCTTTAGGGGGAGCGTGCGTGTGAGGGCGCGGGTTAGTGTTAGCGTACGGGTTAGAATTAGGGGACGGGTGAGGGTCAGGCTTCGGGGAAGGGTTAGGGTTAGGGTTCGGGCTAGGGTTAGGGTTAGGGGACGGGGACGGTTTAGGGTCCAGGTGAGGGTCCGACAACGCTTTAGGGGGAGCGTGCGTGTGAGGGCGTTGGTTAGTTTTAGCGTACGGGTTAGGATTATGGGACGGGTGAGGGTCAGGCTTCGGGGAAGGGTTAGGGTTAATGTTCGGGCTAGGGTTAGGGTTAGGAGACGGGGACGGTTTAGGGTCCATGTGAGGGTCCGACAACGCTTTAGGGGGAGCGTGCGTGTGAGGTCGCGCGTTAGTGTGAGCCTACGGGTTAGGATTAGGGGACGGGTGAGGGTCAGGCTTCGGGGAAGGGTTAGGGTTAGGGTTCGGGCTAGGGTTAGGGTTAGGGGACGGGGACGGTTTAGGGTCCAGGTGAGGGTCCGACAATGCTTTAGGGGGAGCGTGCGTGTGAGGGCGAGGGTGAGTGTGAGCCTACGGGTTAGGATTAGGGGACGGGTGAGGGTCAGGCTTCGGGGAAGGGTTAGGGTTAGGGTTCGGGCTAGGGTTAGGGTTAGGGGACGGGGACGGTTTAGGGTCCAGGTGAGGGTCCGACAACGCTTTAGGGGGAGCGTGCGTGTGAGGGCGCGGGTTAGTGTGAGCCTACGGGTTAGGATTAGGGGACGGGTGAGGGTCAGGCTTCGGGGAAGGGTTAGGGTTAGGGTTCGGGCTAGGGTTAGGGTTAGGGGACCGGGACGGTTTAGGGTCCAGGTGAGGGTCCGACAACGCTTTAGGGGGAGCGTGCGTGTGAGGGCGCGGGTTAGTGTGAGCCTACGGGTTAGGATTAGGGGTCGGGTGAGGGTCAGGCTTCGGGGAAGGGTTAGGGTTAGTGTTCGGGCTAGGGTTAGGGTTAGGGGACGGGGACGGTTTAGGGTCCAGGTGAGGGTCCGACAACGCTTTAGGGGGAGCGTGCGTGTGAGGGCGCTCGTTAGTGTTAGCGTACGGGTTAGGATTAGGGGACGTGTGAGGGTCAGGCTTCGGGGAAGGGTTAGGTTTAGGGTTCGGGCTAGGGTTAGGGTTAGGGGACGGGGACGGTTTAGGGTCCAGGTGAGGGTCCGACAACGCTTTAGGGGGAGCGTGCGTGTGAGGGCGCGGGTTAGTGTGAGCCTACGGGTTAGGATTAGGGGACGGGTGAGGGTCAGGTTTCGGGGAAGGGTTAGGGTTAGGGTTCGGGCTAGGGTTAGGGTTAGGGGACGGGGACGGTTTAGGGTCCAGGTGAGGGTCCGACAACGCTTTAGGGGGAGCGTGCGTGTAAGGGCGCGGGTTAGTGTTAGCGTACGGGTTAGGATTAGGGGACGGGTGAGGGTCAGGCTTCGGGGAAGGGTTAGCGTTAGGGTTCGGGCTAGGGTTAGGGTTAGGGGACGGGGACGGTTTAGGGTCCAGGTGAGGGTCCGTCAACGCTTTAGGGGGAGCGTGCGTGTGAGGGCGCGTATTAGTGTTAGCCTACGGGTTAGGATTAGGGGACGGGTGAGGGTCAGGCTTCGGGGAAGGGTTAGGGTTAGGGTTCGGGCTAGGGTTAGGGTTAGGGGATGGGGACGGTTTAGGGTCCAGGTGAGGGTCCGACAACGCTTTAGGGGGAGCGTGCGTGTGAGGGCGCGGGTTAGTGTTAGCGTACGGGTTAGGATTAGGGGACGGGTGAGGGTCAGGCTTCGTGGAAGGGTTAGGGTTAAGGTTCGGGCTAGGGTTAGGGTTAGGGGACGGGGACGGTTTAGGGTCCAGGTGAGGGTCCGACAACGCTTTAGGGGGAGCGTGCGTGTGAGGGCGCGTGTTAGTGTGAGCCTACGGGTTAGGATTAGGGGACGGTGAGGGTCAGGCTTCGGGGAAGGTTTAGGGTTAGGGTTCGGGCTAGGGTTAGGGTTAGGGAACGGGGACGGTTTAGGGTCCAGGTGAGGGTCCGACAACGCTTTAGGGGGAGCGTGCGTGTGAGGGGGAGGGTTAGTGTTAGCGTACGGGTTAGGATTAGGGGACGGGTGAGGGTCAGGCTTCGGGGAAGTGTTAGGATTAGGGTTTGGGCTAGGGTTAGGGTTAGGGGACGGGGACGGTTTAGGGTCCAGGTGAGGGTCCGACAACGCTTTAGGGGGAGTGTGCGTGTGAGGGCGCGGGTTAGTGTTAGCGTACGGGTTAGGATTAGGGGACGGGTGAGGGTCAGGCTTCGGGAAGTGTTAGGGTTAGGGTTCGGGCTAGGGTTAGGGTTAGGGGACGGGGACGGTTTAGGGTTCAGGTGAGGGTCCGACAACGCTTTAGGGGGAGCGTGCGTGTGAGGGCGCGGGTTAGTGTGAGCGTACGGGTTAGGATTAGGGGACGGGTGAGGGTCAGGCTTCGGGGAAGGGTTAGGGTTAGGGTTCCGGCTAGGTGTAGGGTTAGGGGACAGGGACGGTTTAGGGTCCAGGTGAGGGTCCGACAACGCTTTAGGGGGAGCGTGCATGTGAGGGCGCGGGTTAGTGTGAGCCTACGGGTTAGGATTAGGGGACGGGTGAGGGTCAGGTTTCGGGGAAGGGTTAGGGTTAGGGTTCGGGCTAGGGTTAGGGTTAGGGGACGGGGACGGTTTAGGGTCCAGGTGAGGGTCCGTCAACGCTTTAGGGGGAGCGTGCGTGTGAGGGCGCGTATTAGTGTTAGCGTACGGGTTAGGATTAGGGGACGGGTGAGGGTCAGGCTTCGGGGAAGGGTTAGGGTTAGGGTTCGGGCTAGGGTTAGGTTAGGGTTAGGGTTCGGGCTAGGGTTAGGGTTAGGGGACGGGGACGGTTTAGGGTCCAGGTGAGGGTCCGACAACGATTTAGGGGGAGCGTGCGTGTGAGGGCGCAGGTTAGTGTTAGCGTACGGGTTAGGATTAGGGGACGGGTGAGGGTCAGGCTTCGGGGAATGGTTAGGGTTAGGGTTCGGGCTAGGGTTATGTTTAGGGCACGGGGACGGTTTAGGGTCCAGATGAGGGTCCGACAACGCTTTAGGTGGAGCGTGCGTGTGAGGGCGCGGGTTAGTGTTAGCGTACGGGTTAGGATTAGGGGACGGGTGAGGGTCAGGCTTCGGGGAAGGGTTAGGGTTAGGGTTCGGGCTAGGGTTAGGGTTAGGGGACGGGGACGGTTTAGGGTCCAGGTGAGGGTCCGACAACGCTTTAGGGGGAGCGTGCATGTGAGGGCGCGGGTTAGTGTGAGCCTATGGGTTAGGATTAGGGGACGGGTGAGGGTCAGGCTTCGGGGAAGGGTTAGGGTTAGGGTTCGGGCTAGGGTTAGGGTTAGGGGACGGGGACGGTTTAGGGTCCAGGTGAGGGTCCGACAACGCTTTAGGGGGAGCGTGCGTGTAAGGGCGCGGGTTAGTGTTAGCGTACGGGTTAGGATTAGGGGACGGGTGAGGGTCAGGCTTCGTGGAAGGGTTAGGGTTAAGGTTCGGGCTAGGGTTAGGGTTAGGGGACGGGGACGGTTTAGGGTCCAGGTGAGGGTCCGACAACGCTCTAGGGGGAGCGTGCGTGTGAGGGCGCGTGTTAGTGTGAGCCTACGGGTTAGGATTAGGGGACGGTGAGGGTCAGGCTTCGGGGAAGGGTTAGGGTTAGGGTTCGGGCTAGGGTTAGGGTTAGGGAACGGGGACGGTTTAGGGTCCAGGTGAGGGTCCGACAACGCTTTAGGGGGAGCGTGCGTGTGAGGGGGAGGGTTAGTGTTAGCGTACGGGTTAGGATTAGGGGACGGGTGAGGGTCAGGCTTCGGGGAAGTGTTAGGATTAGGGTTTGGGCTAGGGTTAGGGTTAGGGGACGGGGACGGTTTAGGGTCCAGATGAGGGTCCGACAACGCTTTAGGGGGAGTGTGCGTGTGAGGGCGCGGGTTAGTGTTAGCGTACGGGTTAGGATTAGGGGACGGGTGAGGGTCAGGCTTCGGGGAAGTGTTAGGGTTAGGGTTCGGGCTAGGGTTAGGGTTAGGGGACGGGGACGGTTTAGGGTTTAGGTGAGGGTCCGACAACGCTTTAGGGGGAGCGTGCGTGTGAGGGCGCGGGTTAGTGTGAGCGTACGGGTTAGGATTAGGGGACGGGTGAGGGTCAGGCTTCGGGGAAGGGTTAGGGTTAGGGTTCCGGCTAGGGTTAGGGTTAGGGGACAGGGACGGTTTAGGGTCCAGGTGAGGGTCCGACAACGCTTTAGGGGGAGCGTGCGTGTGAGGGCGCGGGTTAGTGTGAGCCTACGGGTTAGGATTAGGGGACGGGTGAGGGTCAGGTTTCGGGGAAGGGTTAGGGTTAGGGTTCGGGCTAGGGTTAGGGTTAGGGGACGGGGACGGTTTAGGGTCCAGGTGAGGGTCCGACAACGCTTTAGGGGGAGCGTGCGTGTAAGGGCGCGGGTTAGTGTTAGCGTACGGGTTAGGATTAGGGGACGGGTGAGGGTCAGGCTTCGGGGAAGGGTTAGCGTTAGGGTTCGGGCTAGGGTTAGGGTTAGGGGACGGGGACGGTTTAGGGTCCAGGTGAGGGTCCGTCAGCGCTTTAGGGGGAGCGTGCGTGTGAGGGCGCGTATTAGTGTTAGCGTACGGGTTAGGATTAGGGGACGGGTGAGGGTCAGGCTTCGGGGAAGGGTTAGGGTTAGGGTTCGGGCTAGGGTTAGGGTTAGGGGATGGGGACGGTTTAGGGTCCAGGTGAGGGTCCGACAACGCTTTAGGGGGAGCGTGCGTGTGAGGGCGCGGGTTAGTGTTAGCGTACGGGTTAGGATTAGGGGACGGGTGAGGGTCAGGCTTCGTGGAAGGGTTAGGGTTAAGGTTCGGGCTAGGGTTAGGGTTAGGGGACGGGGACGGTTTAGGGTCCAGGTGAGGGTCCGACAACGCTTTAGGGGGAGCGTGCGTGTGAGGGCGCGTGTTAGTGTGAGCCTACGGGTTAGGATTAGGGGACGGTGAGGGTCAGGCTTCGGGGAAGGGTTAGGGTTAGGGTTCGGGCTAGGGTTAGGGTTAGGGAACGGGGACGGTTTAGGGTCCAGGTGAGGGTCCGACAACGCTTTAGGGGGAGCGTGCGTGTGAGGGGGAGGGTTAGTGTTAGCGTACGGGTTAGGATTAGGGGACGGGTGAGGGTCAGGCTTCGGGGAAGTGTTAGGATTAGGGTTTGGGCTAGGGTTAGGGTTAGGGGACGGGGACGGTTTAGGGTCCAGGTGAGGGTCCGACAACGCTTTAGGGGAGTGTGCGTGTGAGGGCGCGGGTTAGTGTTAGCGTACGGGTTAGGATTAGGGGACGGGTGAGGGTCAGGCTTCGGGGAAGTGTTAGGGTTAGGGTTCGGGCTAGGGTTAGGGTTAGGGGACGGGGACGGTTTAGGGTTCAGGTGAGGGTCCGACAACGCTTTAGGGGGAGCGTGCGTGTGAGGGCGCGGGTTAGTGTGAGCGTACGGGTTAGGATTAGGGGACGGGTGAGGGTCAGGCTTCGGGGAAGTGTTAGGGTTAGGGTTCCGGCTAGGGTTAGGGTTAGGGGACAGGGACGGTTTAGGGTCCAGGTGAGGGTCCGACAACGCTTTAGGGGGAGCGTGCATGTGAGGGCGCGGGTTAGTGTGAGCCTACGGGTTAGGATTAGGGGACGGGTGAGGGTTAGGCTTCGGGGAAGGGTTAGGGTTAGGGTTCGGGCTAGGGTTAGGGTTAGGGGACGGGGACGGTTTAGGGTCCAGGTGAGGGTCCGACAACGCTTTAGGGGGAGCGTGCATGTGAGGGCGCGGGTTAGTGTTAGCGTACGGGTTAGGATTAGGGGACGTGTGAGGGTCAGGCTTCGGGGAAGGGTTAGGGTTAGGGTTCGGGCTAGGGTTAGGGTTAGGGAACGGGGACGGTTTAGGGTCCAGGTGAGGGTCCGACAACGCTTTAGGGGGAGCGTGCATGTGAGGGGGCGGGTTAGTGTTAGCGTACGGGTTAGGATTAGGGGACGGGTGAGGGTCAGGCTTCGGGGAAGGGTTAGGGTTAGGGTTCGGGCTAGGGTTAGGGTTAGGGGACGGGGACGGTTTAGGGTCCAGGTGAGGGTCCGACAACGCTTTAGGGGGAGCGTGCGTGTGAGGGCGCGGGTTAGTGTGAGACTACGGGTTAGGATTAGGGAACGGGCGAGGGTCAGGCTTCGGGGAAGGGTTAGGGTTAGGGTTCGGGCTAGTGTTAGGGTTAGGGGACGGGGACGGTTTAGGGTCCAGGTGAGGGTCCGACAACGCTTTAGGGGGAGCGTGCGTGTGAGGGCGCGGGTTAGTGTTAGCGTAAGGGTTAGGATTAGGGGATGGGTGAGTGTCAGGCTTTGGGGAAAGGTTAGGGTTATGGTTCGGGCTAGGGTTAGGGTTAGGGGACGGGGACAGTTTAGGGTCCAGGTGAGGGTCCGACAACGCTTTAGGGGGCGCGTGCGTGTGAGGGCGCGGGTTAGTGTTAGCGTACGGGTTAGGATTAGGGGACGGGTGAGGGTCAGGCTTCCGGGAAGGGTTAGGGTTAGGGTTCGGGCTAGGGTTAGGGTTAGGGGACGGGGACGGTTTAGGGTCCAGGTGAGGGTCCGACAACGATTTAGGGGGAGCGTGCGTGTGAGGGCGCGGGTTAGTGTTAGCGTACGGGTTAGGATTAGGGGACGGGTGAGGGTCAGGCTTCGGGGAATGGTTAGGGTTAGGGTTCGGGCTAGGGTTATGGTTAGGGCACGGGGACGGTTTAGGGTCCAGATGAGGGTCCGACAACGCTTTAGGTGGAGCGTGCGTGTGAGGGCGCGGGTTAGTGTTAGCGTACGGGTTAGGATTAGGGGACGGGTGAGGGTCAGGCTTCGGGGAAGGGTTAGGGTTAGGGTTCGGGCTAGGGTTAGGGTTAGGGGACGGGGACGGTTTAGGGTCCAGGTGAGGGTCCAACAACGCTTTAGGGGGAGCGTGCGTGTGAGGGCGCGGGTTAGTGTGAGCCTACGTGTTAGGATTAGGGGACGGGTGAGTGTCAGGCTTCGGGGAAGGGTTAGGGTTAGGGTTCGGGCTAGGGTTAGGGTTAGGGGACGGGGACGGTTTAGGGTCCAGGTGAGGGTCCGACAACGCTTTAGGGGGAGCGTGCGTGTGAGGGCGCGGGTTAGTGTGAGCCTACGGGTTAGGATTAGGGGACGGGTGAGGGTCAGGCTTCGGGGAAGGGTTAGGGTTAGGGTTCGGGCTAGGGTTAGGGTTAGGGGACGGGGACGGTTTAGGGTCCAGGTGAGGGTCCGACAACGCTTTAGGGGGAGCGTGCGTGTGAGGGCGCGGGTTAGTGTGAGACTACGGGTTAGGATTAGGGAACGGGCGAGGGTCAGGCTTCGGGGAAGGGTTAGGGTTAGGGTTCGGGCTAGGGTTAGGGTTAGGGGACGGGGACGGTTTAGGGTCCAGGTGAGGGTCCGACAACGCTTTAGGGGGAGCGTGCATGTGAGGGCGCGGGTTAGTGTGAGCCTATGGGTTAGGATTAGGGGACGGGTGAGGGTCAGGCTTCGGGGAAGGGTTAGGGTTAGGGTTCGGGCTAGGGTTAGGGTTAGGGGACCGGGACGGTTTAGGGTCCAGATGAGGGTCCGACAACGCTTTAGGGGGAGCGTGCGTGTGAGGGCGCAGGTTAGTGTGAGCCTACGGGTTAGGATTAGAGGACGGGTGAGGGTCAGGCTTCGGGGAAGGGTTAGGGTTCGGGTTCGGACTAGGGTTAGGGTTAGGGGACGGGGACGGTTTAGGATCCAGGTGAGGGTCCGACAACGCTTTAGGGGGAGTGTGCGTGTGAGGGCGCGGGTTAGTGTGAGCCTACGGGTTAGGATTAGGGGACGGGTGAGGGTCAGGCTTCGGGGAAGGGTTAGGGTTAGGGTTCGGGCTAGGGTTAGGGTTAGGGGACGGGGACGGTTTAGGGTCCAGGTGAGGGTCCGACAACGCTTTAGGGGGAGCGTGCGTGTGAGGGCGTGGCTTAGTGTGAGCCTACGGGTTAGGATTAGGGGACGGGTGAGGGTCAGGCTTCGGGGAAGGGTTAGGGTTAGGGTTCGGGTTAGGGTTAAGGTTAGGGGACGGGGACGGTTTAGGGTCCAGGTGAGGGTCCGACAACGCTTTAGGGGGAGCGTGCGTGTGAGGGCGCGGGTTAGTGTGAGCCTACGGGTTAGGATTAGGGGACGGGTGAGGGTCAGGCTTCGGGGAAGGGTTAGGGTTAGGGTTCGGGCTAGGGTTAGGGTTAGGGGACGGGGACGGTTTAGGGTCCAGGTGAGGGTCCGACAACGCTTTAGGGGGAGCGTGCGTGTGAGGGCGTGGGTTAGTGTGAGCCTACGGGTTAGGATTAGGGGACGGGTGAGGGTCAGGCTTCGGGGAAGGGTTAGGGTTAGGGTTCGGGCTAGGGTTAGGGTTAGGGGACGGGGATGGTTTAGGGTCCAGGTGAGGGTCCGACAACGCTTTAGGGGGAGCGTGGTTGTGAGGGCGCGGGTTAGTGTGAGCCTACGGTTTAGGATTAGGGGACGGGTGAGGGTCAGGCTTCGGGGAAGGGTTAGGGTTAGGGTTCGGGCTAGGGTTAGGGTTAGGGGACGGGGACGGTTTAGGGTCCAGGTGAGGGTCCGACAACGCTTTAGGGGGAGCGTGCGTGTGAGGGCGCGGGTTAGTGTGAGCCTACGTGTTAGGATTAGGGGACGGGTGAGGGTCAGGCTTCGGGGAAGTGTTAGCTTTAGGGTTCGGGCTAGGGTTAGGGTTAGGGGACGGGGACGGTTTAGGGTCCAGGTGAGTGTCCGACAATGCTTTAGGGGGAGTGTGCGTGTGAGGGCGCGGGTTAGTGTTACCGTACGGGTTAGGATTAGGGGACGGGTGAGGGTCAGGCTTCGGGGAAGGTTTAGGGTTAGGGTTCGGGCTAGGGTTAGGGTTAGGGGACGGGGACGGTTTAGGGTCCAGGTGAGGGTCCGACAACGCTTTAGGGGGAGCGTGCGTGTGAGGGCGCGGGTTAGTGTTAGCGTACGGGTTAGGATTAGGGGACGTGTGAGGGTCAGGCTTCGGGGAAGGGTTAGGGTTAGGGTTCGGGCTAGGGTTAGGCTTAGGGAACGGGGACGGTTTAGGGTCCAGGTGAGGGTCCGACAACGCTTTAGGGGGAGCGTGCATGTGAGGGGGCGGGTTAGTGTTAGCGTACGGGTTAGGATTAGGGGACGGGTGAGGGTCAGGCTTCGGGGAAGGGTTAGGGTTAGGGTTCAGGCTAGGGTTATGGTTAGGGCACGGGGACGGTTTAGGGTCCAGATGAGGGTCCGACAACGCTTTAGGGGGAGCGTGCGTGTGAGGGCGCGGGTTAGTGTTAGCGTACGGGTTAGGATTAGGGGACGGGTGAGGGTCAGGCTTCGGGGAATGGTTAGGGTTAGGGTTCAGGCTAGGGTTATGGTTAGGGCACGGGGACGGTTTAGGGTCCAGATGAGGGTCCGACAACGCTTTAGGGGGAGCGTGCGTGTGAGGGCGCGGGTTAGTGTTAGCGTACGGGTTAGGATTAGGGGACGGGTGAGGGTCAGGCTTCGGGGAAGGGTTAGGGTTAGGGTTCGGGCTAGGGTTAGGGTTAGGGGACGGGGACGGTTTAGGGTCCAGGTGAGGGTCCGACAACGCTTTAGGGGGAGCGTGCGTGTGAGGGCGCGGGTTAGTGTGAGCCTACGGGTTAGGATTAGGGGACGGGTGAGGGTCAGGCTTCGGGGAAGGGTTAGGGTTAGGGTTCGGGCTAGGGTTAGGGTTAGGGGACGGGGACGGTTTAGGGTCCAGGTGAGGGTCCGACAACGCTTTAGGGGGAGCGTGCGTGTGAGGGCGCGGGTTAGTGTGAGCCTACGGGTTAGGATTAGGGGACGGGTGAGGGTCAGGCTTCGGGGAAGGGTTAGGGTTAGGGTTCGAGCTAGGGTTAGGGTTAGGGGACGGGGACGGTTTAGGGTCCAGGTGAGGGTCCGACAACGATTTAGGGGGAGCGTGCGTGTGAGGGCGCGGGTTAGTGTTAGCGTACGGGTTAGGATAAGGGGAAGGGTGAGGGTCAGGCTTCGGGGAATGGTTAGGGTTAGGGTTCGGGCTAGGGTTATGGTTAGGGCACGGGGACGGTTTAGGGTCCAGATGAGGGTCCGACAACGCTTTAGGGGGAGCGTGCGTGTGAGGGCGCGGGTTAGTGTTAGCGTACGGGTTAGGATTAGGGGACGGGTGAGGGTCAGGCTTCGGGGAAGGGTTAGGGATAGGGTTCGGGCTAGGGTTAGGGTTAGGGGACGGGGACGGTTTAGGGTCCAGGTGAGGGTCCGACAACGCTTTAGGGGGAGCGTGCGTGTGAGGGCGCGGGTTAGTGTGAGCCTACGGGTTAGGATTAGGGGACGGGTGAGGGTCAGGCTTCGGGGAAGGGTTAGGGTTAGGGTTCGGGCTAGGGTTAGGGTTAGGGGACGGGGACGGTTTAGGGTCCAGGTGAGGGTCCGACAACGCTTTAGGGGGAGCGTGCGTGTGAGGGCGCGGGTTAATGTGAGCCTACGGGTTAGGATTAGGGGACGGGTGAGAGGGTCAGGCTTCGGGGAAGGGTTAGGGTTAGGGTTCGGGCTAGGGTTAGGGTTAGGGGATGGGGACGGTTTAGGGTTCAGGTGAGGGTCCGACAACGCTTTAGGGGGAGCGTGCATGTGAGGGCGCGGGTTAGTGTGAGCCTACGGGTTAGGATTAAGTGACGGGTGAGGGTCAGGCTTCGGGGAAGAGTTAGGGTTAGGGTTCGGGCTAGGGTTAGGGTTAGGGGACGGGGACGGTTTAGGGTCCAGGTGAGGGTCCGACAACGCTTTAGGGGGAGCGTGCGTGTGAGGGCGCGGGTTAGTGTGAGCCTACGGGTTAGGATTAGGGGACGGGTGAGGGTCAGGCTTCGGGGAAGGGTTAGGGTTAGGGTTCGGGCTAGGGTTAGGGTTAGGGGACGGGGATGGTTTAGGGTCCAGGTGAGGGTCCGACAACGCTTTAGGGGGAGCGTGCGTGTGAGGGGGAGGGTTAGTGTGAGCCTACGGTTTAGGATTAGGGGACGGGTGAGGGTCAGGCTTCGGGGAAGGGTTAGGGTTACGGTTCGGGCTAGGGTTAGGGTTAGGGGACGGGGACGGTTTAGGGTCCAGGTGAGGGTCCGACAACGCTTTAGGGGGAGCGTGCGTGTGAGGGCGCGTGTAAGTGTGAGCCTACGGGTTAGGATTAGGGGACGGGTGAGGGTCAGGCTTCGGGGAAGTGTTAGTTTTAGGGTTCGGGCTAGGGTTAGGGTTAGGGGACGGGGACGGTTTAGGGTCCAGGTGAGGGTCCGACAACGCTTTAGGGGGAGCGTGCGTGTGAGGGCGCGGGTTAGTGTTAGCGTACGGGTTAGGATTAGGGGACGTGTGAGTGTCAGGATTCGGGGAAGGGTTAGGGTTAGGGTTCGGGCTAGGGTTAGGGTTAGGGAACGGGGACGGTTTAGGGTCCAGGTGAGGGTCCGACAACGCTTTAGGGGGAGCGTGCATGTGAGGGGGCGGGTTAGTGTTAGCGTACGGGTTAGGATTAGGGGACGGGTGAGGGTCAGGCTTCGGGGAAGGGTTAGGGTTAGGGTTCGGGCTAGGGTTAGGGTTAGGGGACGGGGACGGTTTAGGGTCCAGGTGAGGGTCCGACAACGCTTTAGGGGGAGCGTGCGTGTGAGGGCGCGGGTTAGTGTGAGACTATGGGTTAGGATTAGGGAACGGGCGAGGGTCAGGATTCGGGGAAGGGTTAGGGTTAGGGTTCGGTCTAGTGTTAGGGTTAGGGGACGGGGACGGTTTAGGGTCCAGGTGAGGGTCCGACAACGCTTTAGGGGGAACGTGCGTGTGAGGGCGCGGGTTAGTGTTAGCGTACGGGTTAGGATTAGGGGATGGGTGAGCGTCAGGCTTCGGGGAAGTGTTAGGGTTAGGGTTCGGGCTAGGGTTAGGGTTAGGGGACGGGGACGGTTTAGGGTCCAGGTGAGGGTCCGACAACGCTTTAGGGGGAGCGTGCGTGTGAGGGCGCGGGTTAGTGTTAGCGTACGGGTTAGGATTAGGGGACGGGTGAGGGTCAGGCTTCGGGGAATGGTTATGGTTAGGGTTCGGGCTAGGGTTATGGTTAGGGCACGGGGACGGTTTAGGGTCCAGATGAGGGTCCGACAACGCTTTAGGGGGAGCGTGCGTGTGAGGGCGCGGTTTAGTGTTAGCGTATGGGTTAGGATTAGGGGACGGGTGAGGGTCAGGCTTCGGGGTAGGGTTAGGGTTAGGGTTCGGGCTAGGGTTAGGGTTAGGGGACAGGGACGGTTTAGGGTCCAGGTGAGGGTCCGACAACGCTTTAGGGGGAGCGTGCGTGTGAGGGCGCGGGTTAGTGTGAGCCTACGGGTTAGGATTAGGGGACGGGTGAGGGTCAGGCTTCGGGGAAGGGTTAGGGTTAGGGTTCGGGCTAGGGTTAGGGTTAGGGGACGGGGACGGTTTAGGGTCCAGGTGAGGGTCCGACAACGCTTTAGGGGGAGCGTGCGTGTGAGGGCGCGGGTTAGTGTGAGCGTACGTGTTAGGATTATGGGACGGGTGAGGGTCAGGCTTCGGGGAAGGGTTAGGGTTAGGGTTCGGGCTAGGGTTAGGGTTAGGGGACGGGGACGGTTTAGGGTCCAGGTGAGGGTCCGACAATGCTTTACGGGGAGCGTGCGTGTGAGGGCGCGGGTTAGTGTGAGCCTACGGGTTAGGATTAGGGGACGGGTGAGGGTCAGGCTTCGGGGAAGGGTTAGGGTTAGGGTTCGGGCTAGGGTTAGGGTTAGGGGACGGGAACGGTTTAGGGTCCAGGTGAGGTTCCGACAACGCTTTAGGGGGAGCGTGCGTGTGAGGGCGCGGGTTAGTGTGAGCCTACGGGTTAGGATTAGGGGACGGGTGAGGGTCAGGCTTCGGGGAAGGGTTAGGGTTAGGGTTCGGGCTAGGGTTAGGGTTAGGGGACGGGAACGGTTTAGGGTCCAGGTGAGGGTCCGACAACGCTTTAGGGGGAGCGTGCGTGTGAGGGCGCGGGTTAGTGTGAGCCTACGGGTTAGGATTAGGGGACGGGTGAGGATCAGGCTTCGGGGAAGGGTTAGGGTTAGGGTTCGGGCTAGGGTTAGGGTTAGGGGATGGGGACGGTTTAGGGTCCAGGTGAGGGTCCGACAACACTTTAGGGGGAGCGTGCGTGTGAGGGCGCGGGTTAGTGTTAGCCTACGGGTTAGGATTAGGGGACGGGTGAGGGTCAGGCTTCGGGGAAGGATTAGGGTAAGGGTTCGGGCTAGGGTTAGGGTTAGGGGACGGGGACGGTTTAGGGTCCAGGTGAGGGTCCGACAACGCTTTAGGGGGAGCGTGCGTGTGAGGGCGCGGGTTAGTGTGAGCCTACGGGTTAGGATTAGGGGACGGGTGAGGGTCAGGCTTCGGGGAACGGTTAGGGTTAGGGTTCGGGCTAGGGTTAGGGTTAGGGGACGGGGACGGTTTAGGGTCCAGGTGAGGGTCCGACAACGCTTTAGGGGGAGCGTGCGTGTGAGGGCGCGGGTTAGTGTGAGCCTACGAGTTAAGATTAGGGGACGGGTGAGGGTCAGGCTTCGGGGAAGGGTTAGGGTTAGGGTTCGGGCTAGGGTTAGGGTTAGGGAACGGGGACGGTTTAGGGTCCAGGTGAGGGTCCGACAACGATTTAGGGGGAGGGTGCGTGTGAGGGGGCAGGTTAGTGTTAGCGTACGGGTTAGGATTAGGGGACGGGTGAGGGTCAGGCTTCGGGGAAGGGTTAGGGTTAGGGTTTGGGCTAGGGTTAGGGTTAGGGGACGGGGACGGTTTAGGGTCCAGGTGAGGGTCCGACAACGCTTTAGGGGGTGTGTGCGTGTGAGGGCGCGGGTTAGTGTTAGCGTACGGGTTAGGATTATGGGAAGGGTGAGGGTCAGGCTTTGGGGAAGGATTAGGGTTAGGGTTCGGGCTAGGGTTAGGGTTAGGGGACGGGGACGGTTTAGGGTCCAGGTGAGGGTCCGACAACGCTTTAGGGGGAGCGTGCATGTGAGGGCGCGGGTTAGTGTGAGCGTACGGGTTAGGATTAGGCGACGGGTGAGGCTCAGGCTTCGGGGAAGGGTTAGGGTTAGGGTTCGGGCTAGGGTTAGGGTTAAGGGACGGGAACGGTTTAGGGTCCAGGTGAGGGTCCGACAACGCTTTAGGGGGAGCGTGCGTCTGAGGGCGCGGGTTAGTGTGAGCCTACGGGTTAGGATTAGGGGACGGGTGAGGGTCAGGCTTCGGGGAAGGTTAGGGTTAGTGTTCGGGCTAGGGTTAGGGTTAGGGGACGGGGACGGTTTAGGGTCCAGGTGAGGGTCCGACAACGCTTTAGGGGGAGCGTGCCTGTGAAGGCCCGGGTTAGTGTGAGCCTACGGGTTAGGATTAAGGGACGGGTGAAGGTCAGGCTTCGGGGAAGTGTTAGGGTTAGGGTTCGGGCTAGGGTTAGGGTTAGGGGACGGGGACGGTTTAGGGTCCAGGTGAGGGTCCGACAACGCTTTAGGGGGAGCGTGCGTGTGAGGGCGCGGGTTAGTGTGAGCCTACGGGTTAGGATTAGGGGACGGGTGAGGGTCAGGCTTCGGGGAAGGGTTAGGGTTAGGGTTCGGGCTAGGGTTAGGGTTAGGGGACGGGGACGGTTTAGGGTCCAGGTGAGGGTCCGACAACGCTTTAGGGGGAGCGTGCGTGTGAGGGCGCGGGTTAGTGTGAGCCTACGGGTTAGGATTAGGGGACGGGTGAGGGTCAGGCTTCGGGGAAGGGTTAGGGTTAGGGTTCGGGCTAGGGTTAGGGTTAGGGGACGGGGACGGTTTAGGGTCCAGGTGAGGGTCCGACAATGCTTTAGGGGGAGCGTGCGTGTGAGGGCGCGGGTTAGTGTTAGCGTACGGCTTAGGATTACGGGACGTGTGAGGGTCAGGCTTCGGGGAAGGGTTAGGGTTAGTGCTCGGGCTAGGGTTAGGGTTAGGGGACGGGGACGGTTTAGGGTCTAGGTGAGGGTCCGACAACGCTTTAGGGGGAGCGTGCGTGTGAGGGCGTGGGTTAGTGTTAGCGTACGGGTTAGGATTAGGGGACGGGTGAGGGTCAGGCTTCGGGGAAGGGTTAGGGTTAGGGTTCGGGCTAGGGTTAGGGTTAGGGGACGGGGACGGTTTAGGGTCCAGGTGAGGGTCCGACAACGCTTTAGGGGGAGCGTGCGTGTGAGGGCGCGGGTTAGTGTTAGCGTACGGGTTAGGATTAGGGGACGGGTGAGGGTCAGGCTTCGGGGAAGGGTTAGGGTTAGGGTTCGGGCTAGGGTTAGGGTTAGGGGACGGGGACGGTTTAGGGTCCAGGTGAGGGTCCGACAATGCTTTAGGGTGAGCGTGCGTGTGAGGGCGCGGGTTAGTGTTAGCGTAACGGTTAGGATTAGGGGAGGGTGAGGGTCAGGCTTCGGGGAAGGGTTAGGGTTAGGGTTCGGGCTAGGGTTAGGGTTAGGGGACGGGGACGGTTTAGGGTCCAGGTGAGGGTCCGACAACGCTTTAGTGGGAGCGTGCGTGTGAGGGCGCGGGTTAGTGTTAGCGTGCGGTTTAGGATTAGGGGACGGGTGAGGGTCAGGCTTCGGGGAAGGTTTAGGGTTAGGGTTCGGGCTAGGGTTAGGGTTAGGGGACGGGGACGGTTTAGGGTCCAGGTGAGGGTCCGACAACGCTTTAGGGGGAGCGTGCGTGTGAGGGCGCGGGTTAGTGTTAGCGTACAGGTTAGGATTAGGGGACGTATGAGTGTCAGGATTCGGGGAAGGGTTAGGGTTAGGGTTCGGGCTAGGGTTAGGGTTAGGGAACGGGGACGGTTTAGGGTCCAGGTGAGGGTCCGACAACGCTTTAGGGGGAGCGTGCATGTGAGGGGGCGGGTTAGTGTTAGCGTACGGGTTAGGATTAGGGGACGGGTGAGGGTCAGGCTTCGGGGAAGGGTTAGGGTTAGGGTTCGTGCTAGGGTTAGGGTTAGGGGACGGGGACGGTTTAGGGTCCAGGTGAGGGTCCGACAACGCTTTAGGGGGAGCGTGCGTGTGAGGGCGCGGGTTAGTGTGAGACTACGGGTTAGGATTAGGGAACGGGCGAGGGTCAGGATTCGGGGAAGGGTTAGGGTTAGGGTTCGGGCTAGTGTTAGGGTTAGGGGACGGGGACGGTTTAGGGTCCAGGTGAGGGTCCGACAACGCTTTAGGGGGAGCGTGCGTGTGAGGGCGCGGGTTAGTGTTAGCGTACGGGTTAGGATTAGGGGATGGGTGAGCGTCAGGCTTCGGGGTAGTGTTAGGGTTAGGGTTCGGGCTAGGGTTAGGGTTAGGGGACGGGGACGGTTTAGGGTCCAGGTGAGGGTCCGACAACGATTTAGGGGGAGCGTGCGTGTGAGGGCGCGGGTTAGTGTTAGCGTACGGGTTAGGATTAGGGGACGGGTGAGGGTCAGGCTTCGGGGAATGGTTATGGTTAGGGTTCGGGCTAGGGTTATGGTTAGGGCACGGGGACGGTTTAGGGTCCAGATGAGGGTCCGACAACGCTTTAGGGGGAGCGTGCGTGTGAGGGCGCGGTTTAGTGTTAGCGTACGGGTTAGGATTAGGGGACGGGTGAGGGTCAGGCTTCGGGGAAGGGTTAGGGTTAGGGTTCGGGCTAGGGTTAGGGTTAGGGGACAGGGACGGTTTAGGGTCCAGGTGAGGGTCCGACAACGCTTTAGGGGGAGCGTGCGTGTGAGGGCGCGGGTTAGTGTGAGCCTACGGGTTAGGATTAGGGGACGGGTGAGGGTCAGGCTTCGGGGAAGGGTTAGGGTTAGGGTTCGGGCTAGGGTTAGGGTTAGGGGACGGGGACGGTTTAGGGTCCAGGTGAGGGTCCGACAACGCTTTAGGGGGAGCGTGCGTGTGAGGGCGCGGGTTAGTGTGAGCGTACGTGTTAGGATTATGGGACGGGTGAGGGTCAGGCTTCGGGGAAGGGTTAGGGTTAGGGTTCGGGCTAGGGTTAGGGTTAGGGGACGGGGACGGTTTAGGGTCCAGGTGAGGGTCCGACAATGCTTTACGGGGAGCGTGCGTGTGAGGGCGCGGGTTAGTGTGAGCCTACGGGTTAGGATTAGGGGACGGGTGAGGGTCAGGCTTCGGGGAAGGGTTAGGGTTAGGGTTCGGGCTAGGGTTAGGGTTAAGGGACGGGAACGGTTTAGGGTCCAGGTGAGGGTCCGACAACGCTTTAGGGGGAGCGTGCGTGTGAGGGCGCGGGTTAGTGTGAGCCTACGGGTTAGGATTAGGGGACGGGTGAGGGTCAGGCTTCGGGGAAGGGTTAGGGTTAGGGTTCGGGCTAGGGTTAGGGTTAGGGGATGGGGACGGTTTAGGGTCCAGGTGAGGGTCCGACAACACTTTAGGGGGAGCGTGCGTGTGAGGGCGCGGGTTAGTGTTAGCCTACGGGTTAGGATTAGGGGACGGGTGAGGGTCAGGCTTCGGGGAAGGATTAGGGTTAGGGTTCGGGCTAGGGTTAGGGTTAGGGGACGGGGACGGTTTAGGGTCCAGGTGAGGGTCCGACAACGCTTTAGGGGGAGCGTGCGTGTGAGGGCGCGGGTTAGTGTGAGACTACGGCTTAGGATTAGGGGACGGGTGAGGGTCAGGCTTCGGGGAACGGTTAGGGTTAGGGTTCGGGCTAGGGTTAGGGTTAGGGGACGGGGACGGTTTAGGGTCCAGGTGAGGGTCCGACAACGCTTTAGGGGGAGCGTGCGTGTGAGGGCGCGGGTTAGTGTGAGCCTACGAGTTAAGATTAGGGGACGGGTGAGGGTCAGGCTTCGGGGAAGGGTTAGGGTTAGGGTTCGGGCTAGGGTTAGGGTTAGGGAACGGGGACGGTTTAGGGTCCAGGTGAGGGTCCGACAACGATTTAGGGGGAGGGTGCGTGTGAGGGGGCAGGTTAGTGTTAGCGTACGGGTTAGGATTAGGGGACGGGTGAGGGTCAGGCTTCGGGGAAGTGTTAGGGTTAGGGTTTGGGCTAGGGTTAGGGTTAGGGGACGGGGACGGTTTAGGGTCCAGGTGAGGGTCCGACAACGCTTTAGGGGGTGTGTGCGTGTGAGGGCGCGGGTTAGTGTTAGCGTACGGGTTAGGATTATGGGAAGGGTGAGGGTCAGGCTTTGGGGAAGGATTAGGGTTAGGGTTCGGGCTAGGGTTAGGGTTAGGGGACGGGGACGGTTTAGGGTCCAGGTGAGGGTCCGACAACGCTTTAGGGGGAGCGTGCGTGTGAGGGCGCGGGTTAGTGTGAGCGTACGGGTTAGGATTAGGCGACGGGTGAGGCTCAGGCTTCGGGGAAGGGTTAGGGTTAGGGTTCGGGCTAGGGTTAGGGTTAAGGGACGGGGACGGTTTAGGGTCCAGGTGAGGGTCCGACAACGCTTTAGGGGGAGCGTGCGTGTGAGGGCGCGGGTTAGTGTGAGCCTACGGGTTAGGATTAGGGGACGGGTGAGGGTCAGGCTTCGGGGAAGTTTAGGGTTAGTGTTCGGGCTAGGGTTAGGGTTAGGGGACGGGGACGGTTTAGGGTCCAGGTGAGGGTCCGACAACGCTTTAGGGGGAGCGTGCCTGTGAGGGCCCGGGTTAGTGTGAGCCTACGGGTTAGGATTAAGGGACGGGTGAAGGTCAGGCTTCGGGGAAGTGTTAGGGTTAGGGTTCGGGCTAGGGTTAGGGTTAGGGGACGGGGACGGTTTAGGGTCCAGGTGAGGGTCCGACAACGCTTTAGGGGGAGCGTGCGTGTGAGGGCGTGGGTTAGTGTTAGCGTACGGGTTAGGATTAGGGGACGGGTGAGGGTCAGGCTTCGGGGAAGGGTTAGGGTTAGGGTTCGGGCTAGGGTTAGGGTTAGGGGACGGGGACGGTTTAGGGTCCAGGTGAGGGTCCGACAACGCTTTAGGGGGAGCGTGCGTGTGAGGGCGCGGGTTAGTGTTAGCGTACGGGTTAGGATTAGGGGACGGGTGAGGGTCAGGCTTCGGGGAAGGGTTAGGGTTAGGGTTCGGGCTAGGGTTAGGGTTAGGGGACGGGGACGGTTTAGGGTCCAGGTGAGGGTCCGACAACGCTTTAGGGTGAGCGTGCGTGTGAGGGCGCGGGTTAGTGTTAGCGTAACGGTTAGGATTAGGGGACGGGTGAGGGTCAGGCTTCGGGGAAGGGTTAGGGTTAGGGTTCGGGCTAGGGTTAGGGTTAGGGGACGGGGACGGTTTAGGGTCCAGGTGAGGGTCCGACAACGCTTTAGTGGGAGCGTGCGTGTGAGGGCGCGGGTTAGTGTTAGCGTGCGGTTTAGGATTAGGGGACGGGTGAGGGTCAGGCTTCGGGGAAGGGTTAGGGTTAGGGTTCGGGCTAGGGTTAGGGTTAGGGGACGGGGACGGTTTAGGGTCCAGGTGAGGGTCCGACAATGCTTTAGGGGGAGCGTGCGTGTGAGTGCCTGGGTTAGTGTTAGCGTACGGCTTAGGATTACGGGACGGGTGAGGGTCAGGCTTCGGGGAAGTGTTAGGGTTAGTGCTCGGGCTAGGGTTAGTGTTAGGGGACGGGGACGGTTTAGGGTCCAGGTGAGGGTCCGACAACGCTTTAGGGGGAGCGTGCGTGTGAGGGCGTGGGTTAGTGTTAACGTACGGGTTAGGATTAGGGGACGGGTGAGGGTCAGGCTTCGGGGAAGGGTTAGGGTTAGGGTTCGGGCTAGGGTTAGGGTTAGGGGACGGGGACGGTTTAGGGTCCACGTGAGGGTCCGAGAACGCTTTAGGGGGAGCGTGCGTGTGAGGGCGCGGGTTAGTGTGAGCCTACGGGTTAGGATTAGAGGACGGGTGAGGGTCAGGCTTCGGGGAAGGGTTAGGGTTAGGGTTCGGGCTAGGGTTAGGGTTAGGGGACGGGGACGGTTTAGGATCCAGGTGAGGGTCCGACAACGCTTTAGGGGGAGTGTGCGTGTGAGGGCGCGGGTTAGTGTGAGCCTACGGGTTAGGATTAGGGGACGGGTGAGGGTCAGGCTTCGGTGAAGGGTTAGGGTTAGGGTTCGGGCTAGGGTTAGGGTTAGGGGACGGGGACGGTTTAGGGTCCAGGTGAGGGTCCGACAACGCTTTAGGGGGAGCGTGCGTGTGAGGGCGTGGCTTAGTGTGAGCCTACGGGTTAGGATTAGGGGACGGGTGAGGGTCAGGCTTCGGGGAAGGGTTAGGGTTAGGGTTCGGGCTAGGGTTAGGGTTAGGGGACGGGGACGGTTTAGGGTCCAGGTGAGGGTCCGACAACGCTTTAGGGGGAGCGTGCGTGTGAGGGCGCGGGTTAGTGTGAGCCTACGGGTTAGGATTAGGGGACGGGTGAGGGTCAGGCTTCGGGGAAGGGTTAGGGTTAGGGTTCGGGCTAGGGTTAGGGTTAGGGGACGGGGACGGTTTAGGGTCCAGGTGAGGGTCCGACAACGCTTTAGGGGGAGCGTGCGTGTGAGGGCGCGGGTTAGTGTGAGCCTACGGGTTAGGATTAGGGGACGGGTGAGGGTCAGGCTTCGGGGAATGGTTAGGGTTAGGGTTCGGGCTAGGGTTAGGGTTAGGGGACGGGGATGGTTTAGGGTCCAGGTGAGGGTCCGACAACGCTTTAGGGGGAGCGTGCGTGTGAGGGCGCGGGTTAGTGTGAGCCTACGGGTTAGGATTAGGGGACGGGTGAGGGTCAGGCTTCGGGGAATGGTTAGGGTTAGGGTTCAGGCTAGGGTTATGGTTAGGGCACGGGGACGGTTTAGGGTCCAGATGAGGGTCCGACAACGCTTTAGGGGGAGCGTGCGTGTGAGGGCGCGGGTTAGTGTTAGCGTACGGGTTAGGATTAGGGGACGGGTGAGGGTCAGGCTTCGGGGAAGGGTTAGGGTTAGGGTTCGGGCTAGGGTTAGGGTTAGGGGACGGGGACGGTTTAGAGTCCAGGTGAGGGTCCGACAACGCTTTAGGGGGAGCGTGCGTGTGAGGGCGCGGGTTAGTGTGAGCCTACGGCTTAGGATTAGGGGACGGGTGAGGGTCAGGCTTCGGGGAAGGGTTAGGGTTAGGGTTCGGGCTAGGGTTAGTGTTAGGGGACGGGGACGGTTTAGGGTCCAGGTGAGGGTCCGACAACGCTTTAGGGGGAGCGTGCGTGTGAGGGCGCGGTTTAGTGTGAGCCTACGGGTTAGGATTAGGGGACGTGTGAGGGTCAGGCTTCGGGGAAGGGTTAGGGTTAGGGTTCGGGCTAGGGTTAGGGTTAGGGGACGGGGACGGTTTAGGGTCCAGGTGAGGGTCCGACAACGCTTTAGGGGGAGCGTGCGTGTGAGGGCGCGGGTTAGTGTGAGACTACGGGTTAGGATTAGGGAACGGGCGAGGGTCAGGCTTCGGGGAAGGGTTAGGGTTAGGGTTCGGGCTAGGGTTAGGGTTAGGGGACGGGGACGGTTTAGGGTCCAGGTGAAGGTCCGACAACGCTTTAGGGGGAACGTGCATGTGAGGGCGCGGGTTAGTGTGAGCCTATGGGTTAGGATTAAGGGACGGGTGAGGATCAGGCTTCGGGGAAGGGTTAGGGTTAGGGTTCGGGCTAGGGTTAGGGTTAGGGGACCGGGACGGTTTAGGGTCCAGATGAGGGTCCGACAACGCTTTAGGGGGAGCGTGCGTGTGAGGGTGCAGGTTAGTGTGAGCCTACGGGTTAGGATTAGAGGACGGGTGAGGGTCAGGCTTCGGGGAAGGGTTAGGGTTCGGGTTCGGGCTAGGGTTAGGGTTAGGGTTCGGGGACGGTTTAGGATCCAGGTGAGGGTCCGACAACGCTTTAGGGGGAGTGTGCGTGTGAGGGCGCGGGTTAGTGTGAGCCTACGGGTTAGGATTAGGGGACGGGTGAGGGTCAGGCTTCGGGGAAGGGTTAGGGTTAGGGTTCGGGCTAGGGTTAGGGTTAGGGGACGGGGATGGTTTAGGGTCCAGGTGAGGGTCCGACAACGCTTTAGGGGGAGTGTGCGTGTGAGGGCGTGGCTTAGTGTGAGCCTACGGGTTAGGATTAGGGGTCGGGTGAGGGTCAGGCTTCGGGGAAGGGTTAGGGTTAGGGTTCGGGCTAGGGTTAGGGTTAGGGGACGGGGACGGTTTAGGGTCCAGGTGAGGGTCCGACAACGCTTTAGGGGGAGCGTGCGTGTGAGGGCGCGGGTTAGTGTGAGCCTACGGGTTAGGATTAGGGGACGGGTGAGGGTCAGGCTTCGGGGAAGGGTTAGGGTTAGGGTTCGGGCTAGGGTTAGGGTTAGGGGACGGGGACGGTTTAGGGTCCAGGTGAGGGTCCGACAACGCTTTAGGGGGAGCGTGCGTGTGAGGGCGCGGGTTAGTGTGAGCCTACGGGTTAGGATTAGGGGACGGGTGAGGGTCAGGCTTCGGGGAAGGGTTAGGGTTAGGGTTCGGGCTAGGGTTAGGGTTAGGGGACGGGGATGGTTTAGGGTCCAGGTGAGGGTCCGACAACGCTTTAGGGGGAGCGTGGTTGTGAGGGCGCGGGTTAGTGTGAGCCTACGGTTTAGGATTAGGGGACGGGTGAGGGTCAGGCTTTGGGGAAGGGTTAGGGTTAGGGTTCGGGCTAGGGTTAGGGTTAGGGGACGGGGACGGTTTAGGGTCCAGGTGAGGGTCCGACAACGCTTTAGGGGGAGCGTGCGTGTGAGGGCGCGGGTTAGTGTGAGCCTACGGGTTAGGATTAGGGGACGGGTGAGGGTCAGGCTTCGGGGAAGTGTTAGCTTTAGGGTTCGGGCTAGGGTTAGGGTTAGGGGACGGGGACGGTTTAGGGTCCAGGTGAGGGTCCGACAACGCTTTAGGGGGAGTGTGCATGTGAGGGCGCGGGTTAGTGTTACCGTACGGGTTAGGATTAGGGGACGGGTGAGGGTCAGGCTTCGGGGAAGGTTTAGGGTTAGGGTTCGGGCTAGGGTTAGGGTTAGGGGACGGGGACGGTTTAGGGTCCAGGTGAGGGTCCGACAACGCTTTAGGGGGAGCGTGCGTGTGAGGGCGCGGGTTAGTGTTAGCGTACGGGTTAGGATTAGGGGACGTGTGAGGGTCAGGGTTCGGGGAAGGGTTAGGGTTAGGGTTCGGGCTAGGGTTAGGCTTAGGGAACGGGGACGGTTTAGGGTCCAGGTGAGGGTCCGACAACGCTTTAGGGGGAGCGTGCATGTGAGGAGGCAGGTTAGTGTTAGCGTACGGGTTAGGATTAGGGGACGGGTGAGGGTCAGGCTTCGGGGAAGGGTTAGGGTTAGGGTTCGGGCTAGGGTTAGGGTTAGGGGACGGGGACGGTTTAGGGTCCAGGTGAGGGTCCGACAACGCTTTAGGGGGAGCGTGCGTGTGAGGGCGCGGATTAGTGTGAGACTACGGGTTAGGATTAGGGAACGGGCGAGGGTCAGGCTTCGGGGAAGGGTTAGGGTTAGGGTTCGGGCTAGGGTTAGGGTTAGGGGACGGGGACGGTTTAGGGTCCAGGTGAGGGTCCGACAACGCTTTAGGGGGAGCGTGCGTGTGAGGGCGCGGGTTAGTGTGAGCCTACGGGTTAGGATTAGGGGACGGGTGAGGGTCAGGCTTCGGGGAAGTTTAGGGTTAGTGTTCGGGCTAGGGTTAGGGTTAGGGGACGGGGACGGTTTAGGGTCCAGGTGAGGGTCCGACAACGCTTTAGGGGGTGTGTGCGTGTGAGGGCGCGGGTTAGTGTTAGCGTACGGGTTAGGATTATGGGAAGGGTGAGGGTCAGGCTTTGGGGAAGGATTAGGGTTAGGGTTCGGGCTAGGGTTAGGGTTAGGGGACGGGGACGGTTTAGGGTCCAGGTGAGGGTCCGACAACGCTTTAGGGGGAGCGTGCGTGTGAGGGCGCGGGTTAGTGTGAGCGTACGGGTTAGGATTAGGCGACGGGTGAGGCTCAGGCTTCGGGGAAGGGTTAGGGTTAGGGTTCGGGCTAGGGTTAGGGTTAAGGGACGGGGACGGTTTAGGGTCCAGGTGAGGGTCCGACAACGCTTTAGGGGGAGCGTGCGTGTGAGGGCGCGGGTTAGTGTGAGCCTACGGGTTAGGATTAGGGGACGGGTGAGGGTCAGGCTTCGGGGAAGTTTAGGGTTAGTGTTCGGGCTAGGGTTAGGGTTAGGGGACGGGGACGGTTTAGGGTCCAGGTGAGGGTCCGACAACGCTTTAGGGGGAGCGTGCCTGTGAGGGCCCGGGTTAGTGTGAGCCTACGGGTTAGGATTAAGGGACGGGTGAAGGTCAGGCTTCGGGGAAGTGTTAGGGTTAGGGTTCGGGCTAGGGTTAGGGTTAGGGGACGGGGACGGTTTAGGGTCCAGGTGAGGGTCCGACAACGCTTTAGGGGGAGCGTGCGTGTGAGGGCGTGGGTTAGTGTTAGCGTACGGGTTAGGATTAGGGGACGGGTGAGGGTCAGGCTTCGGGGAAGGGTTAGGGTTAGGGTTCGGGCTAGGGTTAGGGTTAGGGGACGGGGACGGTTTAGGGTCCAGGTGAGGGTCCGACAACGCTTTAGGGGGAGCGTGCGTGTGAGGGCGCGGGTTAGTGTTAGCGTACGGGTTAGGATTAGGGGACGGGTGAGGGTCAGGCTTCGGGGAAGGGTTAGGGTTAGGGTTCGGGCTAGGGTTAGGGTTAGGGGACGGGGACGGTTTAGGGTCCAGGTGAGGGTCCGACAACGCTTTAGGGTGAGCGTGCGTGTGAGGGCGCGGGTTAGTGTTAGCGTAACGGTTAGGATTAGGGGACGGGTGAGGGTCAGGCTTCGGGGAAGGGTTAGGGTTAGGGTTCGGGCTAGGGTTAGGGTTAGGGGACGGGGACGGTTTAGGGTCCAGGTGAGGGTCCGACAACGCTTTAGTGGGAGCGTGCGTGTGAGGGCGCGGGTTAGTGTTAGCGTGCGGTTTAGGATTAGGGGACGGGTGAGGGTCAGGCTTCGGGGAAGGGTTAGGGTTAGGGTTCGGGCTAGGGTTAGGGTTAGGGGACGGGGACGGTTTAGGGTCCAGGTGAGGGTCCGACAATGCTTTAGGGGGAGCGTGCGTGTGAGTGCCTGGGTTAGTGTTAGCGTACGGCTTAGGATTACGGGACGGGTGAGGGTCAGGCTTCGGGGAAGTGTTAGGGTTAGTGCTCGGGCTAGGGTTAGTGTTAGGGGACGGGGACGGTTTAGGGTCCAGGTGAGGGTCCGACAACGCTTTAGGGGGAGCGTGCGTGTGAGGGCGTGGGTTAGTGTTAACGTACGGGTTAGGATTAGGGGACGGGTGAGGGTCAGGCTTCGGGGAAGGGTTAGGGTTAGGGTTCGGGCTAGGGTTAGGGTTAGGGGACGGGGACGGTTTAGGGTCCACGTGAGGGTCCGAGAACGCTTTAGGGGGAGCGTGCGTGTGAGGGCGCGGGTTAGTGTGAGCCTACGGGTTAGGATTAGAGGACGGGTGAGGGTCAGGCTTCGGGGAAGGGTTAGGGTTAGGGTTCGGGCTAGGGTTAGGGTTAGGGGACGGGGACGGTTTAGGATCCAGGTGAGGGTCCGACAACGCTTTAGGGGGAGTGTGCGTGTGAGGGCGCGGGTTAGTGTGAGCCTACGGGTTAGGATTAGGGGACGGGTGAGGGTCAGGCTTCGGTGAAGGGTTAGGGTTAGGGTTCGGGCTAGGGTTAGGGTTAGGGGACGGGGACGGTTTAGGGTCCAGGTGAGGGTCCGACAACGCTTTAGGGGGAGCGTGCGTGTGAGGGCGTGGCTTAGTGTGAGCCTACGGGTTAGGATTAGGGGACGGGTGAGGGTCAGGCTTCGGGGAAGGGTTAGGGTTAGGGTTCGGGCTAGGGTTAGGGTTAGGGGACGGGGACGGTTTAGGGTCCAGGTGAGGGTCCGACAACGCTTTAGGGGGAGCGTGCGTGTGAGGGCGCGGGTTAGTGTGAGCCTACGGGTTAGGATTAGGGGACGGGTGAGGGTCAGGCTTCGGGGAAGGGTTAGGGTTAGGGTTCGGGCTAGGGTTAGGGTTAGGGGACGGGGACGGTTTAGGGTCCAGGTGAGGGTCCGACAACGCTTTAGGGGGAGCGTGCGTGTGAGGGCGCGGGTTAGTGTGAGCCTACGGGTTAGGATTAGGGGACGGGTGAGGGTCAGGCTTCGGGGAATGGTTAGGGTTAGGGTTCGGGCTAGGGTTAGGGTTAGGGGACGGGGATGGTTTAGGGTCCAGGTGAGGGTCCGACAACGCTTTAGGGGGAGCGTGCGTGTGAGGGCGCGGGTTAGTGTGAGCCTACGGGTTAGGATTAGGGGACGGGTGAGGGTCAGGCTTCGGGGAATGGTTAGGGTTAGGGTTCAGGCTAGGGTTATGGTTAGGGCACGGGGACGGTTTAGGGTCCAGATGAGGGTCCGACAACGCTTTAGGGGGAGCGTGCGTGTGAGGGCGCGGGTTAGTGTTAGCGTACGGGTTAGGATTAGGGGACGGGTGAGGGTCAGGCTTCGGGGAAGGGTTAGGGTTAGGGTTCGGGCTAGGGTTAGGGTTAGGGGACGGGGACGGTTTAGAGTCCAGGTGAGGGTCCGACAACGCTTTAGGGGGAGCGTGCGTGTGAGGGCGCGGGTTAGTGTGAGCCTACGGCTTAGGATTAGGGGACGGGTGAGGGTCAGGCTTCGGGGAAGGGTTAGGGTTAGGGTTCGGGCTAGGGTTAGTGTTAGGGGACGGGGACGGTTTAGGGTCCAGGTGAGGGTCCGACAACGCTTTAGGGGGAGCGTGCGTGTGAGGGCGCGGTTTAGTGTGAGCCTACGGGTTAGGATTAGGGGACGTGTGAGGGTCAGGCTTCGGGGAAGGGTTAGGGTTAGGGTTCGGGCTAGGGTTAGGGTTAGGGGACGGGGACGGTTTAGGGTCCAGGTGAGGGTCCGACAACGCTTTAGGGGGAGCGTGCGTGTGAGGGCGCGGGTTAGTGTGAGACTACGGGTTAGGATTAGGGAACGGGCGAGGGTCAGGCTTCGGGGAAGGGTTAGGGTTAGGGTTCGGGCTAGGGTTAGGGTTAGGGGACGGGGACGGTTTAGGGTCCAGGTGAAGGTCCGACAACGCTTTAGGGGGAACGTGCATGTGAGGGCGCGGGTTAGTGTGAGCCTATGGGTTAGGATTAAGGGACGGGTGAGGATCAGGCTTCGGGGAAGGGTTAGGGTTAGGGTTCGGGCTAGGGTTAGGGTTAGGGGACCGGGACGGTTTAGGGTCCAGATGAGGGTCCGACAACGCTTTAGGGGGAGCGTGCGTGTGAGGGTGCAGGTTAGTGTGAGCCTACGGGTTAGGATTAGAGGACGGGTGAGGGTCAGGCTTCGGGGAAGGGTTAGGGTTCGGGTTCGGGCTAGGGTTAGGGTTAGGGTTCGGGGACGGTTTAGGATCCAGGTGAGGGTCCGACAACGCTTTAGGGGGAGTGTGCGTGTGAGGGCGCGGGTTAGTGTGAGCCTACGGGTTAGGATTAGGGGACGGGTGAGGGTCAGGCTTCGGGGAAGGGTTAGGGTTAGGGTTCGGGCTAGGGTTAGGGTTAGGGGACGGGGATGGTTTAGGGTCCAGGTGAGGGTCCGACAACGCTTTAGGGGGAGTGTGCGTGTGAGGGCGTGGCTTAGTGTGAGCCTACGGGTTAGGATTAGGGGTCGGGTGAGGGTCAGGCTTCGGGGAAGGGTTAGGGTTAGGGTTCGGGCTAGGGTTAGGGTTAGGGGACGGGGACGGTTTAGGGTCCAGGTGAGGGTCCGACAACGCTTTAGGGGGAGCGTGCGTGTGAGGGCGCGGGTTAGTGTGAGCCTACGGGTTAGGATTAGGGGACGGGTGAGGGTCAGGCTTCGGGGAAGGGTTAGGGTTAGGGTTCGGGCTAGGGTTAGGGTTAGGGGACGGGGACGGTTTAGGGTCCAGGTGAGGGTCCGACAACGCTTTAGGGGGAGCGTGCGTGTGAGGGCGCGGGTTAGTGTGAGCCTACGGGTTAGGATTAGGGGACGGGTGAGGGTCAGGCTTCGGGGAAGGGTTAGGGTTAGGGTTCGGGCTAGGGTTAGGGTTAGGGGACGGGGATGGTTTAGGGTCCAGGTGAGGGTCCGACAACGCTTTAGGGGGAGCGTGGTTGTGAGGGCGCGGGTTAGTGTGAGCCTACGGTTTAGGATTAGGGGACGGGTGAGGGTCAGGCTTTGGGGAAGGGTTAGGGTTAGGGTTCGGGCTAGGGTTAGGGTTAGGGGACGGGGACGGTTTAGGGTCCAGGTGAGGGTCCGACAACGCTTTAGGGGGAGCGTGCGTGTGAGGGCGCGGGTTAGTGTGAGCCTACGGGTTAGGATTAGGGGACGGGTGAGGGTCAGGCTTCGGGGAAGTGTTAGCTTTAGGGTTCGGGCTAGGGTTAGGGTTAGGGGACGGGGACGGTTTAGGGTCCAGGTGAGGGTCCGACAACGCTTTAGGGGGAGTGTGCATGTGAGGGCGCGGGTTAGTGTTACCGTACGGGTTAGGATTAGGGGACGGGTGAGGGTCAGGCTTCGGGGAAGGTTTAGGGTTAGGGTTCGGGCTAGGGTTAGGGTTAGGGGACGGGGACGGTTTAGGGTCCAGGTGAGGGTCCGACAACGCTTTAGGGGGAGCGTGCGTGTGAGGGCGCGGGTTAGTGTTAGCGTACGGGTTAGGATTAGGGGACGTGTGAGGGTCAGGGTTCGGGGAAGGGTTAGGGTTAGGGTTCGGGCTAGGGTTAGGCTTAGGGAACGGGGACGGTTTAGGGTCCAGGTGAGGGTCCGACAACGCTTTAGGGGGAGCGTGCATGTGAGGAGGCAGGTTAGTGTTAGCGTACGGGTTAGGATTAGGGGACGGGTGAGGGTCAGGCTTCGGGGAAGGGTTAGGGTTAGGGTTCGGGCTAGGGTTAGGGTTAGGGGACGGGGACGGTTTAGGGTCCAGGTGAGGGTCCGACAACGCTTTAGGGGGAGCGTGCGTGTGAGGGCGCGGATTAGTGTGAGACTACGGGTTAGGATTAGGGAACGGGCGAGGGTCAGGCTTCGGGGAAGGGTTAGGGTTAGGGTTCGGGCTAGGGTTAGGGTTAGGGGACGGGGACGGTTTAGGGTCCAGGTGAGGGTCCGACAACGATTTAGGGGGAGCGTGCGTGTGAGGGCGCGGGTTAGTGTTAGCGTACGGGTTAGGATTAGGGGACGGGTGAGGGTCAGGCTTCGGGGAAGGGTTAGGGTTAGGGTTCGGGCTAGGGTTAGGGTTAGGGGACGGGGACGGTTTAGGGTCCAGGTGAGGGTCCGACAACGCTTTAGGGGGAGCGTGCGTGTGAGGGCGTGGCTTAGTGTGAGCCTACGGGTTAGGATTAGGGGACGGGTGAGGGTCAGGCTTCGGGGAAGGGTTAGGGTTAGGGTTCGGGTTAGGGTTAGGGTTAGGGGACGGGGACGGTTTAGGGTCCAGGTGAGGGTCCGACAACGCTTTAGGGGGAGCGTGCGTGTGAGGGCGCGGGTTAGTGTGAGCCTACGGGTTAGGATTAGGGGACGGGTGAGGGTCAGGCTTCAGGGAAGGGTTAGGGTTAGGGTTCGGGCTAGGGTTAGTGTTAGGGGACGGGGACGGTTTAGGGTCCAGGTTAGGGTCCGACAACGCTTTAGGGGGAGCGTGCGTGTGAGGGCGCGGGTTAGTGTGAGCCTACGGGTTAGGATTAGGGGACGGGTGAGGGTCAGGCTTCGGGGAAGGGTTAGGGTTAGGGTTCAGGCTAGGGTTATGGTTAGGGCACGGGGACGGTTTAGGGTCCAGATGAGGGTCCGACAACGCTTTAGGGGGAGCGTGCGTGTGAGGGCGCGGGTTAGTGTTAGCGTACGGTTTAGGATTAGGGGACGGGTGAGGGTCAGGCTTCGGGGAATGGTTAGGGTTAGGGTTCAGGCTAGGGTTATGGTTAGGGCACGGGGACGGTTTAGGGTCCAGATGAGGGTCCGACAACGCTTTAGGGGGAGCGTGCGTGTGAGGGCGCGGGTTAGTGTTAGCGTACGGGTTAGGATTAGGGGACGGGTGAGGGTCAGGCTTCGGGGAAGGGTTAGGGTTAGGGTTCGGGCTAGGGTTAGGGTTAGGGGACGGGGACGGTTTAGGGTCCAGGTGAGGGTCCGACAACGCTTTAGGGGGAGCGTGCGTGTGAGGGCGCGGGTTAGTGTGAGCCTACGGGTTAGGATTAGGGGACGGGTGAGGGTCAGGCTTCGGGGAAGGGTTAGGGTTAGGGTTCGGGCTAGGGTTAGGGTTAGGGGACGGGGACGGTTTAGGGTCCAGGTGAGGGTCCGACAACGCTTTAGGGGGAGCGTGCGTGTGAGGGCGCGGGTTAGTGTGAGCCTACGGGTTAGGATTAGGGGACGGGTGAGGGTCAGGCTTCGGGGAAGGGTTAGGGTTAGGGTTCGAGCTAGGGTTAGGGTTAGGGGACGGGGACGGTTTAGGGTCCAGGTGAGGGTCCGACAACGATTTAGGGGGAGCGTGCGTGTGAGGGCGCGGGTTAGTGTTAGCGTACGGGTTAGGATTAGGGGAAGGGTGAGGGTCAGGCTTCGGGGAATGGTTAGGGTTAGGGTTCGGGCTAGGGTTATGGTTAGGGCACGGGGACGGTTTAGGGTCCAGATGAGGGTCCGACAACGCTTTAGGGGGAGCGTGCGTGTGAGGGCGCGGGTTAGTGTTAGCGTACGGGTTAGGATTAGGGGACGGGTGAGGGTCAGGCTTCGGGGAAGGGTTAGGGTTAGGGTTCGGGCTAGGGTTAGGGTTAGGGGACGGGGACGGTTTAGGGTCCAGGTGAGGGTCCGACAACGCTTTAGGGGGAGCGTGCGTGTGAGGGCGCGGGTTAGTGTGAGCCTACGGGTTAGGATTAGGGGACGGGTGAGGGTCAGGCTTCGGGAAAGGGTTAGGGTTAGGGTTCGGGCTAGGGTTAGGGTTAGGGGACGGGGACTGTTTAGGGTCCAGGTGAGGGTCCGACAACGCTTTAGGGGGAGCGTGCGTGTGAGGGCGCGGGTTAATGTGAGCCTACGGGTTAGGATTAGGGGACGGGTGAGAGGGTCAGGCTTCGGGGAAGGGTTAGGGTTAGGGTTCGGGCTAGGGTTAGGGTTAGGGGATGGGGACGGTTTAGGGTTCAGGTGAGGGTCCGACAACGCTTTAGGGGGAGCGTGCATGTGAGGGCGCGGGTTAGTGTGAGCCTACGGGTTAGGATTAAGTGACGGGTGAGGGTCAGGCTTCGGGGAAGAGTTAGGGTTAGGGTTCGGGCTAGGGTTAGGGTTAGGGGACGGGGACGGTTTAGGGTCCAGGTGAGGGTCCGACAACGCTTTAGGGGGAGCGTGCGTGTGAGGGCGCGGGTTAGTGTGAGCCTACGGGTTAGGATTAGGGGACGGGTGAGGGTCAGGCTTCGGGGAAGGGTTAGGGTTAGGGTTCGGGCTAGGGTTAGGGTTAGGGGACGGGGATGGTTTAGGGTCCAGGTGAGGGTCCGACAACGCTTTAGGGGGAGCGTGCGTGTGAGGGGGAGGGTTAGTGTGAGCCTACGGTTTAGGATTAGGGGACGGGTGAGGGTCAGGCTTCGGGGAAGGGTTAGGGTTACGGTTCGGGCTACGGTTAGGGTTAGGGGACGGGGACGGTTTAGGGTCCAGGTGAGGGTCCGACAACGCTTTAGGGGGAGCGTGCGTGTGAGGGCGCGTGTAAGTGTGAGCCTACGGGTTAGGATTAGGGGACGGGTGAGGGTCAGGCTTCGGGGAAGTGTTAGTTTTAGGGTTCGGGCTAGGGTTAGGGTTAGGGGACGGGGACGGTTTAGGGTCCAGGTGAGGGTCCGACAATGCTTTAGGGGGAGCGTGCGTGTGAGGGCGCGGGTTAGTGTTAGCGTACGGGTTAGGATTAGGGGACGTGTGAGTGTCAGGATTCGGGGAAGGGTTAGGGTTAGGGTTCGGGCTAGGGTTAGGGTTAGGGGACGGGGACGGTTTAGGGTCCAGGTGAGGGTCCGACAACGCTTTAGGGGGAGCGTGCGTGTGAGGGCGCGGGTTAGTGTGAGACTACGGGTTAGGATTAGGGAACGGGCGAGGGTCAGGATTCGGGGAAGGGTTAGGGTTAGGGTTCGGTCTAGTGTTAGGGTTAGGGGACGGGGACGGTTTAGGGTCCAGGTGAGGGTCCGACAACGCTTTAGGGGGAACGTGCGTGTGAGGGCGCGGGTTAGTGTTAGCGTACGGGTTAGGATTAGGGGATGGGTGAGCGTCAGGCTTCGGGGAAGTGTTAGGGTTAGGGTTCGGGCTAGGGTTAGGGTTAGGGGACGGGGACGGTTTAGGGTCCAGGTGAGGGTCCGACAACGCTTTAGGGGGAGCGTGCGTGTGAGGGCGCGGGTTAGTGTTAGCGTACGGGTTAGGATTAGGGGACGGGTGAGGGTCAGGCTTCGGGGAATGGTTATGGTTAGGGTTCGGGCTAGGGTTATGGTTAGGGCACGGGGACGGTTTAGGGTCCAGATGAGGGTCCGACAACGCTTTAGGGGGAGCGTGCGTGTGAGGGCGCGGTTTAGTGTTAGCGTATGGGTTAGGATTAGGGGACGGGTGAGGGTCAGGCTTCGGGGAAGGGTTAGGGTTAGGGTTCGGGCTAGGGTTAGGGTTAGGGGACAGGGACGGTTTAGGGTCCAGGTGAGGGTCCGACAACGCTTTAGGGGGAGCGTGCGTGTGAGGGCGCGGGTTAGTGTGAGCCTACGGGTTAGGATTAGGGGACGGGTGAGGGTCAGGCTTCGGGGAAGGGTTAGGGTTAGGGTTCGGGCTAGGGTTAGGGTTAGGGGACGGGGACGGTTTAGGGTCCAGGTGAGGGTCCGACAACGCTTTAGGGGGAGCGTGCGTGTGAGGGCGCGGGTTAGTGTGAGCGTACGTGTTAGGATTATGGGACGGGTGAGGGTCAGGCTTCGGGGAAGGGTTAGGGTTAGGGTTCGGGCTAGGGTTAGGGTTAGGGGACGGGGACGGTTTAGGGTCCAGGTGAGGGTCCGACAATGCTTTACGGGGAGCGTGCGTGTGAGGGCGCGGGTTAGTGTGAGCCTACGGGTTAGGATTAGGGGACGGGTGAGGGTCAGGCTTCGGGGAAGGGTTAGGGTTAGGGTTCGCGCTAGGGTTAGGGTTAGGGGACGGGAACGGTTTAGGGTCCAGGTGAGGGTCCGACAACGCTTTAGGGGGAGCGTGCGTGTGAGGGCGCGGGTTAGTGTGAGCCTACGGGTTAGGATTAGGGGACGGGTGAGGGTCAGGCTTCGGGGAAGGGTTAGGGTTAGGGTTTGGTCTAGGGTTAGGGTTAGGGGACGGGAACGGTTTAGGGTCCAGGTGAGGGTCCGACAACGCTTTAGGGGGAGCGTGCGTGTGAGGGCGCGGGTTAGTGTGAGCCTACGGGTTAGGATTAGGGGACGGGTGAGGGTCAGGCTTCGGGGAAGGGTTAGGGTTAGGGTTCGGGCTAGGGTTAGGGTTAGGGGATGGGGACGGTTTAGGGTCCAGGTGAGGGTCCGACAACACTTTAGGGGGAGCGTGCGTGTGAGGGCGCGGGTTAGTGTTAGCCTACGGGTTAGGATTAGGGGACGGGTGAGGGTCAGGCTTCGGGGAAGGATTAGGGTTAGGGTTCGGGCTAGGGTTAGGGTTAGGGGACGGGGACGGTTTAGGGTCCAGGTGAGGGTCCGACAACGCTTTAGGGGGAGCGTGCGTGTGAGGGCGCGGGTTAGTGTGAGCCTACGGGTTAGGATTAGGGGACGGGTGAGGGTCAGGCTTCGGGGAACGGTTAGGGTTAGGGTTCGGGCTAGGGTTAGGGTTAGGGGACGGGGACGGTTTAGGGTCCAGGTGAGGGTCCGACAACGCTTTAGGGGGAGCGTGCGTGTGAGGGCGCGGGTTAGTGTGAGCCTACGAGTTAAGATTAGGGGACGGGTGAGGGTCAGGCTTCGGGGAAGGGTTAGGGTTAGGGTTCGGGCTAGGGTTAGGGTTAGGGAACGGGGACGGTTTAGGGTCCAGGTGAGGGTCCGACAACGATTTAGGGGGAGGGTGCGTGTGAGGGGGCAGGTTAGTGTTAGCGTACGGGTTAGGATTAGGGGACGGGTGAGGGTCAGGCTTCGGGGAAGGGTTAGGGTTAGGGTTTGGGCTAGGGTTAGGGTTAGGGGACGGGGACGGTTTAGGGTCCAGGTGAGGGTCCGACAACGCTTTAGGGGGTGTGTGCGTGTGAGGGCGCGGGTTAGTGTTAGCGTACGGGTTAGGATTATGGGAAGGGTGAGGGTCAGGCTTTGGGGAAGGATTAGGGTTAGGGTTCGGGCTAGGGTTAGGGTTAAGGGACGGGGACGGTTTAGGGTCCAGGTGAGGGTCCGACAACGCTTTAGGGGGAGCGTGCATGTGAGGGCGCGGGTTAGTGTGAGCGTACGGGTTAGGATTAGGCGACGGGTGAGGCTCAGGCTTCGGGGAAGGGTTAGGGTTAGGGTTCGGGCTAGGGTTAGGGTTAAGGGACGGGGACGGTTTAGGGTCCAGGTGAGGGTCCGACAACGCTTTAGGGGGAGCGTGCGTGTGAGGGCGCGGGTTAGTGTGAGCCTACGGGTTAGGATTAGGGGACGGGTGAGGGTCAGGCTTCGGGGAAGGTTAGGGTTAGTGTTCGGGCTAGGGTTAGGGTTAGGGGACGGGGACGGTTTAGGGTCCAGGTGAGGGTCCGACAACGCTTTAGGGGGAGCGTGCCTGTGAAGGCCCGGGTTAGTGTGAGCCTACGGGTTAGGATTAAGGGACGGGTGAAGGTCAGGCTTCGGGGAAGTGTTAGGGTTAGGGTTCGGGCTAGGGTTAGGGTTAGGGGACGGGGACGGTTTAGGGTCCAGGTGAGGGTCCGACAACGCTTTAGGGGGAGCGTGCGTGTGAGGGCGCGGGTTAGTGTGAGCCTACGGGTTAGGATTAGGGGACGGGTGAGGGTCAGGCTTCGGGGAAGGGTTAGGGTTAGGGTTCGGGCTAGGGTTAGGTTTAGGGGACGGGGACGGTTTAGGGTCCAGGTGAGGGTCCGACAACGCTTTAGGGGGAGCGTGCGTGTGAGGGCGCGGGTTAGTGTGAGCCTACGGGTTAGGATTAGGGGACGGGTGAGGGTCAGGCTTCGGGGAAGGGTTAGGGTTAGGGTTCGGGCTAGGGTTAGGGTTAGGGGACGGGGACGGTTTAGGGTCCAGGTGAGGGTCCGACAATGCTTTAGGGGGAGCGTGCGTGTGAGGGCGCGGGTTAGTGTTAGCGTACGGCTTAGGATTACGGGACGTGTGAGGGTCAGGCTTCGGGGAAGGGTTAGGGTTAGTGCTCGGGCTAGGGTTAGGGTTAGGGGACGGGGACGGTTTAGGGTCTAGGTGAGGGTCCGACAACGCTTTAGGGGGAGCGTGCGTGTGAGGGCGTGGGTTAGTGTTAGCGTACGGGTTAGGATTAGGGGACGGGTGAGGGTCAGGCTTCGGGGAAGGGTTAGGGTTAGGGTTCGGGCTAGGGTTAGGGTTAGGGGACGGGGACGGTTTAGGGTCCAGGTGAGGGTCCGACAACGCTTTAGGGGGAGCGTGCGTGTGAGGGCGCGGGTTAGTGTTAGCGTACGGGTTAGGATTAGGGGACGGGTGAGGGTCAGGCTTCGGGGAAGGGTTAGGGTTAGGGTTCGGGCTAGGGTTAGGGTTAGGGGACGGGGACGGTTTAGGGTCCAGGTGAGGGTCCGACAATGCTTTAGGGTGAGCGTGCGTGTGAGGGCGCGGGTTAGTGTTAGCGTAACGGTTAGGATTAGGGGACGGGTGAGGGTCAGGCTTCGGGGAAGGGTTAGGGTTAGGGTTCGGGCTAGGGTTAGGGTTAGGGGACGGGGACGGTTTAGGGTCCAGGTGAGGGTCCGACAACGCTTTAGTGGGAGCGTGCGTGTGAGGGCGCGGGTTAGTGTTAGCGTGCGGTTTAGGATTAGGGGACGGGTGAGGGTCAGGCTTCGGGGAAGGGTTAGGGTTAGGGTTCGGGCTAGGGTTAGGGTTAGGGGACGGGGACGGTTTAGGGTCCAGGTGAGGGTCCGACAACGCTTTAGGGGGAGCGTGCGTGTGAGTGCCTGGGTTAGTGTTAGCGTACGGCTTAGGATTACGGGACGGGTGAGGGTCAGGCTTCGGGGAAGGGTTAGGGTTAGTGCTCGGGCTAGGGTTAGGGTTAGGGGACGGGGACGGTTTAGGGTCCAGGTGAGGGTCCGACAACGCTTTAGGGGGAGCGTGCGTGTGAGGGCGTGGGTTAGTGTTAGCGTACGGGTTAGGATTAGGGGACGGGTGAGGGTCAGGCTTCGGGGAAGGGTTAGGGTTAGGGTTCGGGCTAGGGTTAGGGTTAGGGGACGGGGATGGTTTAGGGTCCAGGTGAGGGTCCGACAACGCTTTAGGGGGAGCGTGCGTGTGAGGGCGCGGGTTAGTGTTAGCGTACGGGTTAGGATTAGGGGACGGGTGAGGGTCAGGCTTCGGGGAAGGGTTAGGGTTAGGGTTCGGGCTAGGGTTAGGGTTAGGGGACGGGGACGGTTTAGGGTCCAGGTGAGGGTCCGACAACGCTTTAGGGGGAGCGTGCGTGTGAGGGCGCGGGTTAGTGTGAGCCTACGGGTTAGGATTAGGGGACGGGTGAGGGTCAGGCTTCGGGGAAGGGTTAGGGTTAGGGTTCGGGCTAGGGTTAGGGTTAGGGGACGGGGACGGTTTAGGGTCCAGGTGAGGGTCCGACAACGCTTTAGGGGGAGCGTGCGTGTGAGGGCGCGGGTTAGTGTGAGCCTACGGGTTAGGATTAGGGGACGGGTGAGAGGGTCAGGCTTCGGGGAAGGGTTAGGGTTAGGGTTCGGGCTAGGGTTAGGGTTAGGGGATGGGGACGGTTTAGGGTCCAGGTGAGGGTCCGACAACGCTTTAGGGGGAGCGTGCATGTGAGGGCGCGTGTAAGTGTGAGCCTACGGGTTAGGATTAGGGGACGGGTGAGGGTCAGGCTTCGGGGAAGTGTTAGTTTTAGGGTTCGGGCTAGGGTTAGGGTTAGGGGACGGGGACGGTTTAGGGTCCAGGTGAGGGTCCGACAACGCTTTAGGGGGAGTGTGCGTGTGAGGGCGTGGGTTAGTGTTACCGTACGGGTTAGGATTAGGGGACGGGTGAGGGTCAGGCTTCGGGGAAGGGTTAGGGTTAGGGTTCGGGCTAGGGTTAGGGTTAGGGGACGGGGACGGTTTAGGGTCCAGGTGAGGGTCCGACAACGCTTTAGGGGGAGCGTGCGTGTGAGGGCGCGGGTTAGTGTTAGCGTACGGGTTAGGATTAGGGGACGTGTGAGTGTCAGGATTCGGGGAAGGGTTAGGGTTAGGGTTCGGGCTAGGGTTAGGGTTAGGGGACGGGGACGGTTTAGGGTCCAGGTGAGGGTCCGACAACGCTTTAGGGGGAGCGTGCGTGTGAGGGCGCGGGTTAGTGTGAGCCTACGAGTTAAGATTAGGGGACGGGTGAGGGTCAGGCTTCGGGGAAGGGTTAGGGTTAGGGTTCGGGCTAGGGTTAGGGTTAGGGAACGGGGACGGTTTAGGGTCCAGGTGAGGGTCCGACAACGATTTAGGGGGAGGGTGCGTGTGAGGGGGCAGGTTAGTGTTAGCGTACGGGTTAGGATTAGGGGACGGGTGAGGGTCAGGCTTCGGGGAAGTGTTAGGGTTAGGGTTTGGGCTAGGGTTAGGGTTAGGGGACGGGGACGGTTTAGGGTCCAGGTGAGGGTCCGACAACGCTTTAGGGGGTGTGTGCGTGTGAGGGCGCGGGTTAGTGTTAGCGTACGGGTTAGGATTATGGGAAGGGTGAGGGTCAGGCTTTGGGGAAGGATTAGGGTTAGGGTTCGGGCTAGGGTTAGGGTTAGGGGACGGGGACGGTTTAGGGTCCAGGTGAGGGTCCGACAACGCTTTAGGGGGAGCGTGCATGTGAGGGCGCGGATTAGTGTGAGCGTACGGGTTAGGATTAGGCGACGGGTGAGGCTCAGGCTTCGGGGAAGGGTTAGGGTTAGGGTTCGGGCTAGGGTTAGGGTTAGGGGACGGGGACGGTTTAGGGTCCAGGTGAGGGTCCGACAACGCTTTAGGGGGAGCGTGCGTGTGAGGGCGCGGGTTAGTGTGAGCCTACGGGTTAGGATTAGGGGACGGGTGAGGGTCAGGCTTCGGGGAAGGGTTAGGGTTAGGGTTCGGGCTAGGGTTAGGGTTAGGGGACGGGGACGGTTTAGGGTCCAGGTGAGGGTCCGACAACGCTTTAGGGGGAGCGTGCGTGTGAGGGCGCGGGTTAGTGTGAGCCTACGGGTTAGGATTAGGGGACGGGTGAGGGTCAGGCTTCGGGGAAGGGTTAGGGTTAGGGTTCGGGCTAGGGTTAGGGTTAGGGGACGGGGACGGTTTAGGGTCCAGGTGAGGGTCCGACAACGCTTTAGGGGGAGCGTGCGTGTGAGGGCGCGGGTTAGTGTTAGCATACGGGTTAGGATTAGGGGACGGGTGAGGGTCAGGCTTCGGGGAAGGGTTAGGGTTAGGGTTCGGGCTAGGGTTAGGGTTAGGGGACAGGGACGGTTTAGGGTCCAGGTGAGGGTCCGACAATGCTTTAGGGGGAGCGTGCGTGTGAGGGCGCGGGTTAGTGTTAGCGTACGGCTTAGGATTACGGGACGTGTGAGGGTCAGGCTTCGGGGAAGGGTTAGGGTTAGTGCTCAGGCTAGGGTTAGGGTTAGGGGACGGGGACGGTTTAGGGTCCAGGTGAGGGTCCGACAACGCTTTAGGGGGAGCGTGCGTGTGAGGGCGTGGGTTAGTGTTAGCGTACGGGTTAGGATTAGGGGACGGGTGAGGGTCAGGCTTCGGGGAAGGGTTAGGGTTAGGGTTCGGGCTAGGGTTAGGGTTAAGGGACGGGGACGGTTTAGGGTCCAGGTGAGGGTCCGACAACGCTTTAGGGGGAGCGTGCGTGTGAGGGCGCGGGTTAGTGTTAGCGTACGGGTTAGGATTAGGGGACGGGTGAGGGTCAGGCTTCGGGGAAGGGTTAGGGTTAGGGTTCGGGCTAGGGTTAGGGTTAGGGGACGGGGACGGTTTAGGGTCCAGGTGAGGGTCCGACAACGCTTTAGGGTGAGCGTGCGTGTGAGGGCGCGGGTTAGTGTTAGCGTAACGGTTAGGATTAGGGGACGGGTGAGGGTCAGGCTTCGGGGAAGGGTTAGGGTTAGGGTTCGGGCTAGGGTTAGGGTTAGGGGACGGGGACGGTTTAGGGTCCAGGTGAGGGTCCGACAACGCTTTAGTGGGAGCGTGCGTGTGAGGGCGCGGGTTAGAGTTAGCGTGCGGTTTAGGATTAGGGGACGGGTGAGGGTCAGGCTTCGGGGAAGGGTTAGGGTTAGGGTTCGGGCTAGGGTTAGGGTTAGGGGACGGGGACGGTTTAGGGTCCAGGTGAGGGTCCGACAACGCTTTAGGGGGAGCGTGCGTGTGAGTGCCTGGGTTAGTGTTAGCGTACGGCTTAGGATTACGGGACGGGTGAGGGTCAGGCTTCGGGGAAGGGTTAGGGTTAGTGCTCGGGCTAGGGTTAGTGTTAGGGGACGGGGACGGTTTAGGGTCCAGGTGAGGGTCCGACAACGCTTTAGGGGGAGCGTGCGTGTGAGGGCGTGGGTTAGTGTTAGCGTACGGGTTAGGATTAGGGGACGGGTGAGGGTCAGGCTTCGGGGAAGGGTTAGGGTTAGGGTTCGGGCTAGGGTTAGGGTTAGGGGACGGGGACGGTTTAGGGTCCAGGTGAGGGTCCGACAACGCTTTAGGGGGAGCGTGCGTGTGAGGGCGCGGGTTAGTGTTAGCGTACGGGTTAGGATTAGGGGACGGGTGAGGGTCAGGCTTCGGGGAAGGGTTAGGGTTAGGGTTCGGGCTAGGGTTAGGGTTAGGGGACGGGGACGGTTTACGGTCCAGGTGAGGGTCCGACAATGCTTTAGGGGGAGCGTGCGTGTGAGGGCGCGGGTTAGTGTTAGCGTAACGGTTAGGATTAGGGGACGGGTGAGGGTCAGGCTTCGGGGAAGGGTTAGGGTTAGGGTTCGGGCTAGGGTTAGGGTTAGGGGACGGGGACGGTTTAGGGTCCACGTGAGGGTCCGAGAACGCTTTAGGGGGAGCGTGCGTGTGAGGGCGCGGGTTAGTGTGAGCCTACGGGTTAGGATTAGAGGACGGGTGAGGGTCAGGCTTCGGGGAAGGGTTAGGGTTAGGGTTCGGGCTAGGGTTAGGGTTAGGGGACGGTGACGGTTTAGGATCCAGGTGAGGGTCCGACAACGCTTTAGGGGGAGTGTGCGTGTGAGGGCGCGGGTTAGTGTGAGCCTACGGGTTAGGATTAGGGGACGGGTGAGGGTCAGGCTTCGGTGAAGCGTTAGGGTTAGGGTTCGGGCTAGGGTTAGGGTTAGGGGACGGGGACGGTTTAGGGTCCAGGTGAGGGTCCGACAACGCTTTAGGGGGAGCGTGCGTGTGAGGGCGTGGCTTAGTGTGAGCCTACGGGTTAGGATTAGGGGACGGGTGAGGGTCAGGCTTCGGGGAAGGGTTAGGGTTAGGGTTCGGGCTAGGGTTAGGGTTAGGGGACGGGGACGGTTTAGGGTCCAGGTGAGGGTCCGACAACGCTTTAGGGGGAGCGTGCGTGTGAGGGCGCGGGTTAGTGTGAGCCTACGGGTTAGGATTAGGGGACGGGTGAGGGTCAGGCTTCGGGGAAGGGTTAGGGTTAGGGTTCGGGCTAGGGTTAGGGTTAGGGGACGGGGACGGTTTAGGGTCCAGGTGAGGGTCCGACAACGCTTTAGGGGGAGCGTGCGTGTGAGGGCGCGGGTTAGTGTGAGCCTACGGGTTAGGATTAGGGGACGGGTGAGGGTCAGGCTTCGGGGAAGGGTTAGGGTTAGGGTTCGGGCTAGGGTTAGGGTTAGGGGACGGGGATGGTTTAGGGTCCAGGTGAGGGTCCGACAACGCTTTAGGGGGATCGTGGTTGTGAGGGCGCGGGTTAGTGTGAGCTTACGGTTTAGGATTAGGGGACGGGTGAGGGTCAGGCTTCGGGGAAGGGTTAGGGTTAGGGTTCGGGCTAGGGTTAGGGTTAGGGGACGGGGACGGTTTAGGGTCCAGGTGAGGGTCCGACAACGCTTTAGGGGGAGCGTGCGTGTGAGGGCGCGGGTTAGTGTGAGCCTACGGGTTAGGATTAGGGGACGGGTGAGGGTCAGGCTTCGGGGAATGGTTAGGGTTAGGGTTCAGGCTAGGGTTATGGTTAGGGCACGGGGACGGTTTAGGGTCCAGATGAGGGTCCGACAACGCTTTAGGGGGAGCGTGCGTGTGAGGGCGTGGGTTAGTGTTAGCGTACGGGTTAGGATTAGGGGACGGGTGAGGGTCAGGCTTCGGGGAAGGGTTAGGGTTAGGGTTCGGGCTAGGGTTAGGGTTAGGGGACGGGGACGGTTTAGAGTCCAGGTGAGGGTCCGACAACGCTTTAGGGGGAGCGTGCGTGTGAGGGCGCGGGTTAGTGTGAGCCTACGGCTTAGGATTAGGGGACGGGTGAGGGTC
Source organism: Lagenorhynchus albirostris (assembly GCF_949774975.1). Classification (NCBI taxonomy): domain Eukaryota; kingdom Metazoa; phylum Chordata; class Mammalia; order Artiodactyla; family Delphinidae; genus Lagenorhynchus; species Lagenorhynchus albirostris. Next base: position 183,332 of record NW_026783604.1, on the reverse strand, counting down.
AGGCTTCGGGGAAGGGTTAGGGTTAGGGTTCGGGCTAGGGTTAGTGTTAGGGGACGGGGACGGTTTAGGGTCCAGGTGAGGGTCCGACAACGCTTTAGGGGGAGCGTGCGTGTGAGGGCGCGGTTTAGTGTGAGCCTACGGGTTAGGATTAGGGGACGTGTGAGGGTCAGGCTTCGGGGAAGGGTTAGGGTTAGGGTTCGGGCTAGGGTTAGGGTTAGGGGACGGGGACGGTTTAGGGTCCAGGTGAGGGTCCGACAACGCTTTAGGGGGAGCGTGCGTGTGAGGGCGCGGGTTAGTGTGAGACTACGGGTTAGGATTAGGGAACGGGCGAGGGTCAGGCTTCGGGGAAGGGTTAGGGTTAGGGTTCGGGCTAGGGTTAGGGTTAGGGGACGGGGACGGTTTAGGGTCCAGGTGAGGGTCCGACAACGCTTTAGGGGGAGCGTGCATGTGAGGGCGCGGGTTAGTGTGAGCCTATGGGTTAGGATTAAGGGACGGGTGAGGATCAGGCTTCGGGGAAGGGTTAGGGTTAGGGTTCGGGCTAGGGTTAGGGTTAGGGGACCGGGACGGTTTAGGGTCCAGATGAGGGTCCGACAACGCTTTAGGGGGAGCGTGCGTGTGAGGGCGCAGGTTAGTGTGAGCCTACGGGTTAGGATTAGAGGACGGGTGAGGGTCAGGCTTCGGGGAAGGGTTAGGGTACGGGTTCGGGCTAGGGTTAGGGTTAGGGGACGGGGACGGTTTAGGATCCAGGTGAGGGTCCGACAACGCTTTAGGGGGAGTGTGCGTGTGAGGGCGCGGGTTAGTGTGAGCCTACGGGTTAGGATTAGGGGACGGGTGAGGGTCAGGCTTCGGGGAAGGGTTAGGGTTAGGGTTCGGGCTAGGGTTAGGGTTAGGGGACGGGGACGGTTTAGGGTCCAGGTGAGGGTCCGACAACGCTTTAGGGGGAGCGTGCGTGTGAGGGCGCGGGTTAGTGTGAGCCTACGGGTTAGGATTAGGGGACGGGTGAGGGTCAGGCTTCGGGGAAGGGTTAGGGTTAGGGTTCGGGCTAGGGTTAGGGTTAGGGGACGGGGATGGTTTAGGGTCCAGGTGAGGGTCCGACAACGCTTTAGGGGGAGCGTGGTTGTGAGGGCGCGGGTTAGTGTGAGCCTACGGTTTAGGATTAGGGGACGGGTGAGGGTCAGGCTTCGGGGAAGGGTTAGGGTTAGGGTTCGGGCTAGGGTTAGGGTTAGGGGACGGGGACGGTTTAGGGTCCAGGTGAGGGTCCGACAACGCTTTAGGGGGAGCGTGCGTGTGAGGGCGCGGGTTAGTGTGAGCCTACGGGTTAGGATTAGGGGACGGGTGAGGGTCAGGCTTCGGGGAAGTGTTAGCTTTAGGGTTCGGGCTAGGGTTAGGGTTAGGGGACGGGGACGGTTTAGGGTCCAGGTGAGGGTCCGACAACGCTTTAGGGGGAGTGTGCATGTGAGGGCGCGGGTTAGTGTTACCGTACGGGTTAGGATTAGGGGACGGGTGAGGGTCAGGCTTCGGGGAAGGTTTAGGGTTAGGGTTCGGGCTAGGGTTAGGGTTAGGGGACGGGGACGGTTTAGGGTCCAGGTGAGGGTCCGACAACGCTTTAGGGGGAGCGTGCGTGTGAGGGCGCGGGTTAGTGTTAGCGTACGGGTTAGGATTAGGGGACGTGTGAGGGTCAGGGTTCGGGGAAGGGTTAGGGTTAGGGTTCGGGCTAGGGTTAGGCTTAGGGAACGGGGACGGTTTAGGGTCCAGGTGAGGGTCCGACAACGCTTTAGGGGGAGCGTGCATGTGAGGAGGCAGGTTAGTGTTAGCGTACGGGTTAGGATTAGGGGACGGGTGAGGGTCAGGCTTCGGGGAAGGGTTAGGGTTAGGGTTCGGGCTAGGGTTAGGGTTAGGGGACGGGGACGGTTTAGGGTCCAGGTGAGGGTCCGACAACGCTTTAGGGGGAGCGTGCGTGTGAGGGCGCGGATTAGTGTGAGACTACGGGTTAGGATTAGGGAACGGGCGAGGGTCAGGCTTCGGGGAAGGGTTAGGGTTAGGGTTCGGGCTAGGGTTAGGGTTAGGGGACGGGGACGGTTTAGGGTCCAGGTGAGGGTCCGACAACGATTTAGGGGGAGCGTGCGTGTGAGGGCGCGGGTTAGTGTTAGCGTACGGGTTAGGATTAGGGGACGGGTGAGGGTCAGGCTTCGGGGAATGGTTAGGGTTAGGGTTCAGGCTAGGGTTATGGTTAGGGCACGGGGACGGTTTAGGGTCCAGATGAGGGTCCGACAACGCTTTAGGGGGAGCGTGCGTGTGAGGGCGCGGGTTAGTGTTAGCGTACGGGTTAGGATTAGGGGACGGGTGAGGGTCAGGCTTCGGGGAAGGGTTAGGGTTAGGGTTCGGGCTAGGGTTAGGGTTAGGGGACGGGGACGGTTTAGGGTCCAGGTGAGGGTCCGACAACGCTTTAGGGGGAGCGTGCGTGTGAGGGCGCGGGTTAGTGTGAGCCTACGGCTTAGGATTAGGGGACGGGTGAGGGTCAGGCTTCGGGGAAGGGTTAGGGTTAGGGTTCGGGCTAGGGTTAGGGTTAGGGGACGGGGACGGTTTAGGGTCCAGGTGAGGGTCCGACAACGCTTTAGGGGGAGCGTGCGTGTGAGGGCGTGGGTTAGTGTGAGCCTACGGGTTAGGATTAGGGGACGGGTGAGGGTCAGGCTTCGGGGAAGGGTTAGGGTTAGGGTTCGGGCTAGGGTTAGGGTTAGGGGACGGGGACGGTTTAGGGTCCAGGTGAGGGTCCGACAACGATTTAGGGGGAGCGTGCGTGTGAGGGCGCGGGTTAGTGTTAGCGTACGGGTTAGGATTAGGGGAAGGGTGAGGGTCAGGCTTCGGGGAATGGTTAGGGTTAGGGTTCGGGCTAGGGTTATGGTTAGGGCACGGGGACGGTTTAGGGTCCAGATGAGGGTCCGACAACGCTTTAGGGGGAGCGTGCGTGTGAGGGCGCGGGTTAGTGTTAGCGTACGTGTTAGGATTAGGGGACGGGTGAGGGTCAGGCTTCGGGGAAGGGTTAGGGTTAGGGTTCGGGCTAGGGTTAGGGTTAGGGGACGGGGACGGTTTAGGGTCCAGGTGAGGGTCCGACAACGCTTTAGGGGGAGCGTGCGTGTGAGGGCGCGGGTTAGTGTGAGCCTACGGGTTAGGATTAGGGGACGGGTGAGGGTCAGGCTTCGGGGAAGGGTTAGGGTTAGGGTTCGGGCTAGGGTTAGGGTTAGGGTACGGGGACGGTTTAGGGTCCAGGTGAGGGTCCGACAACGCTTTAGGGGGAGCGTGCGTGTGAGGGCGCGGGTTAGTGTGAGCCTACGGGTTAGGATTAGGGGACGGGTGAGGGTCAGGCTTCGGGGAAGGGTTAGGGTTAGGGTTCGGGCTAGGGTTAGGGTTAGGGGATGGGGACGGTTTAGGGTCCAGGTGAGGGTCCGACAACGCTTTAGGGGGAGCGTGCATGTGAGGGCGCGGGTTAGTGTGAGCCTACGGGTTAGGATTAAGGGACGGGTGAGGGTCAGGCTTCGGGGAAGGGTTAGGGTTAGGGTTCGGGCTAGGGTTAGGGTTAGGGGACGGGGACGGTTTAGGGTCCAGGTGAGGGTCCGACAACGCTTTAGGGGGAGCGTGCGTGTGAGGGCGCGGGTTAGTGTGAGCCTACGGGTTAGGATTAGGGGACGGGTGAGGGTCATGCTTCGGGGAACGGTTAGGGTTAGGGTTCGGGCTAGGGTTAGGGTTAGGGGACGGGGATGGTTTAGGGTCCAGGTGAGGGTCCGACAACGCTTTAGGGGGAGCGTGGTTGTGAGGGCGCGGGTTAGTGTGAGCCTACGGTTTAGGATTAGGGGACGGGTGAGGGTCAGGCTTCAGGGAAGGTTTAGGGTTAGGGTTCGGGCTAGGGTTAGGGTTAGGGGACGGGGACGGTTTAGGGTCCAGGTGAGGGTCCGACAACGCTTTAGGGGGAGCGTGCGTGTGAGGGCGCGTGTAAGTGTTAGCCTACGGGTTAGGATTAGGGGACGGGTGAGGGTCAGGCTTCGGGGAAGTGTTAGTTTTAGGGTTCGGGCTAGGGTTAGGGTTAGGGGACGGGGACGGTTTAGGGTCCAGGTGAGGGTCCGACAACGCTTTAGGGGGAGTGGGCGTGTGAGGGCGCGGGTTAGTGTTACCGTACGGGTTAGGATTAGGGGACGGGTGAGGGTCAGGCTTCGGGGAAGGGTTAGGGTTAGGGTTCGGGCTAGGGTTAGGGTTAGGGGACGGGGACGGTTTAGGGTCCAGGAGAGGGTCCGACAACGCTTTAGGGGGAGAGTGCGTGTGAGGGCGCGGGTTAGTGTTAGCGTACGGGTTAGGATTAGGGGACGTGTGAGTGTCAGGATTCGGGGAAGGGTTAGGGTTAGGGTTCGGGCTAGGGTTAGGGTTAGGGAACGGGGACGGTTTAGGGTCCAGGTGAGGGTCCGACAACGCTTCAGGGGGAGCGTGCATGTGAGGGGGCGGGTTAGTGTTAGCGTACGGGTTAGGATTAGGGGACGGGTGAGGGTCAGGCTTCGGGGAAGTGTTAGGGTTAGGGTTCGGGCTAGGGTTAGGGTTAGGGGTCGAGAACGGTTTAGGGTCCAGGTGAGGGTCCGACAACGCTTTAGGGGGAGCGTGCGTGTGAGGGCGCGGATTAGTGTGAGACTACGGGTTAGGATTAGGGAACGGGCGAGGGTCAGGATTCGGGGAAGGGTTAGGTTTAGGGTTCGGTCTAGTGTTAGGGTTAGGGGACTGGGACGGTTTAGGGTCCAGGTGAGGGTCCGACAACGCTTTAGGGGGAGCGTGCGTGTGAGGGCGCGGGTTAGTGTTAGCGTACGGGTTAGGATTAGGGGATGGGTGAGCGTCAGGCTTCGGGGAAGTGTTAGGGTTAGGGTTCTGGCTAGGGTTAGGGTTAGGGGACGGGGACGGTTTAGGGTCCAGGTGAGGGTCCGACAACGATTTAGGGGGAGCGTGCGTGTGAGGGCGCGGGTTAGTGTTAGCGTACGGGTTAGGATTAGGGGACGGGTGAGGGTCAGGCTTCGGGGAAGGGTTAGGGTTAGGGTTCGGGCTAGGGTTAGGGTTAGGGGACGGGGACGGTTTAGGGTCCAGGTGAGGGTCCGACAACGCTTTAGGGGGAGCGTGCGTTCTAGGGCGCGGGTTAGTGTGAGCCTACGGCTTAGGATTAGGGGACGGGTGAGGGTCAGGCTTCGGGGAAGGGTTAGGGTTAGGGTTCGGGCTAGGGTTAGGGTTAGGGGACGGGGACGGTTTAGGGTCCAGGTGAGGGTCCGACAACGCTTTAGGGGGAGCGTGCGTGTGAGGGCGCGGGTTAGTGTGAGCGTACGTGTTAGGATTATGGGACGGGTGAGGGTCAGGCTTCGGGGAAGGGTTAGGGTTAGGGTTCGGGCTAGGGTTAGGGTTAGGGGACGGGGACGGTTTAGGGTCCAGGTGAGGGTCCGACAACGCTTTAGGGGGAGCGTGCGTGTGAGGGCGCGGGTTAGTGTGAGCCTACGGGTTAGGATTAGGGGACGGGTGAGGGTCAGGCTTCGGGGAAGGGTTAGGTTTAGGGTTCGGGCTAGGGTTAGGGTTAGGGGACGGGAACGGTTTAGGGTCCAGGTGAGGGTCCGACAACGCTTTAGGGGGAGCGTGCGTGTGAGGGCGCGGGTTAGTGTGAGCCTACGGGTTAGGATTAGGGGACGGGTGAGGGTCAGGCTTCGGGGAAGGGTTAGGGTTAGGGTTCGGGCTAGGGTTAGGGTTAGGGGACGGGGACGGTTTAGGGTCCAGGTGAGGGTCCGACAACACTTTAGGGGGAGCGTGCGTGTGAGGGCGCGGGTTAGTGTTAGCCTACGGGTTAGGATTAGGGGACGGGTGAGGGTCAGGCTTCGGGGAAGGATTAGGGTTAGGGTTCGGGCTAGGGTTAGGGTTAGGGGACGGGGACGGTTTAGGGTCCAGGTGAGGGTCCGACAACGCTTTAGGGGGAGCGTGCGTGTGAGGGCGCGGGTTAGTGTGAGCCTACGGCTTAGGATTAGGGGACGGGTGAGGGTCAGGCTTCGGGGAACGGTTAGGGTTAGGGTTCGGGCTAGGTTTAGGGTTAGGGGACGGGGACGGTTTAGGGTCCAGGTGAGGGTCCGACAACGCTTTAGGGGGAGCGTGCGTGTGAGGGCGCGGGTTAGTGTGAGCCTACGAGTTAAGATTAGGGGACGGGTGAGGGTCAGGCTTCGGGGAAGGGTTAGGGTTAGGGTTCGGGCTAGGGTTAGGGTTAGGGAACGGGGACGGTTTAGGGTCCAGGTGAGGGTCCGACAACGATTTAGGGGGAGGGTGCGTGTGAGGGGGCAGGTTAGTGTTACCGTACGGGTTAGGATTAGGGGACGGGTGAGGGTCAGGCTTCGGGGAAGGGTTAGGGTTAGGGTTTGGGCTAGGGTTAGGGTTAGGGGACGGGGACGGTTTAGGGTCCAGGTGAGGGTCCGACAACGCTTTAGGGGGTGTGTGCCTGTGAGGGCGCGGGTTAGTGTTAGCGTACGGGTTAGGATTATGGGAAGGGTGAGGGTCAGGCTTTGGGGAAGGATTAGGGTTAGGGTTCGGGCTAGGGTTAGGGTTAGGGGACGGGGACGGTTTAGGGTCCAGGTGAGGGTCCGACAACGCTTTAGGGGGAGCGTGCATGTGAGGGCGCGGGTTAGTGTGAGCGTACGGGTTAGGATTAGGCGACGGGTGAGGCTCAGGCTTCGGGGAAGGGTTAGGGTTAGGGTTCGGGCTAGGGTTAGGGTTAAGGGACGGGGACGGTTTAGGGTCCAGGTGAGGGTCCGACAACGCTTTAGGGGGAGCGTGCGTGTGAGGGCGCGGGTTAGTGTGAGCCTACGGGTTAGGATTAGGGGACGGGTGAGGGTCAGGCTTCGGGGAAGGTTAGGGTTAGTGTTCGGGCTAGGGTTAGGGTTAGGGGACGGGGACGGTTTAGGGTCCAGGTGAGGGTCCGACAACGCTTTAGGGGGAGCGTGCGTGTGAGGGCGCGGGTTAGTGTGAGCCTATGGGTTAGGATTAAGGGACGGGTGAAGGTCAGGCTTCGGGGAAGTGTTAGGGTTAGGGTTCGGGCTAGGGTTAGGGTTAGGGGACGGGGACGGTTTAGGGTCCAGGTGAGGGTCCGACAACGCTTTAGGGGGAGCGTGCGTGTGAGGGCGCGGGTTAGTGTGAGCCTACGGGTTAGGATTAGGGGACGGGTGAGGGTCAGGCTTCGGGGAAGGGTTAGGGTTAGGGTTCGGGCTAGGGTTAGGGTTAGGGGACGGGGACGGTTTAGGGTCCAGGTGAGGGTCCGACAACGCTTTAGGGGGAGCGTGCGTGTGAGGGCGCGGGTTAGTGTGAGCGTACGTGTTAGGATTATGGGACGGGTGAGGGTCAGGCTTCGGGGAAGGGTTAGGGTTAGGGTTCGGGCTAGGGTTAGGGTTAGGGGACGGGGACGGTTTAGGGTCCAGGTGAGGGTCCGACAACGCTTTAGGGGGAGCGTGCGTGTGAGGGCGCGGGTTAGTGTTAGCATACGGGTTAGGATTAGGGGACGGGTGAGGGTCAGGCTTCGGGGAAGGGTTAGGGTTAGGGTTCGGGCTAGGGTTAGGGTTAGGGGACGGGGACGGTTTAGGGTCCAGGTGAGGGTCCGACAACGCTTTAGGGGGAGCGTGCGTGTGAGGGCGCGGGTTAGTGTTAGCGTACGGGTTAGGATTACGGGACGGGTGAGGGTCAGGCTTCGGGGAAGGGTTAGGGTTAGGGTTCGGGCTAGGGTTAGGGTTAGGGGACGGGGACGGTTTAGGGTCCAGGTGAGGGTCCGACAATGCTTTAGGGTGAGCGTGCGTGTGAGGGCGCGGGTTAGTGTTAGCGTAACGGTTAGGATTAGGGGACGGGTGAGGGTCAGGCTTCGGGGAAGGGTTAGGGTTAGGGTTCGGGCTAGGGTTAGGGTTAGGGGACGGGGACGGTTTAGGGTCCAGGTGAGGGTCCGACAACGCTTTAGTGGGAGCGTGCGTGTGAGGGCGCGGGTTAGTGTTAGCGTGCGGTTTAGGATTAGGGGACGGGTGAGGGTCAGGCTTCGGGGAAGGGTTAGGGTTAGGGTTCGGGCTAGGGTTAGGGTTAGGGGACGGGGACGGTTTAGGGTCCAGGTGAGGGTCCGACAAGGCTTTAGGGGGAGCGTGCGTGTGAGTGCCTGGGTTAGTGTTAGCGTACGGCTTAGGATTACGGGACGGGTGAGGGTCAGGCTTCGGGGAAGGTTTAGGGTTAGTGCTCGGGCTAGGGTTAGGGTTAGGGGACGGGGACGGTTTAGGGTCCAGGTGAGGGTCCGACAACGCTTTAGGGGGAGCGTGCGTGTGAGGGCGTGGGTTAGTGTTAGCGTACGGGTTAGGATTAGGGGACGGGTGAGGGTCAGGCTTCGGGGAAGGGTTAGGGTTAGGGTTCGGGCTAGGGTTAGGGTTAGGGGACGGGGACGGTTTAGGGTCCAGGTGAGGGTCCGACAACGCTTTAGGGGGAGCGTGCGTGTGAGGGCGCGGGTTAGTGTTAGCGTACGGGTTAGGATTAGGGGACGGGTGAGGGTCAGGCTTCGGGGAAGGGTTAGGGTTAGGGTTCGGGCTAGGGTTAGGGTTAGGGGACGGGGACGGTTTAGGGTCCAGGTGAGGGTCCGACAATGCTTTAGGGGGAGCGTGCGTGTGAGGGCGCGGGTTAGTGTTAGCGTAACGGTTAGGATTTGGGGACGGGTGAGGGTCAGGCTTCGGGGAAGGGTTAGGGTTAGGGTTCGGGCTAGGGTTAGGGTTAGGGGACGGGGACGGTTTAGGGTCCAGGTGAGGGTCCGACAACGCTTTAGGGGAAGCGTGCGTGTGAGGGCGCAGGTTAGTGTTAGCGTACGGGTTAGGATTAGGGGACGGGTGAGGGTCAGGCTTCGGGGAAGGGTTAGGGTTAGGGTTCGGGCTAGGGTTAGGGTTAGGGGACGGGGACGGTTTAGGGTCCAGGTGAGGGTCCGACAACGCTTTAGGGGGAGCGTGCGTGTGAGGGCGCGGGTTAGTGTTAGCGTACGGGTTAGGATTAGGGGACGGGTGAGGGTCAGGATTCGGGGAAGGGTTAGGGTTAGGGTTCGGGCTAGGGTTAGGGTTAGGGGACGGGGACGGTTTAGGGTCCACGTGAGGGTCCGAGAACGCTTTAGGGGGAGCGTGCGTGTGAGGGCGCGGGTTAGTGTGAGCCTACGGGTTAGGATTAGGGGACGGGTGAGGGTCAGGCTTCGGGGAAGGGTTAGGGTTAGGGTTCGGGCTAGGGTTAGGGTTAGGGGACGGGGACGGTTTAGGGTCCAGGTGAGGGTCCGACAACGCTTTAGGGGGAGCGTGCGTGTGAGGGCGCGGGTTAGTGTGAGGCTACGGCTTAGGATTAGGGGACGGGTGAGGGTCAGGCTTCGGGGAAGGGTTAGGGTTAGGGTTCGGGCTAGGGTTAGGGTTAGGGGACGGGGACGGTTTAGGGTCCAGGTGAGGGTCCGACAACGCTTTAGGGGGAGCGTGCGTGTGAGGGCGCGGGTTAGTGTGAGCCTATGGGTTAGGATTAGGGGACGGGTGAGGGTCAGGCTTCGGGGAACTGTTACGGTCATGGTTCAGGCTAGGGTTAGGGTTAGGGGACGGGGACGGTTTAGGGTCCAGGTGAGGGTCCGACAACGCTTTAGGGGGAGCATGCGTGTGAGGGCGCGGGTTAGTGTGAGCCTACGGGTTAAGATTATGGGACGGGTGAGGGTCAGGCTTCGGGGAAGGGTTAGGGTTAGGGTTCGGGCTAGGGTTAGGGTTAGGGTACGGGCACGGTTTAGGGTCCAGGTGAGGGTCCGACAACGCTTTAGGGGGAGCGTGCGTGTGAGGGCGCGGGTTAGTGTTAGCGTACGGGTTAGGATTAGGGGACGGGTGAGGGTCAGGCTTCGGGGAAGGGTTAGGGTTAGGGTTCGGGCTAGGGTTAGGGTTAGGGGACGGGGACGGTTTAGGGTCCAGGTGAGTGTCCGACAATGCTTTAGGGGGAGCGTGCGTGTGAGGGCGCGGGTTAGTGTTAGCGTACGGCTTAGGATTACGTGACGGGTGAGGGTCAGGCTTCGGGGAAGCGTTAGGGTTAGTGCTCGGGCTAGGGTTAGGGTTAGGGGACGGGGACGGTTTAGGGTCCAGGTGAGGGTCCGACAACGCTTTAGGGGGAGCGTGCGTGTGAGGGCGTGGGTTAGTGTTAGCGTACGGGTTAGGATTAGGGGACGGGTGAGGGTCAGGCTTCGGGGAAGGGTTAGGGTTAGGGTTCGGGCTAGGGTTAGGGTTAGGGGACGGGGACGGTTTAGGGTCCAGGTGAGGGTCCGACAACGCTTTAGGGGGAGCGTGCGTGTGAGGGCGCGGGTTAGTGTTAGCGTACGGGTTAGGATTAGGGGACGGGTGAGGGTCAGGCTTCGGGGAAGGGTTAGGGTTAGGGTTCGGGCTAGGGTTAGGGGACGGGGACGGGGACGGTTTAGGGTCCAGGTGAGGGTCCGACAATGCTTTAGGGGGAGCGTGCGTGTGAGGGCGCGGGTTAGTGTTAGCGTAACGGTTAGGATTAGGGGACGGGTGAGGGTCAGGCTTCGGGGAAGGGTTAGGGTTAGGGTTCGGGCTAGGGTTAGGGTTAGGGGACGGGGACGGTTTAGGGTCCAGGTGAGGGTCCGACAACGCTTTAGGGGAAGCGTGCGTGTGAGGGCGCGGGTTAGTGTTAGCGTGCGGGTTAGGATTAGGGGACGGGTGAGGGTCAGGTTTCGGGGAAGGGTTAGGGTTAGGGTTCGGGCTAGGGTTAGGGTTAGGGGACGGGGACGGTTTAGGGTCCAGGTGAGGGTCCGACAACGCTTTAGGGGGAGCGTGCGTGTGAGTGCCTGGGTTAGTGTTAGCGTACGGCTTAGGATTACGGGACGGGTGAGGGTCAGGCTTCGGGGAAGGGTTAGGGTTAGTGCTCGGGCTAGGGTTAGGGTTAGGGGACGGGGACGGTTTAGGTTCCAGGTGAGGGCCCGACAACGCTTTAGGGGGAGCATGCGTGTGAGGGCGTGGGTTAGTGTTAGCGTACGGGTTAGGATTAGGGGACGGGTGAGGGTCAGGCTTCGGGGAAGGGTTAGGGTTAGGGTTCGGGCTAGGGTTAGGGTTAGGGGACGGGGACGGTTTAGGGTCCAGGTGAGGGTCCGACAACGCTTTAGGGGGAGCCTGCGTCTGAGGGCGCGGGTTAGTGTTAGCGTACGGGTTAGGATTAGGGGACGGGTGAGGGTCAGGCTTCGGGGAAGGGTTAGGGTTAGGGTTCGGGCTAGGGTTAGGGTTAGGGTACGGGGACGGTTTAGGCTCCAGGTGAGGGTCCGACAATGCTTTAGGGGGAGCGTGCGTGTGAGGGCGCGGGTTAGTGTTAGCGTACGGCTTAGGATTACGGGACGGGTGAGGGTCAGGCTTCGGGGAAGGGTTAGGGTTAGTGCTCGGGCTAGGGTTAGGGTTAGGGGACGGGGACGGTTTAGGGTCCAGGTGAGGGTCCGACAACGCTTTAGGGGGAGCGTGCGTGTGAGGGCGTGGGTTAGTGTTAGCGTACGGGTTAGGATTAGGGGACGGGTGAGGGTCAGGCTTCGGGGAAGGGTTAGGGTTAGGGTTCGGGCTAGGGTTAGGGTTAGGGGACGGGGACGGTTTAGGGTCCAGGTGAGGGTCCGACAACGCTTTAGGGGGAGCGTGCGTGTGAGGGCGCGGGTTAGTGTTAGCGTACGGGTTAGGATTAGGGGACGGGTGAGGGTCAGGCTTCGGGGAAGGGTTAGGGTTAGGGTTCGGGCTAGGGTTAGGGGACGGGGACGGGGACGGTTTAGGGTCCAGGTGAGGGTCCGACAATGCTTTAGGGGGAGCGTGCGTGTGAGGGCGCGGGTTAGTGTTAGCGTAACGGTTAGGATTAGGGGACGGGTGAGGGTCAGGCTTCGGGGAAGGGTTAGGGTTAGGGTTCGGGCTAGGGTTAGGGTTAGGGGACGGGGACGGTTTAGGGTCCAGGTGAGGGTCCGACAAGGCTTTAGGGGAAGCGTGCGTGTGAGGGCGCGGGTTAGTGTTAGCGTGCGGGTTAGGATTAGGGGACGGGTGAGGGTCAGGTTTCGGGGAAGGGTTAGGGTTAGGGTTCGGGCTAGGGTTAGGGTTAGGGGACGGGGACGGTTTAGGGTCCAGGTGAGGGTCCGACAACGCTTTAGGGGGAGCGTGCGTGTGAGTGCCTGGGTTAGTGTTAGCGTACGGCTTAGGATTACGGGACGGGTGAGGGTCAGGCTTCGGGGAAGGGTTAGGGTTAGTGCTCGGGCTAGGGTTAGGGTTAGGGGACGGGGACGGTTTAGGTTCCAGGTGAGGGCCCGACAACGCTTTAGGGGGAGCGTGCGTGTGAGGGCGTGGGTTAGTGTTAGCGTACGGGTTAGGATTAGGGGACGGGTGAGGGTCAGGCTTCGGGGAAGGGTTAGGGTTAGGGTTCGGGCTAGGGTTAGGGTTAGGGGACGGGGACGGTTTAGGGTCCAGGTGAGGGTCCGACAACGCTTTAGGGGGAGCCTGCGTCTGAGGGCGCGGGTTAGTGTTAGCGTACGGGTTAGGATTAGGGGACGGGTGAGGGTCAGGCTTCGGGGAAGGGTTAGGGTTAGGGTTCGGGCTAGGGTTAGGGTTAGGGGACGGGGACGGTTTAGGGTCCAGGTGAGGGTCCGACAATGCTTTAGGGTGAGCGTGCGTGTTAGGGCGCGGGTTAGTGTTAGCGTAACGGTTAGGATTAGGGGACGGGTGAGGGTCAGGCTTCGGGGAAGGGTTAGGGTTAGGGTTCGGGCTAGGGTTAGGGTTAGGGGACGGGGACGGTTTAGGGTCCAGGTGAGGGTCCGACAACGCTTTAGGGGAAGCGTGCGTGTGAGGGCGCGGGTTAGTGTTAGCGTACGGGTTAGGATTAGGGGACAGGTGAGGGTCAGGCTTCGGGGAAGGGTTAGGGTTAGGGTTCGGGCTAGGGTTAGGGTTAGGGGACGGGGACGGTTTAGGGTCCAGGTGAGGGTCCGACAACGCTTTAGGGGGAGCGTGCGTGTGAGGGCGCGGGTTAGTGTTAGCGTACGGGTTAGGATTAGGGGACGGGTGAGGGTCAGGTTTCGGGGAAGGGTTAGGGTTAGGGTTCGGGCTAGGGTTAGGGTTAGGGGACGGGGACGGTTTAGGGTCCACGTGAGGGTCCGAGAACGCTTTAGGGGGAGCGTGCGTGTGAGGGCGCGGGTTAGTGTGAGCCTACGGGTTAGGATTAGGGGACGGGTGAGGGTCAGGCTTCGGGGAAGTGTTAGGGTTAGGGTTCGGGCTAGGGTTAGGGTTAGGGGACGGGGACGGTTTAGGGTCCAGGTGAGGGTCCGACAACGCTTTAGGGGGAGCGTGCGTGTGAGGGCGCGGGTTAGTGTTTGCGTACGGGTTAGGATTAGGGGACGGGTGAGGGTCAGGCTTCGGGGAAGGGTTAGGGTTAGGGTTCGGGCTAGGGTTAGGGTTAGGGTACGGGGAAGGTTTAGGGTCCAGGTGAGGGTCCGAAAACGCTTTAGGGGGAGCGTGCGTGTGAGGGCGCGGGTGTTAGCGTACGGGCTAGGATTAGGGGACGGGTGAGGGTCAGGCTTCGGGGAAGGGTTAGGGTTAGGGTTCGGGCTAGGGTTAGGGTTAGGGGACGGGGACGGTTTAGGGTCCAGGTGAGGGTCCGACAATGCTTTAGGGGGAGCGTGTGTGTGAGGGCGCGGGTTAGTGTTAGCGTACGGGTTAGGATTAGGGAACGGGTGAGGGTCAGGCTTCGGGGAAGTGTTAGGGTTAGGGTTCGGGTTAGGGTTAGGGTTAGGGGACGGGGACGGTTTAGGGTCGAGGTGAGGGTCTGACAACGCTTTAGGGGGAGCGTGCGTGTGAGGGCGCGGGTTAGTGTTAGCGTACGGGTTAGGATTAGGGGACGGGTGAGGGTCAGGCTTCGGGGAAGTGTTAGGGTTAAGGTTCGGGCTAGGGTTAGGGTTAGGGGACGGGGACGGTTTAGGGTCCAGGTGAGGGTCCGACAACGCTTTAGGGGGAGCGTGCGTGTGAGGGCGCGGGTTAGTGTTAGCGTACGGGTTAGGATTAGGGGACGGGTGAGGGTCAGGCTTCGGGGAAGGGTTAGGGTTAGGGTTCGGGCTAGGGTTAGGGTTAGAGAACGGGGACGGTTTATGGTCCAGGTGAGGGTCCGACAACGCTTTAGGGGGAGCGTGCGTGTGAGGGCGCGGGTTAGTGTGAGCCTACGGGTTAGGATTAGGGGACGGGTGAGGGTCAGGCTTCGGGGAACGCTTAGGGTTAGGGTTCGGGCTAGGGTTAGTGTTAGGGGACGGGGACGGTTTAGGGTCCAGGTGAGGGTCCGACAACGCTTTAAGGGGAGCGTGCGTGTGAGGGTGCGGGTGTTAGCGTACGGGTTAGGATTAGGGGACGGGTGAGGGTCAGGCTTCGGGGAAGTTTTAGGGTTAGGGTTCGGGCTAGGGTTAGGGTTAGGGGACGGGGACGGTTTAGGGTCCAGGTGAGGGTCTGACAACGCTTTATTGGGAGCGTGCGTGTGAGGGTGCGGGTGTTAGCGTACGGGTTAGTATTAGGGGACGGGTGAGGGTCAGGCTTCGGGGAAGGGTTAGGGTTAGGGTTCGGGCTAGTGTTAGGGTTAGGGGACGGGGACGGTTTAGGGTCCAGGTGAGGGTCCGACAACGCTTTAGGGGGAGCGTGCGTGTGTGGGCGCGGGTTAGTGTTAGCGTACGGGTTAGGATAAGGGCACGGGTGAGGGTCAGGCTTCGGGGAAGGGTTAGGGTTAGGGTTCGGGCTAGGGTTAGGGTTAGGGGACGTGGACGATTTAGGGTCCAGGTGAGGGTCCGACAATGCTTTAGGGGAGCGTGCGTGTGAGGGCGCGGGTTAGTGTTAGCATAAGGTTTAGGATTAGGGGACGGGTGAGGGTCAGGCTTCGGGGAAGGGTTAGGGTTACGGTTCGGGCTACGGTTAGGGTTAGGGGACGGGGACGGTTTAGGGTCCAGGTGAGGGTCCGACAACGCTTTAGGGGGAGCGTGCGTCTGAGGGCGCGGGTTAATGTGAGCCTACGGGTTAGGATTAGGGGACGGGTGAGGGTCAGGCTTCGGGGAAGGGTTAGGGTTAGGGTTCGGGCTAGGGTAAGGGTTAGGGGACGGGGACGGTTTAGGGTCCAGGTGAGGGTCCGACAACGCTTAGGGGGAGCGTGCGTGTGAGGGCGCGGGTTAGTGTTAGCGGACGGTTTAGGATTAGGGGACGTGTCAGTGTCAGGCTTCGGGGAAGGGTTAGGGTTAGGGTTCGGGCTAGGGTTAGGGTTAGGGGACGGGGACGGTTTAGGGTCCAGGTGAGGGTCCGACAATGCTTTAGGGGGAGCGTGCGTGTGAGAGCGCGTGTTAGTGTGAGCCTACGGGTTAGGATTAGGGGACGGGTGAGGGTCAGGCTTCGGGGAAGTGTTAGGGTTAGGGTTCAGGCTAGGGTTAGGGTTACGGGACGGGGATGGTTTAGGGTCCAGGTGAGGGTCCGACAACGCTTTAGGGGGAGCGTGCGTGTGAGGGCGCGGGTTAGTGTTAGCGTACGGGTTAGGATTAGGGGACGGGTGAGGGTCAGGCTTCGGGGAAGGGTTAGGGTTAGGGTTCGGGCTAGTGTTAGGGTTAGGGGACGGGGACGGTTTAGGGTCCAGGTGAGGGTCCGACAACGCTTTAGGGGGAGCGTGCGTGTGAGGGCGCGGGTTAGTGTGAGCCTACGGTTTAGGATTAGGGGACGGGTGAGGGTCAGGCTTTGGGGAAGGGTTAGGGTTAGGGTTCGGGCTAGGGTTAGGGTTAGGGGACGGGGACGGTTTAGGGTCCACGTGAGGGTCCGAGAACGCTTTAGGGGGAGCGTGCGTGTGAGGGCGCGGGTTAGTGTGAGCCTACGGGTTAGGATTAGGGGACGGGTGAGGGTCAGGCTTCGGGGAAGGGTTAGGGTTAGGGTTCGGGCTAGGGTTAGTGTTAGGGGACGGGGACGGTTTAGGGTCCAGGTGAGGGTCCGACAACGCTTTAGGGGGAGCGTGCGTGTGAGGGCGCGGGTTAGTGTTAGCGTACGGGTTAGGATTAGGGGACGGGTGAGGGTCAGGCTTCGGGGAAGGGTTAGGGTTAGGGTTCGGGCTAGGGTTAGGGGACGGGGACGGGGACGGTTTAGGGTCCAGGTGAGGGTCCGACAATGCTTTAGGGGGAGCGTGCGTGTGAGGGCGCGGGTTAATGTTAGCGTAACGGTTAGGATTAGGGGACGGGTGAGGGTCAGGCTTCGGGGAAGGGTTAGGGTTAGGGTTCGGGCTAGGGTTAGGGTTAGGGGACGGGGACGGTTTAGGGTCCAGGTGAGGGTCCGACAACGCTTTAGGGGAAGCGTGCGTGTGAGGGCGCGGGTTAGTGTTAGCGTGCGGGTTAGGATTAGGGGACTGGTGAGGGTCAGGTTTCGGGGAAGGGTTAGGGTTAGGGTTCGGGCTAGGGTTAGGGTTAGGGGACGGGGACGGTTTAGGGTCCAGGTGAGGGTCCGACAATGCTTTAGGGGGAGCGTGCGTGTGAGAGCGCGTGTTAGTGTGAGCCTACGGGTTAGGATTAGGGGACGGGTGAGGGTCAGGCTTCGGGGAAGTGTTAGGGTTAGGGTTCAGGCTAGGGTTAGGGTTACGGGACGGGGACGGTTTAGGGTCCAGGTGAGGGTCCGACAACGCTTTAGGGGGAGCGTGCGTGTGAGGGCGCGGGTTAGTGTTAGCGTACGGGTTAGGATTAGGGGACGGGTGAGGGTCAGGCTTCGGGGAAGGGTTAGGGTTAGGGTTCGGGCTAGTGTTAGGGTTAGGGGACGGGGACGGTTTAGGGTCCAGGTGAGGGTCCGACAACGCTTTAGGGGGAGCGTGCGTGTGAGGGCGCGGGTTAGTGTGAGCCTACGGTTTAGGATTAGGGGACGGGTGAGGGTCAGGCTTTGGGGAAGGGTTAGGGTTAGGGTTCGGGCTAGGGTTAGGGTTAGGGGATGGGGACGGTTTAGGGTCCAGGTGAGGGTCCGACAACGCTTTAGGGGGAGCGTGCTGTGAGGGCGCGGGTTAGTGTTAGCGTGCGGGTTAGGATTAGGGGACAGGTGAGGGTCAGGCTTCGGGGAAGGGTTAGGGTTAGGGTTCGGGTTAGGGTTAGGGTTAGGGGACGGGGACGGTTTAGGGTCCAGGTGAGGGTCCGACAACGCTTTAGGGGGAGCGTGCGTGTGAGTGCCTGGGTTAGTGTTAGCGTACGGCTTAGGATTACGGGACGGGTGAGGGTCAGGCTTCGGGGAAGGGTTAGGGTTAGTGCTCGGGCTAGGGTTAGGGTTAGGGGACGGGGACGGTTTAGGTTCCAGGTGAGGGCCCGACAACGCTTTAGGGGGAGCATGCGTGTGAGGGCGTGGGTTAGTGTTAGCGTACGGGTTAGGATTAGGGGACGGGTGAGGGTCAGGCTTCGGGGAAGGGTTAGGGTTAGGGTTCAGGCTAGGGTTAGGGTTAGGGTACGGGGACGGTTTAGGGTCCAGGTGAGGGTCCGACAATGCTTTAGGGGGAGCGTGCGTGTGAGGGCGCGGGTTAGTGTTAGCGTACGGGTTAGGATTAGGGGACGGGTGAGGGTCAGGCTTCGGGGAAGGGTTAGGGTTAGGGTTCGGGCTAGGGTTAGGGGACGGGGACGGGGACGGTTTAGGGTCCAGGTGAGGGTCCGACAATGCTTTAGGGGGAGCGTGCGTGTGAGGGCGCGGGTTAATGTTAGCGTAACGGTTAGGATTAGGGGACGGGTGAGGGTCAGGCTTCGGGGAAGGGTTAGGGTTAGGGTTCGGGCTAGGGTTAGGGTTAGGGGACGGGGACGGTTTAGGGTCCAGGTGAGGGTCCGACAACGCTTTAGGGGAAGCGTGCGTGTGAGGGCGCGGGTTAGTGTTAGCGTGCGGGTTAGGATTAGGGGACTGGTGAGGGTCAGGTTTCGGGGAAGGGTTAGGGTTAGGGTTCGGGCTAGGGTTAGGGTTAGGGGACGGGGACGGTTTAGGGTCCAGGTGAGGGTCCGACAACGCTTTAGGGGGAGCGTGCGTGTGAGTGCCTGGGTTAGTGTTAGCGTACGGCTTAGGATTACGGGACGGGTGAGGGTCAGGCTTCGGGGAAGGGTTAGGGTTAGTGCTCGGGCTAGGGTTAGGGTTAGGGGACGGGGACGGTTTAGGTTCCAGGTGAGGGCCCGACAACGCTTTAGGGGGAGCGTGCGTGTGAGGGCGTGGGTTAGTGTTAGCGTACGGGTTAGGATTAGGGGACGGGTGAGGGTCAGGCTTCGGGGAAGGGTTAGGGTTAGGGTTCGGGCTAGGGTTAGGGTTAGGGGACGGGGACGGTTTAGGGTCCAGGTGAGGGTCCGACAACGCTTTAGGGGGAGCCTGCGTCTGAGGGCGCGGGTTAGTGTTAGCGTACGGGTTAGGATTAGGGGACGGGTGAGGGTCAGGCTTCGGGGAAGGGTTAGGGTTAGGGTTCGGGCTAGGGTTAGGGTTAGGGGACGGGGACGGTTTAGGGTCCAGGTGAGGGTCCGACAATGCTTTAGGGTGAGCGTGCGTGTGAGGGCGCGGGTTAGTGTTAGCGTAACGGTTAGGATTAGGGGACGGGTGAGGGTCAGGCTTCGGGGAAGGGTTAGGGTTAGGGTTCGGGCTAGGGTTAGGGTTAGGGGACGGGGACGGTTTAGGGTCCAGGTGAGGGTCCGACAATGCTTTAGGGGAAGCGTGCGTGTGAGGGCTCGGGTTAGTGTTAGCATACGGGTTAGGATTAGGGGACGGGTGAGGGTCAGGCTTCGGGGAAGGGTTAGGGTTAGGGTTCGGGCTAGGGTTAGGGTTAGGGGACGGGGACGGTTTAGGGTCCAGGTGAGGGTCCGATAACGCTTTAGGGGGAGCGTGCGTGTGAGGGCGCGGGTTAGTGTTAGCGTACGGGTTAGGATTAGGGGACGGGTGAGGGTCAGGATTCGGGGAAGGGTTAGGGTTAGGGTTCGGGCTAGGGTTAGGGTTAGGGGACGGGGACGGTTTAGGGTCCACGTGAGGGTCCGAGAACGCTTTAGGGGGAGCGTGCGTGTGAGGGCGCGGGTTAGTGTGAGCCTACGGGTTAGGATTAGGGGACGGGTGAGGGTCAGGCTTCGGGGAAGGGTTAGGGTTAGGGTTCGGGCTAGGGTTAGGGTTAGGGGACGGGGACGGTTTAGGGTCCAGGTGAGGGTCCGACAACGCTTTAGGGGGAGCGTGCGTGTGAGGGCGCGGGTTAGTGTTTGCGTACGGGTTAGGATTAGGGGACGGGTGAGGGTCAGGCTTCGGGGAAGGGTTAGGGTTAGGGTTCGGGCTAGGGTTAGGGTTAGGGTACGGGGAAGGTTTAGGGTCCAGGTGAGGGTCCGAAAACGCTTTAGGGGGAGCGTGCGTGTGAGGGCGCGGGTGTTAGCGTACGGGTTAGGATTAGGGGACGGGTGAGGGTCAGGCTTCGGGGAAGGGTTAGGGTTAGGGTTCGGGCTAGGGTTAGGGTTAGGGGACGGGGACGGTTTAGGGTCCAGGTGAGGGTCCGACAATGCTTTAGGGGGAGCGTGTGTGTGAGGGCGCGGGTTAGTGTTAGCGTACGGGTTAGGATTAGGGGACGGGTGAGGGTCAGGCTTCGGGGAAGTGTTAGGGTTAGGGTTCGGGTTAGGGTTAGGGTTAGGGGACGGGGACGGTTTAGGGTCGAGGTGAGGGTCCGACAACGCTTTAGGGGGAGCGTGCGTGTGAGGGCGCGGGTTAGTGTTAGCGTACGGGTTAGGATTAGGGGACGGGTGAGGGTCAGGCTTCGGGGAAGTGTTAGGGTTAAGGTTCGGGCTAGGGTTAGGGTTAGGGGACGGGGACGGTTTAGGGTCCAGGTGAGGGTCCGACAACGCTTTAGGGGGAGCGTGCGTGTGAGGGCGCGGGTTAGTGTTAGCGTACGGGTTAGGATTAGGGGACGGGTGAGGGTCAGGCTTCGGGGAAGGGTTAGGGTTAGGGTTCGGGCTAGGGTTAGGGTTAGAGAACGGGGACGGTTTATGGTCCAGGTGAGGGTCCGACAACGCTTTAGGGGGAGCGTGCGTGTGAGGGCGCGGGTTAGTGTGAGCCTACGGGTTAGGATTAGGGGACGGGTGAGGGTCAGGCTTCGGGGAACGGTTAGGGTTAGGGTTCGGGCTAGGGTTAGTGTTAGGGGACGGGGACGGTTTAGGGTCCCGGTGAGGGTCCGACAACGCTTTAAGGGGAGCGTGCGTGTGAGGGTGCAGGTGTTTGCGTACGGGTTAGGATTAGGGGACGGGTGAGGGTCAGGCTTCGGGGAAGTTTTAGGGTTAGGGTTCGGGCTAGGGTTAGGGTTAGGGGACGGGGACGGTTTAGGGTCCAGGTGAGGGTCTGACAACGCTTTATTGGGAGCGTGCGTGTGAGGGTGCGGGTGTTAGCGTACGGGTTAGTATTAGGGGACGGGTGAGGGTCAGGCTTCGGGGAAGGGTTAGGGTTAGGTTCGGGCTAGTGTTAGGGTTAGGGGACGGGGACGGTTTAGGGTCCAGGTGAGGGTCCGACAACGCTTTAGGGGGAGCGTGCGTGTGTGGGCGCGGGTTAGTGTTAGCGTACGGGTTAGGATAAGGGCACGGGTGAGGGTCAGGCTTCGGGGAAGGGTTAGGGTTAGGGTTCGGGCTAGGGTTAGGGTTAGGGGACGTGGACGATTTAGGGTCCAGGTGAGGGTCCGACAATGCTTTAGGGGAGCGTGCGTGTGAGGGCGCGGGTTAGTGTTAGCATAAGGTTTAGGATTAGGGGACGGGTGAGGGTCAGGCTTCGGGGAAGGGTTAGGGTTACGGTTCGGGCTACGGTTAGGGTTAGGGGACGGGGACGGTTTAGGGTCCAGGTGAGGGTCCGACAACGCTTTAGTGGGAGCGTGCGTCTGAGGGCGCGGGTTAATGTGAGCCTACGGGTTAGGATTAGGGGACGGGTGAGGGTCAGGCTTCGGGGAAGGGTTAGGGTTATGGTTCGGGCTAGGGTTAGGGTTAGGGGACGGGGACGGTTTAGGGTCCAGGTGAGGGTCCGACAACGCTTAGGGGGAGCGTGCGTGTGAGGGCGCGGGTTAGTGTTAGCGGACGGTTTAGGATTAGGGGACGTGTGAGTGTCAGGCTTCGGGGAAGGGTTAGGGTTAGGGTTCGGGCTAGGGTTAGGGTTAGGGGACGGGGACGGTTTAGGGTCCAGGTGAGGGTCCGACAATGCTTTAGGGGGAGCGTGCGTGTGAGAGCGCGTGTTAGTGTGAGCCTACGGGTTAGGATTAGGGGACGGGTGAGGGTCAGGCTTCGGGGAAGTGTTAGGGTTAGGGTTCAGGCTAGGGTTAGGGTTACGGGACGGGGACGGTTTAGGGTCCAGGTGAGGGTCCGACAACGCTTTAGGGGGAGCGTGCGTGTGAGGGCGCGGGTTAGTGTTAGCGTACGGGTTAGGATTAGGGGACGGGTGAGGGTCAGGTTTCGGGGAAGGGTTAGGGTTAGGGTTCGGGCTAGTGTTAGGGTTAGGGGACGGGGACGGTTTAGGGTCCAGGTGAGGGTCCGACAACGCTTTAGGGGGAGCGTGCGTGTGAGGGCGCGGGTTAGTGTGAGCGTACGGTTTAGGATTAGGGGACGGGTGAGGGTCAGGCTTTGGGGAAGGGTTAGGGTTAGGGTTCGGGCTAGGGTTAGGGTTAGGGGACGGGGACGGTTTAGGGTCCAGGTGAGGGTCCGACAACGCTTTAGGGGGAGCGTGCTGTGAGGGCGCGGGTTAGTGTTAGCGTGCGGGTTAGGATTAGGGGACAGGTGAGGGTCAGGCTTCGGGGAAGGGTTAGGGTTAGGGTTCGGGCTAGGGTTAGGGTTAGGGGACGGGGACGTTTTAGGGTCCAGGTGAGGGTCCGACAACGCTTTAGGGGGAGCGTGCGTGTGAGTGCCTGGGTTAGTGTTAGCGTACGGCTTAGGATTACGGGACGGGTGAGGGTCAGGCTTCGGGGAAGGGTTAGGGTTAGTGCTCGGGCTAGGGTTAGGGTTAGGGGACGGGGACGGTTTAGGGTCCAGGTGAGGGTCCGACAACGCTTTAGGGGGAGCGTGCGTGTGAGGGCGCGGGTTAGTGTTAGCGTACGGGTTAGGATTAGGGGACGGGTGAGGGTCAGGCTTCGGGGAAGGGTTAGGGTTAGGGTTCGGGCTAGGGTTAGGGTTAGGGGACGGGGAAGGTTTAGGGTCCAGGTGAGGGTCCGACAACGCTTTAGGGGGAGCGTGCGTGTGAGGGCGCGGGTTAGTGTTAGCGTACGGTTTAGGATTAGGGGACGGGTGAGAGTCAGGCTTCGGGGAAGGGTTAGGGTTAGGGTTCGGGCTAGGGTTAGGGTTAGGGGACGGGGAAGGTTTAGGGTCCAGGTGAGGGTCCGACAACCCTTTAGGGGGAGCGTGCGTGTGAGGGCGCGGGTTAGTGTTAGCGTACGGGTTAGGATTAGCGGACGGGTGAGGGTCAGGCTTCGGGGAAGGGTTAGGGTTAAGGTTCGGGCTAGGGTTAGGGTTAGGGGACGGGGACGGTTTAGGGTCCAGGTGAGGGTCCGACAACGCTTTAGGGGGAGCGTGCGTGTGAGGGCGTGGGTTAGTGTGAGCCTACGGGTTAGGATTAGGGGACGGGTGAGGGTCAGGCTTCGGGGAAGGGTTAGGGTTAGGGTTCGGGCTAGGGTTAAGGTTAGGGGACGGGGACGGTTTAGGATCCAGGTGAGGGTCCGACAACGCTTTAGGGGGAGCGTGCGTGTGAGGGCGCGGGTTAGTGTGAGCCTATGGGTTAGGATTAGGGGACGGGTGAGGGTCAGGCTTCGGGGAAGGGGTAGGGCTAGGGTTCGGGCTAGGGTTAGGGTTAGGGGACGGGGACGGTTTAGGGTCCAGGTGAGGGTCCGACAACGCTTTAGGGGGAGCGTGCGTGTGAGGGCACGGGTGAGTGTTAGCGTACGGGTTAGGATTAGGGGACGGGTGAGGGTCAGGCTTCGGGGAAGGGTTAGGGTTAGGGTTCGGGCTAGGGTTAGGGTTAGGGGACGGGGACGGTTTAGGGTCCAGGTGAGGGTCCGACAACGCTTTAGGGGGAGCGTGCGTCTGAGGGCGCGGGTTAATGTGAGCCTACGGGTTAGGATTAGGGGACGGGTGAGGGTCAGGCTTCGGGGAAGGGTTAGGGTTAGGGTTCGGGCTAGGGTTAGAGTTAGGGGACGGGGACGGTTTAGGGTCCAGGTGAGGGTCCGACAACGCTTAGGGGGAGCGTGCGTGTGAGGGCGCGGGTTAGTGTTAGCGGACGGTTTAGGATTAGGGGACGTGTGAGGGTCAGGCTTCGGGGAAGGGTTAGGGTTAGGGTTCGGGCTAGGGTTAGAGTTAGGGGACGGGGACGGTTTAGGGTCCAGGTGAGGGTCCAACAACGCTTAGGGGGAGCGTGCGTGTGAGGGCGCGGGTTAGTGTGAGCCTACGGGTTAGGATTAGGGGACGGGTGAGGGTCAGGCTTCGGGGAAGTGTTAGGGTTAGGGTTCGGGCTAGGGTTAGGGTTAGGGGACGGGGACGGTTTAGGGTCCAGGTGAGGGTCCGACAACGCTTTAGGGGGAGCGTGCGTGTGAGGGCGCGGGTTAGTGTTAGCGTACGGCTTAGGATTAGGGGACGGGTGAGGGTCAGGCTTCGGGGAAGGGTTAGGGTTAGGGTTCGGGCTAGGGTTAGGGTTAGGGGACGGGGAAGGTTTAGGGTCCAGGTGAGGGTCCGACAACGCTTTAGGGGGAGCGTGCGTGTGAGGGCGCGGGTTAGTGTTAGCGTACGGGTTAGGATTAGGGGACGGGTGAGAGTCAGGCTTCGGGGAAGGGTTAGGGTTAGGGTTCGGGCTAGGGTTAGGGTTAGGGGACGGGGAAGGTTTAGGGTCCAGGTGAGGGTCCGACAACCCTTTAGGGGGAGCGTGCGTGTGAGGGCGCGGGTTAGTGTTAGCGTACGGGTTAGGATTAGCGGACGGGTGAGGGTCAGGCTTCGGGGAAGGGTTAGGGTTAAGGTTCGGGCTAGGGTTAGGGTTAGGGGACGGGGACGGTTTAGGGTCCAGGTGAGGGTCCGACAACGCTTTAGGGGGAGCGTGCGTGTGAGGGCGTGGGTTAGTGTGAGCCTACGGGTTAGGATTAGGGGACGGGTGAGGGTCAGGCTTCGGGGAAGGGTTAGGGTTAGGGTTCGGGCTAGGGTTAGGGTTAGGGGACGGGGACGGTTTAGGGTCCAGGTGAGGGTCCGACAACGCTTTAGGGGGAGCGTGCGTGTGAGGGCGCGGGTGAGTGTTAGCGTACGGGTTAGGATTAGGGGACGGGTGAGGGTCAGGCTTCGGGGAAGGGTTAGGGTTAGGGTTCGGGCTAGGGTTAGGGTTAGGGGACGGGGACGGTTTAGGGTCCAGGTGAGGGTCCGACAACGCTTTAGGGGGAGCGTGCGTCTGAGGGCGCGGGTTAATGTGAGCCTACGGGTTAGGATTAGGGGACGGGTGAGGGTCAGGCTTCGGGGAAGGGTTAGGGTTAGGGTTCGGGCTAGGGTTAGAGTTAGGGGACGGGGACGGTTTAGGGTCCAGGTGAGGGTCCGACAACGCTTAGGGGGAGCGTGCGTGTGAGGGCGCGGGTTAGTGTTAGCGGACGGTTTAGGATTAGGGGACGTGTGAGGGTCAGGCTTCGGGGAAGGGTTAGGGTTAGGGTTCGGGCTAGGGTTAGAGTTAGGGGACGGGGACGGTTTAGGGTCCAGGTGAGGGTCCAACAACGCTTAGGGGGAGCGTGCGTGTGAGGGCGCGGGTTAGTGTTAGCGGACGGTTTAGGATTAGGGGACGTGTGAGGGTCAGGCTTCGGGGAAGGGTTAGGGTTAGGGTTCGGGCTAGGGTTAGGGTTAGGGGACGGGGACGGTTTAGGGTCCAGGTGAGGGTCCGACAACGCTTTAGGGGGAGCGTGCGTGTGAGGGCGCGGGTTAGTGTTAGCATACGGGTTAGGATTAGGGGACGGGTGAGGGTCAGGCTTCGGGGAAGGGTTAGGGTTAGGGTTCGGGCTAGGGTTAGGGTTAGGGGACGGGGACGGTTTAGGGTCCAGGTGAGGGTCCGACAACCCTTTAGGGGGAGCGTGCGTGTGAGGGCGCGGGTTAGTGTTAGCGTACGGGTTAGGATTAGGGGACGGGTGAGGGTCAGGCTTCGGGGAAGGGTTAGGGTTAGGGTTCGGGCTAGGGTTAGGGTTAGGGGACGGGGACGGTTTAGGGTCCAGGTGAGGGTCCGACAATGCTTTAGGGTGAGCGTGCGTGTGAGGGCGCGGGTTAGTGTTAGCGTAAGGGTTAGGATTAGGGGACGGGTGAGGGTCAGGCTTCGGGGAAGGGTTAGGGTTAGGGTACGGGCTAGGGTTAGGGTTAGAGGACGGGGACGGTTTAGGGTCCAGGTGAGGGTCCGACAACGCTTTAGGGGGAGCGTGCGTGTGAGGGCGCGGGTTAGTGTGAGCCTACGGGTTAGGATTAGGGGACGGGTGAGTGTCAGGCTTCGGGAAGGGTTAGGGTTAGGGTTCGGGCTAGGGTTAGGGTTAGGGGACGGGGACGGTTTAGGGTAAAGGTGAGGGTCCGACAACGCTTTAGGGGGAGCGTGCGTGTGAGGGCGCGGGTTAGTGTTAGCGTACGGGTTAGGATTAGGGGACGGGTGAGGGTCAGGCTTCGGGGAAGGGTTAGGGTTAGGGTTTGGGCTAGGGTTAGGGTTAGGGGACGGCGACGGTTTAGGGTCCAGGTGAGGGTCCGACAACGCTTAGGGGGAGCGTGCGTGTGAGGGCGCGGGTTAGTGTTAGCGGACGGTTTAGGATTAGGGGACGTGTGAGTGTCAGGCTTCGGGGAAGGGTTAGGGTTAGGGTTCGGGCTAGGGTTAGGGTTAGGGGACGGGGACGGTTTAGGGTCCAGGTGAGGGTCCGACAATGCTTTAGGGGGAGCGTGCGTGTGAGAGCGCGTGTTAGTGTGAGCCTACGGGTTAGGATTAAGGGACGGGTGAGGGTCAGGCTTCGGGGAAGGGTTAGGGTTAGGGTTCGGGCTAGGGTTAGGGTTACGGGACGGGGACGGTTTAGGGTCCAGGTGAGGGTCCGACAACGCTTTAGAGGGAGCGTGCGTGTGAGGGCGCGGGTTAGTGTTAGCGTACGGGTTAGGATTAGGGGACGGGTGAGGGTCAGGCTTCGGGGAAGGGTTAGGGTTAGGGTTCGGGCTAGGGTTAGGGTTAGGGGACGGGGACGGTTTAGGGTCCAGGTGAGGGTCCGACAACGCTTTAGGGGGAGCGTGCGTGTGAGGGCGCGGGTTAGTGTGAGCGTACGGTTTAGGATTAGGGGACGGGTGAGGGTCAGGCTTCGGGGAAGGGTTAGGGTTAGGGTTCGGGCTAGGGTTAGGGTTAGGGGACAGGGACGGTTTAGGGTCCAGGTGAGGGTCCGACAACGCTTTAGGGGGAGCGTGCGTGTGAGGGCGCGGGTTATTGTTAGCGTGCGGGTTAGGATTAGGGGACAGGTGAGGGTCAGGCTTCGGGGAAGTGTTAGGGTTAGGGTTCGGGCTAGGGTTAGGGTTAGGGGACGGGGACGGTTTAGGGTCCAGGTGAGGGTCCGACAACGCTTTAGGGGGAGTGTGCGTGTGAGGGCGTGGGTTAGTGTTAGCGTACGGGTTAGGATTAGGGGACGGGTGAGGGTCAGGCTTCAGGGAAGGGTTAGGGTTAGGGTTCGGGCTAGGGTTAGGGTTAGGGGACGGGGACGGTTTAGGGTCCAGGTGAGGGTCCGACAACGCTTTAGGGGGAGCGTGCGTGTGAGGGCGCGGGTTAGTGTTAGCGTACGGGTTAGGATTAGGGGACGGGTGAGAGTCAGGCTTCGGGGAAGTGTTAGGGTTAGGGTTCGGGCTAGGGTTAGGGTTAGGGGACGGGGAAGGTTTAGGGTCCAGGTGAGGGTCCGACAACGCTTTAGGGGGAGTGTGCGTGTGAGGGCGCGGGTTAGTGTGAGCCTACAGGTTAGGATTAGGGGACGGGTGAGGGTCAGGCTTCAGGGAAGGGTTAGGGTTAGGGTTCGGGCTAGGGTTAGGGTTAGGGTACGGGGACGGTTTAGGGTCCAGGTGAGGGTCCGACAACGCTTTAGGGGGAGCATGCGTGTGAGGGCGTGGGTTAGTGTGAGCCTACGGATTAGGATTAGGGGACGGGTGAGGGTCAGGCTTCGGGGAAGGGTTAGGTTTAGGGTTCGGGCTAGGGTTAGGGTTAGGGGACGGGGACGGTTTAGGATCCAGGTGAGGGTCCGACAACGCTTTAGGGGGAGCGTGCGTGTGAGGGCGCGGGTTAGTGTGAGCCTATGGGTTAGGATTAGGCGACGGGTGAGGGTCAGGCTTCGGGGAAGGGTTAGGGTTAGGGTTCGGGCTAGGGTTAGGGTTAGGGGACGGGGACGGTTTAGGGTCCAGGTGAGGGTCCGACAACGCTTTAGGGGGAGCGTGCGTGTGAGGGCGCGGGTTAGTGTTAGCGTACGGGTTAGGATTAGGGGACGGGTGAGGGTCAGGCTTCGGGGAAGGGTTAGGGTTAGGGTTCGGGCTAGGGTTAGGGTTAGGGGACGGGGACGGTTTAGGGTCCAGGTGAGGGTCCGACAAAGCTTTAGGGGGAGCGTGCGTGTGAGGCCGCGGGTTAATGTGAGCCTACGGGTTAGGATTAGGGGACGCGTGAGGGTCAGGCTTCGGGGAAGGGTTAGGGTTAGGGTTCGGTCTAGGGTTAGAGTTAGGGGACGGGGACGGTTTAGGGTCCAGGTGAGGGTCCGACAACGCTTAGGGGGAGCGTGCGTGTGAGGGCGCGGGTTAGTGTTAGCGGACGGTTTAGGATTAGGGGACGTGTGAGGGTCAGGCTTCGGGGAAGGGTTAGGGTTAGGGTTCGGGCTAGGGTTAGAGTTACGGGACGGGGACGGTTTAGGGTCCAGGTGAGGGTCCGACAACGCTTAGGGGGAGCGTGCGTGTGAGGGCGCGGGTTAGTGTTAGCGGACGGTTTAGGATTAGGGGACGTGTGAGGGTCAGGCTTCGGGGAAGGGTTAGGGTTAGGGTTCGGGCTAGGGTTAGGGTTAGGGGACGGGGACGGTTTAGGGTCCAGGTGAGGGTCCGACAACGCTTTAGGGGGAGCGTGCGTGTGAGGGCATGGCTTAGTATGAGCCTACGGGTTAGGATTAGGGGACGGGTGAGGGTCAGGCTTCGGGGAAGGGTTAGGATTAGGATTCGGGCTAGGGTTAGGGTTAGGGGACGGGGACGGTTTAGGGTCCAGGTAAGGGTCCGACAACGCTTTAGGGGGAGCGTGCGTGTGAGGGCGCGGGTTAGTGTGAGCCTACGGGTTAGGATTAGGGGACGGGTGAGGGTCAGGCTTCGGGGAAGGGTTAGGGTTAGGGTTCGGGCTAGGGTTAGGGTTAGGGGACGGGGACGGTTTAGGGTCCAGGTGAGGGTCCGACAACGCTTTAGGGGGAGCGTGCGTGTGAGGGCGCGGGTTAGTGTTAGCGTACGGGTTAGGATTAGGGGACGGGTGAGGGTCAGGCTTCGGGGAAGGGTTAGGGTTAGGGTTCGGGCTAGGGTTAGGGTTAGGGTTAGGGTACGGGGACGGTTTAGGGTCCAGGTGAGGGTCCGACAATGCTTTAGGGGGAGCGTGTGTGTGAGGGTGCGGGTTAGTGTTAGCGTACTGGTTAGGATTAGGGTACGGGTGAGGGTCAGGCTTCGGGGAAGTGTTAGGGTTAGGGTTCGGGCTAGGGTTAGGGTTAGGGGACGGGGACGGTTTAGGGTCCAGGTGAGGGTCCGACAACGCTTTAGGGGGAGCGTGCGTGTGAGGGAGCGTGTTAGTGTGAGCGTACGAGTTAGGATTAGGGGACGGGTGAGGGTCAGGCTTCGGGGAAGGGTTAGGGTTAGGGTTCGGGCTAGGGTTAGGGGTAGGGGACGGGGACGGTTTAGGGTCCAGGTGAGGGTCCGACAACGCTTTAGGGGGAGCGTGCGTGTGAGGGCGTGGGTTAGTGTTAGTGTACGGGTTAGGATTAGGGGACGGGTGAGGGTCAGGCTTCGGGGAAGGGTTAGGGTTAGGGTTCGGGCTAGGGTTAGGGTTAGAGGAAGGGGACGGTTTAGGGTTCAGGTGAGGGTCCGACAACACTTTAGGGGGAGCGTGCGTGTGAGGGCGCGGGTTAGTGTGAGCCTACGGGTTAGGATTAGGGTACGGGTGAGAGTCAGGCTTCGGGGAAGGGTTAGGGTTAGGGTTCGGGCTAGGGTTAGGGTTAGGGGACGGGGACGGTTTAGGGTCCAGGTGAGGGTCCGACAACGCTTTAGGGGGAGCGTGCGTGTGAGGGTGCGGGTTAGTGTTAGCGTACGGGTTAGGATTAGGGGACGGGTGAGGGTCAGGCTTCGGGGAAGGGTTAGGGTTAGGGTTCGGGCTAGGGTTAGGGTTCGGGCTAGGTTTAGGTTTAGGGGACGGGGACGGTTTAGGGTCCAGGTGAGGATCCGACAACGCTTTAGGGGGAGCGTGCGTGTGAGGGCGCGGGTTAGTGTGAGCGTACGGTTTAGGATTAGGGGACGGGTGAGGGTCAGGCTTCGGGGAAGGGTTAGGGTTAGGGTTCGGGCTAGGGTTAGGGTTAGGGGACGGGGACGGTTTAGGGTCCAGGTGAGGGTCCGACAACGCTTTAGGGGGAGCGTGCGTGTGAGGGCGCGGGTTAGTGTTAGCGTACGGGTTAGGATTAGGGGACGGGTGAGGGTCAGGCTTCGGGGAAGGGTTAGGGTTAGGGTTCGGGCTAGGGTTAGGGTTAGGGGACGGGGACGGTTTAGGGTCCAGGTGAGGGTCCGACAACGCTTTAGGGGGAGCGTGCGTGTGAGGGCGCGGTTTAGTGTTAGCGTAAGGGTTAGGATTAGGGGACGGGTGAGGGTCAGGCTTCGGGGAAGGGTTAGGGTTAGGGTTCGGGCTAGGGTTAGGGTTAGGGGACGGGGACGGTTTAGGGTCCAGGTGAGAGTCCGACAACGCTTTAGGGGGAGCGTGCGTGTGAGGGCGCGGGTTAGTGTTAGCGTACGGGTTAGGATTAGGGGACGGGTGAGGGTCAGGCTTCGGGGAAGGGTTAGGGTTAGGATTCGGGCTAGGGTTAGGGTTAGGGGACGGGGACGGTTTAGGGTCCAGGTGAGGGTCCGACAACGCTTTAGGGGGAGCGTGCGTGTGAGGGCGCGGGTTAGTGTGAGCCTACGGGTTAGGATTAGGGGACGGGTGAGGCTCAGGCTTCGGGGAAGGGTTAGGGTTAGGGTTCGGGCTAGGGTTAGGGTTCGGGGACGGGGACGGTTTAGGGTCCAGGTGAGGGTCCGACAACGCTTTAGGGGGAGCGTGCGTGTGAGGGCGCGGGTTAGTGTTAGCGTACGGGTTAGGATTAGGGGACGGGTGAGGGTCAGGCTTCGGGGAAGGGTTAGGGTTAGGTTTCGGGCTAGGGTTAGTGTTAGGGGACGGGGACGGTTTAGGGTCCATGTGAGGGTCCGACAACGCTTTAGGGGGAGCGTGCGTGTGAGGGCGCGGGTTAGTGTGAGCCTACGGGTTAGGATTAGGGGACGGGTGAGGGTCAGGCTTCGGGGAAGGGTTAGGGTTAGGGTTCGGGCTAGGGTTAGGTTTAGGGGACGGGGACGGTTTAGGGTCCAGGTGAGGGTCCGAAAACGCTTTAGGGGGAGTGTGCGTGTGAGGGCGCGGTTTAGTGTTAGCGTACGGGTTAGGATTAGGGGACGGGTGAGGGTCAGGCTTCGGGGAAGGGTTAGGGTTAGGGTTCGGGCTAGGGTTAGGGTTAGGGGACGGGGACGGTTTAGGGTCCATGTGAGAGTCCGACAACGCTTTAGGGGGAGCGTGCGTGTGAGGGCGCGGGTTAGTGTGAGCCTACGGGTTAGGATTAGGGGACGGGTGAGGGTCAGGCTTCGGGGAAGGGTTAGGGTTAGGGTTCGTGCTAGGGTTAGGTTTAGGGGACGGGGACGGTTTAGGGTCCAGGTGAGGGTCCGACAACGCTTTAGGGGGAGTGTGCGTGTGAGGGCGCGGGTTAGTGTTAGCGTACGGGATAGGATTAGGGGACGGGTGAGGGTCAGGCTTCGGGGAAGGGTTAGGGTTAGGGTTCGGGCTAGGGTTAGGGTTAGGGGACGGGGACGGTTTAGGGTCCAGGTGAGGGTCCGACAATGCTTTAGGGGGAGCGTGCGTGTGAGGGTGCGGGTGTTAGCGTACGGGTTAGGATTAGGGGACGGGTGAGGGTCAGGCTTCAGGGAAGGGTTAGGGTTAGGGTTCGGGCTAGTGTTAGGGTTAGGGGACGGGGACGGTTTAGGGTCCAGGTGAGGGTCCGACAATGCTTTAGGGGGAGCGTGCGTGTGTGGGCGCGTGTTAGTGTGAGCCTACGGGTTAGGATTAGGGGACGGGTGAGGGTCAGGCTTCGGGGAAGGGTTAGGGTTAGGGTTCGGGCTAGGGTTAGGGTTAGGGGACGGGGACGGTTTAGGGTGCAGGTGAGGGTCCGACAACGCTTTAGGGGGAGCGT
This sequence comes from Lagenorhynchus albirostris, assembly GCF_949774975.1. Classification (NCBI taxonomy): domain Eukaryota; kingdom Metazoa; phylum Chordata; class Mammalia; order Artiodactyla; family Delphinidae; genus Lagenorhynchus; species Lagenorhynchus albirostris. The sequence continues at coordinate 151,829 of NW_026783604.1, read as the reverse complement.
GCGTGTGAGGGCGCGGGTTAGTGTTAGCGTACGGGTTAGGATTAGGGGACGTGTGAGGGTCAGGCTTCGGGGAAATGTTAGGGTTAGGGTTCGGGCTAGGGTTAGGGTTAGGGGACGGGGACGGTTTAGGGTCCAGGTGAGGGTCCGACAACGCTTTAGGGGGAGCGTGCGTGTGAGGGCGCGGGTTAGTGTGAGCGTACGGATTAGGATTAGGGGACGGGTGAGGGTCAGGCTTCGGGGAAGGGTTAGGGTTAGGGTTCGGTCTAGGGTTAGGGTTAGGGGACGGGGACGGTTTAGGGTCCAGGTGAGGGTCCGACAACGCTTTAGGGGGAGCGTGCGTGTGAGGGCGCGAGTTAGTGTGAGCGTACGGTTTAGGATTAGGGGACGGGTGAGGGTCAGGCTTCGGGGAAGGGTTAGGGTTAGGGTTCGGGCTAGGGTTAGGGTTAGGGGACGGGGACGGTTTAGGGTCCAGGTAGGGACCGACAACGCTTTAGGGGGAGCGTGCGTGTGAGGGCGCGGGTTAGTGTTAGCGTACGGGTTAGGATTAGGGGACGGGTGAGGGTCAGGCTTCGGGGAAGGGTTAGGGTTAGGGTTCGGGCTAGGGTTAGGGTTAGGGGATGGGGACGGTTTAGGGTCCAGGTGAGGGTCCGACAACGCTTTAGGGGGAGCGTGCGTGTGTGGGCGCGTGTTAGTGTGAGCCTACGGGTTAGGATTAGGGGACGGGTGAGGGTCAGGCTTCGGGGAAGATTTAGGGTTAGGGTTCGGGCTAGGGTTAGGGTTAGGGGACGGGGACGGTTTAGGGTTCAGGTGAGGGTCCGACAACGCTTTAGGGGGAGCGTGCGTGTGAGGGCGCGGGTTAGTGTTAGCGTAAGGGTTAGGATTAGGGGACGGGTGACGGTCAGGCTTCGGGGAAGGGTTAGGGTTAGGGTTCGGGCTAGGGTTAGTGTTAGGGTTAGGGTACGGGGACGGTTTAGTGTCCAGGTGAGGGTCCGACAATGCTTTAGGGGGAGCGTGCGTGTGAGGGTGCGGGTTAGTGTTAGCGTACGGGTTAGGATTAGGGGACGGGTGAGGGTCAGGCTTCGGGGAAGTGTTAGGGTTAGGGTTCGGGCTAGGGTTAGGGTTAGGGGACGGGGACGGTTTAGGTTCCAGGTGAGGGTCCGACAACGCTTTAGGGGGAGAGTGCGTGTGAGGGCGCGTGTTAGTGTGAGCGTACGAGTTAGGATTAGGGGACGGGTGAGGGTCAGGCTTCGGGGAAGGGTTAGGGTTAGGGTTCGGGCTAGGGTTAGGGGTAGGGGACGGGGACGGTTTAGGGTCCAGGTGAGGGTCCGACAACGCTTTAGGGGGAGCGTGCGTGTGAGGGCGTGGGTTAGTGTTAGCGTACGGGTTAGGATTTGGGGACGGGTGAGGGTCAGGCTTCGGGGAAGGGTTAGGGTTAGGGTTCGGGCTAGGGTTAGGGTTAGGGGATGGGGACGGTTTAGGGTCCAGGTGAGGGTCCGACAACACTTTAGGGGGAGCGTGCGTGTGAGGGCGCGGGTTAGTGTGAGCCTACGGGTTAGGATTAGGGGACGGGTGAGGGTCAGGCTTCGGGGAAGGGTTAGGGTTAGGGTTCCGGTTAGGGTTAGGGTTAGGGTTAGGGTACGGGGACGGTTTAGGGTCCAGGTGAGGGTCCGACAATGCTTTAGGGGGAGCGTGCGTTTGAGGGTGCGGGTTAGTGTCAGCTTACGGGTTAGGATTAGGGAACGGGTGAGTGTCAGGCTTCGGGGTAGTGTTAGGGTTAGGGTTCGGGCTAGGGTTAGGGTTAGGGGACGGGGACGGTTTAGGGTCCAGGTGAGGGTCCGACAACGCTTTAGGGGGAGCGTGCGTGTGAGGGCGCGGGTTAGTGTTAGCGTAAGGGTTAGGATTAAGGGACGGGTGAGGGTCAGGCTTCGGGGAAGGGTTAGGGTTAGGGTTCGGTCTAGGGTTAGGGTTAGGGGACGGGGACGGTTTAGGGTCCAGGTGAGGGTCCGACAACGCTTTAGGGGGAGCGTGCGTGTGTGGGCGCGGGTTAGTGTGAGCGTACGGTTTAGGATTAGGGGACGGGTGAGGGTCAGGCTTCGGGGAAGGGTTAGGGTTAGGGTTAGGGCTAGGGTTAGGGTTAGGGTACGGGGACGGTTTAGCGTCCAGGTGAGGGACCGACAACGCTTTAGGGGGAGCGTGCGTGTGAGGGCACGGGTTAGTGTTAGCGTACGGGTTAGGATTAGGGGACGGGTGAGGGTCAGGCTTCGGGGAAGGGTTAGGGTTAGGGTTCGGGCTAGGGTTAGGGTTAGGGGACGGGGACGGTTTAGGGTCCAGGTGAGGGTCCGACAACGCTTTAGGGGGAGCGTGCGTGTGAGGGCGCAGGTTAGTGTTAGCGTACGGGTTAGGATTAGGGGACGGGTGAGGGTCAGGCTTCGGGGAAGGGTTAGGGTTAAGGTTCGGGCTAGGGTTAGGGTTCGGGCTAGGGTTAGGTTTAGGGGACGGGGACGGTTTAGGGTCCAGGTGAGGATCCGACAACGCTTTAGGGGGAGCGTGCGTGTGACGGCGCGGGTTAGTGTGAGCGTACGGTTTAGGATTAGGGGACGGGTGAGGGTCAGGCTTCGGGGAAGGGTTAGGGTTAGGGTTCGGGCTAGGGTTAGGGTTAGGGGACGGGGACGGTTTAGGGTCCAGGTGAGGGTCCGACAACGCTTTAGGGGGAGCGTGCGTGTGAGGGCGCGGGTTAGTGTTAGCGTACGGGTTAGGATCAGGGGACGGGTGAGGGTCAGGCTAAGGGGAAGGGTTAGGGTTAGGGTTCAGGCTAGGTTTAGGGTTAGGGTACGGGGACGGTTTAGGGTCCAGGTGAGGGTCCGACAACGCTTTAGGGGGAGCGTGCGTGTGAGGGCGTGGGTTAGTGTTAGCGTACGGGTTAGGATTACAGGACGGGTGAGGGTCAGGCTTCGGGGAAGTGTTAGGGTTAGGGTTCGGGCTAGGGTTAGGGTTAGGGTACGGGGACGGATTAGGGTCCAGGTGAGGGTCCGACAACGCTTTAGGGGGAGCGTGCGTGTGAGGTTGCGGGTTAGTGTTAGCGTACGGGTTAGGATTAGGGGACGGGTGATGGTCAGGCTTCGGGGAAGGGTTAGGGTTAGGGTTCGGGCTAGGGTTAGGGTTAGGGGACGGGGACGGTTTAGGGTCCAGGTGAGGGTCCGACAACGCTTTAGGGGGAGCGTGCGTGTGAGGTCGCGGGTTAGTGTGAGCGTACGGTTTAGGATTAGGGGACGGGTGAGGGTCAGGCTTCGGGGAAGGGTTAGGGTTAGGGTTCGGGCTAGGGTTAGGGTTAGGGGATGGGGACGGTTTAGGGTCCAGGTGAGGGTCCGACAACGCTTTAGGGCGAGCGTGCGTGTGAGGGCGCGGGTTAGTGTGAGCCTACGGGTTAGGCTTCGGGGACGGGTGAGGGTCAGGCTTCGGGGAAGTGTTAGGGTTAGGGTTCGGGGTAGGGTTAGGTTTAGGGTTAGGGTACGGGGACGGTTTATGGTCCAGGTGAGGGTCCGACAATGCTTTAGGGGGAGCGTGCGTGTGAGGGTGCGGGTTAGTGTTAGCGTACGGTTTAGGATTAGGGGACGGGTGAGGGTCAGGCTTCGGGGAAGGGTTAGGGTTAGGGTTCGGGCTAGGGTTAGGGTTAGGGGACGGGGACGGTTTAGGGTCCAGGTGAGGGTCCGACAACGCTTTAGGGGGAGCGTGCGTGTGAGGGCGCGGGTTAGTGTGAGCCTAAGGGTTAGGATTAGGGGACGGGTGAGGGTCAGGCTTCGGGGAAGTGTTAGGGTTAGGGTTCGGGCTAGGGTTAGGGTTAGGGTACGGGGACGGTTTAGGGTCCATGTGAGGGTCCGACATCGCTTTAGGGGGAGCGTGCGTGTGAGAGCGCGGGTTAGTGTTAGCGTACGGTTTAGGATTAGGGGACGGGTGAGGGTCAGGCTTCAGGGAAGAGTTAGGGTTAGGGTTCGGGCTAGGGTTAGGGTTAGGGGACGGGGACGGTTTAAGGTCCAGGTGAGGGTCCGACAACGCTTTAGGGGGAGCGTGCGTGTGAGGGCGCAGGTTAGTGTTAGCGTACGGGATAGGATTAGGGGACGGGTGAGGGTCAGGCTTCGGGGAAGGGTTAGGGTTACGGTTCGGTCTAGGGTTAGGGTTAGGGTACGGGGACGGTTTAGGGTCCAGTGAGGGTCCGACAACGCTTTAGGGAGAGCGTGCGTGTGAGGGCGCAGGTTAGTGTTAGAGTACGGGTTAGGATTAGGGGACGGGTGAGGGTCAGGCTTCGGGGATGTTTAGGGTTCAGGCTAGGGTTAGGGTTAGGGTTAGGAGACGGGGACGGTTAGGGTCCAGGTGAGGGTCCGACAACGCTTTAGGGGGAGCGTGCGTGTGTGGGCGCGGGTTAGTGTGAGCGTACGGTTTAGGATTAGGGGACGGGTGAGGGTCAGGCTTCGGGGAAGGGTTAGGGTTAGGGTTCGGGCTAGGGTTAGGGTTAGGGTACGGGGACGGTTTAGCGTCCAGGTGAGGGACCGACAACGCTTTAGGGGGAGCGTGCGTGTGAGGGCGCGCGTTAGTGTGAGCCTACGGGTTAGGATTAGGGGACGGGTGAGGGTCAGGCTTCGGGGAAGGGTTAGGGTTAGGGTTCGGGCTAGGGTTAGGGTTAGGGGACGGGGACGGTTTAGGGTCCAGGTGAGGGTCCGACAACGCTTTAGGGGGAGCGTGCGTGTGAGGGCACGGGTTAGTGTTAGCGTACGGGTTAGGATTAGGGGACGGGTGAGGGTCAGGCTTCGGGGAAGGGTTAGGGTTAGGGTTCGGGCTAGGGTTAGGGTTAGGGGACGGGGACGGTTTAGGGTCCAGGTGAGGGTCCGACAACGCTTTAGGGGGAGCGTGCGTGTGAGGGCGCAGTTTAGTGTTAGCGTACGGGTTAGGATTAGGGGACGGGTGAGGGTCAGGCTTCGGGGAAGGGTTAGGGTTAGGGTTCGGGCTAGGGTTAGGGTTCGGGCTAGGGTTAGGTTTAGGGGACGGGGACGGTTTAGGGTCCAGGTGAGGATCCGACAACGCTTTAGGGGGAGCGTGCGTGTGAGGGCGCGGGTTAGTGTGAGCGTACGGTTTAGGATTAGGGGACGGGTGAGTGTCAGGCTTCGGGGAAGGGTTAGGGTTAGGGTTCGGGCTAGGGTTAGGGTTAGGGTACGGGGACGGTTTAGGGTCCAGGTGAGGGTCCGACAACGCTTTAGGGGGAGCGTGCGTGTGAGGGCGCGGGTTAGTGTTAGCGTACGGGTTAGGATCAGGGGACGGGTGAGGGTCAGGCTAAGGGGAAGGTTTAGGGTTAGGGTTCAGGCTAGGTTTAGGGTTAGGGTACGGGGACGGTTTAGGGTCCAGGTGAGGGTCCGACAACGCTTTAGGGGGAGCGTGCGTGTGAGGGCGTGGGTTAGTGTTAGCGTACGGGTTAGGATTACAGGACGGGCGAGGGTCAGGCTTCGGGGAAGTGTTAGGGTTAGGGTTCGGGCTAGGGTTAGGGTTAGGTTACGGGGACGGTTTAGGGTCCAGGTGAGGGTCGGGCAACGCTTTAGGGGGAGCGTGCGTGTGAGGTTGCAGGTTAGTGTTAGCGTAAGGGTTAGGATTAGGGGACGGGTGAGGGTCAGGCTTCGGGGAAGGGTTAGGGTTAGGGTTCGGGCTAGGGTTAGGGTTAGGGGACGGGGACGGTTTAGGGTCCAGGTGAGGGTCCGACAACGCTTTAGGGGGAGCGTGCGTGTGAGGTCGCGGGTTAGTGTGAGCGTACGGTTTAGGATTAGGGGACGGGTGAGGGTCAGGCTTCGGGGAAGGGTTAGGGTTAGGGTTCGGGCTAGGGTTAGGGTTAGGGGATGGGGACGGTTTAGGGTCCAGGTGAGGGTCCGACAACGCTTTAGGGCGAGCGTGCTTGTGAGGGCGCGGGTTAGTGTGAGCCTACGGGTTAGGCTTCGGGGACGGGTGAGGGTCAGGCTTCGGGGAAGGGTTAGGGTTAGGGTTCGGGGTAGGGTTAGGGTTAGGGTTAGGGTACGGGGACGGTTTATGGTCCAGGTGAGGGTCCGACAATGCTTTAGGGGGAGCGTGCGTGTGAGGGCGTGGGTTAGTGTGAGCCTACGGGTTAGGATTGGGGGACGGGTGAGGGTCAGGCTTCGGGGAAGGGTTAGGGTTAGGGTTCGGGCTAGGGTTAGGGTTAGGGTACGGGGACGGTTTAGGGTCCAGGTGAGGGTCCGACAACGCTTTAGGGGGAGCGTGCGTGTGAGGGCGCGGGTTAGTGTGAGCGTACGGGTTAGGATTAGGGGACGGGTGAGGGTCAGGCTTCGGGGAAGGGTTAGGGTTACGGTTCGGTCTAGGGTTAGGGTTAGGGTACGGGGACGGTTTAGGGTCCAGTGAGGGTCCGACAACGCTTTAGGGGGAGCGTGCGTGTGAGGGCGCGGGTTAGTGTTAGAGTACGGGTTAGGATTAGGGGACGGGTGAGGGTCAGGCTTCGGGGATGTTTAGGGTTCAGGCTAGGGTTAGGGTTAGGGTTAGGAGACGGGGACGGTTAGGGTCCAGGTGAGGGTCCGACAACGCTTTAGGGGGAGCGTGCGTGTGTGGGCGCGGGTTAGTGTGAGCGTACGGTTTAGGATTAGGGGACGGGTGAGGGTCAGGCTTCGGGGAAGGGTTAGGGTTAGGGTTCGGGCTAGGGTTAGGGTTAGGGTACGGGGACGGTTTAGCGTCCAGGTGAGGGACCGACAACGCTTTAGGGGGAGCGTGCGTGTGAGGGCGCGCGTTAGTGTGAGCCTACGGGTTAGGATTAGGGGACGGGTGAGGGTCAGGCTTCGGGGAAGGGTTAGGGTTAGGGTTCGGGCTAGGGTTAGGGTTAGGGGACGGGGACGGTTTAGGGTCCAGGTGAGGGTCCGACAACGCTTTAGGGGGAGCGTGCGTGTGAGGGCACGGGTTAGTGTTAGCGTACGGGTTAGGATTAGGGGACGGGTGAGGGTCAGGCTTCGGGGAAGGGTTAGGGTTAGGGTTCGGGCTAGGGTTAGGGTTAGGGGACGGGGACGGTTTAGGGTCCAGGTGAGGGTCCGACAACGCTTTAGGGGGAGCGTGCGTGTGAGGGCGCAGTTTAGTGTTAGCGTACGGGTTAGGATTAGGGGACGGGTGAGGGTCAGGCTTCGGGGAAGGGTTAGGGTTAGGGTTCGGGCTAGGGTTAGGGTTCGGGCTAGGGTTAGGTTTAGGGGACGGGGACGGTTTAGGGTCCAGGTGAGGATCCGACAACGCTTTAGGGGGAGCGTGCGTGTGAGGGCGCGGGTTAGTGTGAGCGTACGGTTTAGGATTAGGGGACGGGTGAGTGTCAGGCTTCGGGGAAGGGTTAGGGTTAGGGTTCGGGCTAGGGTTAGGGTTAGGGTACGGGGACGGTTTAGGGTCCAGGTGAGGGTCCGACAACGCTTTAGGGGGAGCGTGCGTGTGAGGGCGCGGGTTAGTGTTAGCGTACGGGTTAGGATCAGGGGACGGGTGAGGGTCAGGCTAAGGGGAAGGTTTAGGGTTAGGGTTCAGGCTAGGTTTAGGGTTAGGGTACGGGGACGGTTTAGGGTCCAGGTGAGGGTCCGACAACGCTTTAGGGGGAGCGTGCGTGTGAGGGCGTGGGTTAGTGTTAGCGTACGGGTTAGGATTACAGGACGGGCGAGGGTCAGGCTTCGGGGAAGTGTTAGGGTTAGGGTTCGGGCTAGGGTTAGGGTTAGGTTACGGGGACGGTTTAGGGTCCAGGTGAGGGTCGGGCAACGCTTTAGGGGGAGCGTGCGTGTGAGGTTGCAGGTTAGTGTTAGCGTACGGGTTAGGATTAGGGGACGGGTGAGGGTCAGGCTTCGGGGAAGGGTTAGGGTTAGGGTTCGGGCTAGGGTTAGGGTTAGGGGACGGGGACGGTTTAGGGTCCAGGTGAGGGTCCGACAACGCTTTAGGGGGAGCGTGCGTGTGAGGTCGCGGGTTAGTGTGAGCGTACGGTTTAGGATTAGGGGACGGGTGAGGGTCAGGCTTCGGGGAAGGGTTAGGGTTAGGGTTCGGGCTAGGGTTAGGGTTAGGGGATGGGGACGGTTTAGGGTCCAGGTGAGGGTCCGACAACGCTTTAGGGCGAGCGTGCTTGTGAGGGCGCGGGTTAGTGTGAGCCTACGGGTTAGGCTTCGGGGACGGGTGAGGGTCAGGCTTCGGGGAAGGGTTAGGGTTAGGGTTCGGGGTAGGGTTAGGGTTAGGGTTAGGGTACGGGGACGGTTTATGGTCCAGGTGAGGGTCCGACAATGCTTTAGGGGGAGCGTGCGTGTGAGGGCGCGGGTTAGTGTGAGCCTACGGGTTAGGATTGGGGGACGGGTGAGGGTCAGGCTTCGGGGAAGGGTTAGGGTTAGGGTTCGGGCTAGGGTTAGGGTTAGGGTACGGGGACGGTTTAGGGTCCATGTGAGGGTCCGACATCGCTTTAGGGGGAGCGTGCGTGTGAGGGCGCGGGTTAGTGTTAGCGTACGGTTTAGGATTAGGGGACGGGTGAGGGTCAGGCTTCGGGGAAGAGTTAGGGTTAGGGTTCGGGCTAGGGTTAGGGTTAGGGGACGGGGACGGTTTAAGGTCCAGGTGAGGGTCCGACAACGCTTTAGGGGGAGCGTGCATGTGAGGGCGCGGGTTAGTGTTAGAGTACGGGTTAGGATGAGGGGACGGGTGAGGGTCAGGCTTCGGGGAAGGTTTAGGGTTCAGGCTAGGGTTAGGGTTAGGGTTAGGGGACGGGGACGGTTTAGGGTTCAGGTGAGGGTCCGACAACGCTTTAGGGGGAGCGTGCGTGTGAGGGCGCGGGTTAGTGTTAGCGTACGGGTTAGGATTAGGGGACGGGTGAGGGTCAGGCTTCGGGGAAGGGTTAGGGTTAGGGTTCGGGCTAGGGTTAGGGTTAGGGGACGGGGACGGTTTAGGGTCCAGGTGAGGGTCCGACAACGCTTTAGGGGGAGCGTGCGTGTGAGGGTGCGGGTTAGTGTTAGCGTACGGGTTAGGATTAGGGGACGGGTGAGGGTCAGGTTTCGGGGAAGGGTTAGGTTTAGGGTTTGGGCTAGGGTTAGGGTTCGGGCTAGGGTTAGGTTTAGGGGACGGGGACGGTTTAGGGTCCAGGTGAGGATCCGACAACGCTTTAGGGGGAGCGTGCGTGTGAGGGCGCGGGTTAGTGTGAGCGTACGGTTTAGGATTAGGGGACGGGTGAGGGTCAGGCTTCGGGGAAGGGTTAGGGTTAGGGTTCGGGCTAGGGTTAGGGTTAGGGGACGGGGACGGTTTAGGGTCCAGGTGAGGGTCCGACAACGCTTTAGGGGGAGCGTGCGTGTGAGGGCGCGGGTTAGTGTTAGCGTACGGGTTAGGATCAGGGGACGGGTGAGGGTCAGGCTAAGGGGAAGGGTTAGGGTTAGGGTTCAGGCTAGGTTTAGGGTTAGGGTACGGGGACGGTTTAGGGTCCAGGTGAGGGTCCGACAACGCTTTAGGGGGAGCGTGCGTGTGAGGGCGTGGGTTAGTGTTAGCGTACGGGTTAGGATTACGGGACGGGTGAGGGTCAGGCTTCGGGGAAGTGTTAGGGTTAGGGTTCGGGCTAGGGTTAGGGTTAGGGTACGGGGACGGTTTAGGGTCCAAGTGAGGGTCCGACAACGCTTTAGGGGGAGCGTGCGTGTGAGGGCGCGGGTTAGTGTTAGCGTACGGGTTAGGATTAGGGGACGGGTGAGGGTCAGGCTTCGGGGAAGGGTTAGGGTTAGGGTTCGGGCTAGGGTTAGGTTTAGGGGACGGGGACGGTTTAGGGTCCAGGTGAGGGTCCGACAACGCTTTAGGGGGAGCGTGCGTGTGAGGTCGCGGGTTAGTGTGAGCGTACGGTTTAGGATTAGGGGACGGGTGAGGGTCAGGCTTCGGGGAAGGGTTAGGGTTAGGGTTCGGGCTAGGGTTAGGGTTAGGGGATGGGGACGGTTTAGGGTCCAGGTGAGGGTCCGACAACGCTTTAGGGCGAGCATGCGTGTGAGGGCGCGGGTTAGTGTGAGCCTACGGGTTAGGCTTCGGGGACGGGTGAGGGTCAGGCTTCGGGGAAGGGTTAGGGTTAGGGTTCGGGCTAGGGTTAGGGTTAGGGTACGGGGACGGTTTAGGGTCCAGGTGAGGGTCCGACAATGCTTTAGGGGGAGCGTGCGTGTGAGGGTGCAGGTTAGTGTTAGCGTACGGTTTAGGATTAGGGGACGGGTGAGTGTCAGGCTTCGGGGAAGGGTTAGGGTTAGGGTTAGGGCTAGGGTTAGGGTTAGGGGACGGGGACGGTTTAGGGTCCAGGTGAGGGTCCGACAACGCTTTAGGGGGAGCGTGCGTGTGAGGGCGCGGGTTAGTGTGAGCGTACGGGTTAGGATTAGGGGACGGGTGAGGGTCAGGCTTCGGGGAAGGGTTAGGGTTACGGTTCGGTCTAGGGTTAGGGTTAGGGTACGGGGACGGTTTAGGGTCCAGTGAGGGTCCGACAACGCTTTAGGGGGAGCGTGCGTGTGAGGGCGCGGGTTAGTGTTAGAGTACGGGTTAGGATTAGGGGACGGGTGAGGGTCAGGCTTCGGGGAAGGTTTAGGGTTCAGGCTAGGGTTAGGGTTAGGGTTAGGGGACGGGGACGGTTTAGGGTTCAGGTGAGGGTCCGACAACGCTTTAGGGGGAGCGTGCGTGTGAGGGCGCGGGTTAGTGTTAGCGTACGGGTTAGGATTAGGGGACGGGTGAGGGTCAGGCTTCGGGGAAGGGTTAGGGTTAGGGTTGGGGCTAGGGTTAGGGTTAGGGGATGGGGACGGTTTAGGGTCTAGGTGAGGGTCCGACAACGCTTTAGGGGGAGCGTGCGTGTGAGGGCGCGGGTTAGTGTGAGCCTACGGGTTAGGATTAGGGGACGGGTGAGGGTCAGGCTTCGGGGAAGGGTTAGGGTTAGGGTTCGGGCTAGGGTTAGGGTTAGGGTACGGGGACGGTTTAGGGTCCAGGTGAGGGTCCGACAACGCTTTAGGGGGAATGTGCGTGTGAGGGCGCGGGTTAGTGTTAGAGTACGGGTTAGGATTAGGGGACGGGTGAGGGTCAGGCTTCGGGGAAGGGTTAGGGTTTGGGCTAGGGTTAGGGTTAGGGTTAGGGGACGGGGACGGTTTAGGGTTCAGGTGAGGGTCCGACAACGCTTTAGGGGGAGCGTGCGTGTGAGGGCGCGGGTTAGTGTTAGCGTACGGGTTAGGATTAGGGGACGGGTGAGGGTCAGGCTTCGGGGAAGGGTTAGGGTTAGGGTTCGGGCTAGGGTTAGGGTTAGGGGATGGGGACGGTTTAGGGCACAGGTGAGGGTCCGACAACGCTTTAGGGGGAGCGTGCGTGTGAGGGCGCGGGTTAGTGTGAGCCTACGGGTTAGGATTAGGAGACGGGTGAGGGTCAGACTTCGGGGAAGGGTTAGGGTTAGGGTTCGGGCTAGGGTTAGGGTTAGGGTACGGGGACGGTTTAGGTTCCAGGTGAGGGTCCGACAACGCTTTAGGGGGAGCGTGCGTGTGAGGGCGCGGCTTAGTGTTAGCGTACGGGTTAGAAGTAGGGGACGGGTGAGTGTCAGGCTTCGGGGAAGTGTTATGGTTAGGGTTCGGGCGAGGGTTAGTGTTAGGGGACGGGGACGGTTTAGGGTCCAGGTGAGGGTCCGACAACGCTTTAGGGGGAGCGTGCGTGTGAGGGCGCTGGTTAGTGTTACCGTACGGGTTAGGATTAGGGGACGTGTGAGGGTCAGGCTTCGGGGAAGTGTTAGGGTTAGGGTTCGGGCTAGGGTTAGGGGACTGGGACGGTTTAGGGTCCAGGTGAGGGTCCGACAACGCTTTAGGGGGAGCGTGCGTGTGAGGGCGCGGGTTAGTGTGAGCCTACGGGTTAGGATTAGGGGACGGGTGAGGGTCAGGCTTTTGGGAAGGGTTAGGGTTAGGGTTCGGGCTAGGGTTAGGGTTAGGGGACGGGGACGGTTTAGGGTCCAGGTGAGGGTCCGACAATGCTTTAGGGGGAGCGTGCGTGTGAGGGCGTGGCTTATTGTGAGCCTACGGGTTAGGATTAGGGGAGGGGTGAGTGTCAGGCTTCGGGGTAGGGTTAGGGTTAGGGTTCGGGCTAGGGTTAGGGTTAGGAGACGGGGACGGTTTAGGATCCAGGTGACGGTCCAAAAACGCTTAAGGGGGAGCGTGCGTTTGAGGGCTTGGGTTAGTGTTAGCGTACGGGTTAGGATTAGGGGACGGGTGAGGGTCAGGCTTCGGGGAAGTGTTAGGGTTAGCTTTCGGGCTAGGGTTAGGGTTAGGGGACGGGGACGGTTTAGGGTCCAGGTGAGGGTCCGACAACGCTTTAGGGGGAGCGTGCGTGTGAGGGCGCGGGTTAGTGTGAGCGTACGGTTTAGGATTAGGGGACGGGTGAGTGTCAGGCTTCGGGGAAGGGTTAGGGTTAGGGTACGGGCTAGAGTTAGGGTTAGGGGACGGGGACGGTTTAGGGTCCAGGTGAGGGTCCGACAACGCTTTAGGGGGAGCGTGCGTGTGAGGGCGCGGGTTAGTGTGAGCGTACGGATTAGGATTAGGGGACGGGTGAGGGTCAGGTTTCGGGGAAGGGTTAGGGTTAGCGTTCGGGCTAGGGTTAGGGTTAGGGGACGGGGACGGTTTAGGGTCCAGGTGAGGGTCCGACAATGCTTTAGGGGGAGCGTGCGTGTGAGGGCGCGGGTTAGTGTGAGCCTACGGTTTATGATTAGGGGACGGGTGAGGGTCAGGCTTCGGGGAAGTGTTAGGGTTAGGGTTCGGGCTAGGATTAGGGTTAGGGGACGGGGACGGTTTAGGGTCCAGGTGAGGGTCCGACAACGCTTTAGGGGGAGCGTGCGTGTGAGGGCGCGGGTTAGTGTGAGCCTACGGGTTAGGATTAGGGGACGGGTGAGGGTCAGGCTTCGGGGAAGTGTTAGCTTTAGGGTTCGGGCTAGGGTTAGGGTTAGGGGACGGGGACGGTTTAGGGTCCCGGTGAGGGTCCGACAACGCTTTAGGGGGAGCGTGCGTGTGAGGGCGCGGGTTAGTGTTAGCGTACGGGTTAGGATTAGGGGACGGGTGAGGGTCAGGCTTCGGGGAAGTGTTAGGGTTAGGGTTCGCTTTAGGGTTAGGGTTAGGGGACGGGGACGGTTTAGGGTCCAGGTGAGGGTCCGACAACGCTTTAGGGGGAGCATGCGTGTGAGGGCGCGGGTTAGTGTGAGCGTACGGGTTAGGTTTAGGGGACGTGTGAGGGTCAGGCTTAGGGGAAGGGTTAGGGTTAGGGTTCGGGCTAGGGTTAGGGTTAGCGTACGGGGACGGTTGAGGGTCCAGATGAGGGTCCGACAACGCTTTAGGGGGAGCGTCCGTGTGAGGGCCTGGGTTAGTGTTAGCGAACGGGTTAGGATTAGGGGACGTGTGAGGGTCAGGCTTCGGGGAAGGGTTAGGGTTAGGGTTCGGGCTAGGTTTAGGGTTAGGGGACGGGGACGGTTTAGGGTTCAGGTGAGGGTCCGACAACGCTTTAGGGGTAGCGTGCGTGTGAGGGCGCGGGTTAGTGTAAGCGTACGGGTTAGGATTAGGGGACGGGTGAGGGTCAGGCTTCGGGGAAGGGTTAGGGTTAGGGTTCGGGCTAGCGTTAGTGTTAGGGGATGGGGACGGTTTTGGGCCCAGGTGAGGGACCGACAACGCTTTAGGGGGAGCGTGCGTGTGAGGGCGCGTGTTAGTGTGAGCCTACGGGTTAGGATTAGGGGACGGGTGAGGGTCAGGCTTCGGGGAAGTGTTAGGGTTAGGGTTCGGGCTAGGGTTAGGGTTAGGGGACGGGGACGGTTTAGGGTCCAGGTGAGGGTCCGACAACGCTTTAGGGGGAGCGTGCGTGTGAGGGCGCGGCTTAGTGTTAGCGTACGGGTTAGGATTAGGGGACGGGTGAGGGTCAGGCTTCGGGAAAGTGTTAGGGTTAGGGTTCGGGCTAGGGTTAGGGTTAGGGGACGGGGACGGTTTAGGGTCCAGGTAAGGGTCCGACAACGCTTTAGGGGGAGCGTGCGTGTGAGGGCGCGGGTTAGTGTTAGCGTACGGGTTAGGATTAGGGGACGGGTGAGGGTCAGGCTTCGGGGAAGGGTTAGGTTTAGGGTTCGGGCTAGGGTTAGGGTTAGAGTACGGGGACGGTTTAGGGTCCAGGTGAGGGTCCGACAACGCTTTAGGGGGAGCGTGCGTGTGAGAGCGTGGGTTAGTGTTAGCGTACGGGTTAGGATTAGGGGACGGGTGAGGGTCAGGCTTCGGGGAAGGGTTAGTGTTAGGGTTCGGGCTAGGGTTAGGGTTAGGGGACGGGGACGGTTTAGGGTTCAGGTGAGGGTCCGACAACGCTTTAGGGGGAGCGTGCGTGTGAGGGCGCGGGTTAGTGTTAGCGTACGGGTTAGGATTAGGGGACGGGTGAGGGTCAGGCTTCGGGGAAGTGTTAGGGTTAGGGTTCGGGCTAGGGTTAGGGTTAGGGGACGGGGACGGTTTAGGGTTCAGGTGAGAGTCCGACAACGCTTTGGGCGGAGCGTGCATGTGAGGGCGTGGGTTAGTGTTAGTGTACGGGTTAGGATTAGGGGACGGGTGAGTGTCAGGCTTCGGGGAAGTGTTAGGGTTAGGGTTCGGGCTAGGGATAGGGTTAGGGGACGGGGACGGTTTAGGGTCCAGGTGAGGGTCCGACAACGCTTTAGGGGGAGCGTGCGTGTGAGGGCGCAGGTTAGTGTGAGCGTACGGGTTAGGATTAGGGGACGGGTGAGGGTCAGGCTTCGGGGAAGCGTTAGGGTTAGAATTCGGGCTAGGGTTAGGGTTAGGGTTCGGGCTAGTGTTAGGGTTAGGGGACGGGGACGGTTTAGGGTCCAGGTGAGGGTCCGACAACGCTTTAGGGGGAGCGTGCGTGTGAGGGCGCGGGTTAGTGTGAGCCTACGGGTTAGGATTAGGGGACGGGTGAGGGTCAGGCATCGGGGAAGGGTTAGGGTTAGGGTTCGGGCTAGGGTTAGGGTTAGGGGACGGGGACGGTTTAGGGTCCAGGTGAGGGTCCGACAATGCTTTAGGGGGAGCGTGCGTGTGAGGGCGCGGCTTATTGTGAGCCTACGGGTTAGGATTAGGGGAGGGGTGAGTGTCAGGCTTCGGGGAAGGGTTAGGGTTAGGGTTCGGGCTAGGGTTAGGGTTAGGGTACGGGGACGGTTTAGGGTCCAGGTGAGGGTCCGACAACGCTTAGGGGGAGCGTGCGTGTGAGGGCGCGTGTTAGTGTTAGCGGACGGTTTAGGATTAGGGGACGTGTGAGTGTCAGGCTTCGGGGAAGGGTTAGGGTTAAGGTTAGGGCTAGGGTTAGGGTTAGGGGACGGGGACGGTTTAGGGTCCAGGTGAGGGTCCGACAACGAATTAGGGGGAGCGTGCGTGTGAGGGCGTGGGTTAGTTTTAGCGTACGGGTTAGGATTATGGGACGGGTGAGGGTCAGGCTTCGGGGAAGGGTTAGGGTTAGGGTTCGGGCTAGGGTTAGGGTTAGGAGACGGGGACGGTTTAGGGTCCAGGTGAGGGTCCAACAACGCTTTAGGGGGAGCGTGCGTGTGAGGGCGCGGGTTAGTGTGAGCCTACGGGTTAGGATTAGGGGACGGGTGAGGGTCAGGCTTCGGGGCAGGGTTAGGGTTAGGGTTCGGGCTAGGGTTAGGGTTAGGGGACGGGGACGGTTTAGGGTCCAGGTGAGGGTCCGACAACGCTTTAGGGGGAGCGTGCGTGTGAGGGCGCGGGTTAGTGTGAGCCTACGGGTTAGGATTAGGGGACGGTTGAGGGTCAGGCTTCGGGGAAGGGTTAGGGTTAGTGTTCGGGCTAGGGTTAGGGTTAGGGGACGGGGACGGTTTAGGGTCCAGGTGAGGGTCCGACAACGCTTTAGGGGGAGCGTGCGTGTGAGGTCGCGCGTTAGTGTTAGGGTACGGGTTAGGATTAGGGGCGGGTGAGGGTCAGGCTTCGGGGAAGGGTTAGGGTTAGTGTTCGGGCTAGGGTTAGGGTTAGGGGACGGGGACGGTTTAGGGTCCAGGTGAGGGTCCGACAACGCTTTAGGGGGAGCGTGCGTGTGAGGGCGCGGGTTAGTGTGACCCTACGGGTTAGGATTAGGGGACGGGTGAGGGTCAGGCTTCGGGGAAGTGTTAGGGTTAGGGTTCGGGCTAGTGTTAGGGTTAGGGGACGGGGACGGTTTAGGGTCCAGGTGAGGGTCCGACAACGCTTTAGGGGGAGCGTGCGTGTGAGGGTGCGGGTTAGTGTTAGCGTACGGGTTAGGATTAGGGGATGGGTGAGGGTCAGGCTTCGGGGAAGGTTTAGGGTTAGGGTTCAGGCTAGGGTTAGGGTTAGGGGACGGGGACGGTTTAGGGTCCAGGTGACGGTCCGACAACGCTTTAGGGGGAGCGTGCGTGTGAGGGCGCGGGTTAGTGTTAGCGTACGGGTTAGGATTAGGGGACGGGTGAGGGTCAGGCTTCGGGGAAGGGTTAGGGTTAGGGTTCGGGCTAGGGTTAGGGTTAGGGGACGGGGACGGTTTAGGGTCCAGGTGAGGGTCCGACAACACTTTAGGGGGAGTGTGCGTGTGAGGGCGCGGGTTAGTGTGAGCCTACGGGTTAGGATTAGGGGACGGGTGAGGGTCAGGCTTCGGGGAAGGGTTAGGGTTAGGGTTTGGGCTGGGGTTAGGGTTAGGGTCGGGGACGGTTTAGGGTCCAGGTGAGGGTCCGACAACGCTTTAGGGGGAGCGTGCGTGTGAGGGCGTGGCTTAGTGTGAGCCTACGGTTTAGGATTAGGGGACGGGTGAGGGTCAGCCTTCGGGGAAGGGTTAGGGTTAGGGTTCGGGCTAGGGTTAGGGTTAGGGAACGGGGACGGTTTAGGGTCCAGGTGAGGGTCTGACAACGCTTTAGGGGGAGTGTGCGTGTGAGGGCGCGGGTTAGTGTGAGCCTACGGGTTAGGATTAGGGGACGGGTGAGGGTCAGGCTTCGGGGAAGGGTTAGGGTTAGGGTTCAGGCTAGGGTTAGGGTTAGGGGACGGGAACGGTTTAGGGTCCAGGTGAGGGTCCGACAACGCTTTAGGGGGAGTGTGCGTGTGAGGGCGCGGGTTAGTGTTAGCGTACGGGTTAGGATTAGGGGACGGGTGAGGGTCAGGCTTCGGGGAAGGATTAGGGATAGGGTTCGGGCTAGGGTTAGGGTTAGGGGACGGGGACGGTTGAGGGTCCAGGTGAGGGTCCGACAACGCTTTAGGGGGAGCGTGCGTGTGAGGGCGCGGGTTAGTGTTAGCGTATGGGTTAGGATTAGGGGACGTGTGAGGGTCAGGCTTCGGGGAAGGGTTAGGGTTAGGGTTCGGGCTAGGGTTAGGGTTAGGGAACGGAGACGGTTTAGGGTCCAGGTGAGGGTCCGACAACGCTTTAGGGGGAGCGTGCGAGTGAGGGGGTGGGTTAGTGTTAGCGTACGGGTTAGGATTAGGGGACGGGTGAGGGTCAGGCTTCGGGGAATGGTTAGGGTTAGGGTTCGGGCTAGGGTTAGGGTTAGGGGACGGGGACGGTTTAGGGTCCAGGTGAGGGTCCGACAACGCTATAGGGGGAGCGTGCGTGTGAGGGCGCGGGTTAGTGTGAGACTACGCGTTAGGATTAGGGGACGGGTGAGGGTCAGGCTTCGGGGAAGGGTTAGGGTTAGGGTTCGGGATAGTGTTAGGGTTAGGGGACGGGGACGGTTTAGGGTCCAGGTGAGGGTCTGACAACGCTTTAGGGGGAGCGTGCGTGTGAGGGCGCGGGTTAGTGTTAGCGTACGGGTTAGGATTAGGGGATGGGTGAGGGTCAGGCTTCGGGGAAAGTTTAGGTTTAGGGTTCGGGCTAGGGTTAGGGTTAGGGGACGGGGACGGTTTAGGGTCCAGGTGAGGGTCCGACAACGCTTTAGGGGGAGCGTGCATGTGAGGGCGCGGGTTAGTGTTAGCGTACGGGTTAGGATTAGGGGACGGGTGAGGGTCAGGCTTCGGGGAAGGGTTAGGGTTAGGGTTCGGGCTAGGGTTAGGGTTAGGGGACGGGGACGGTTTAGGGTCCAGGTGAGGGTCCGACAACGCTTTAGGGGGAGCGTGCGTGTGAGGGCGCGGGTTAGTGTTAGCGTACGGGTTAGGATTAGTGGACGTGTGAGGGTCAGGCTTCGGGGAAGGGTTAGGGTTAGGGTTCGGGCTAGGGTTAGGGTTAGGGGACGGGGACGTTTTAGGGTCCAGGTGAGGGTCCGACAACGCTTTAGGGGGAGCGTGCGTGTGAGGGCGCGGGTTAGTGTGAGACTACGGGTTAGTATTACTGGACGGGCGAGTGTCAGGCTTCGGGGAAGGGTTAGGGTTAAGGTTAGGGCTAGGGTTAGGGTTAGGGGACGGGGACGGTTTAGGGTCCAGGTGAGGGTCCGACAACGCTTTAGGGGGAGCGTGCGTGTGAGGGCGCGGTTTAGTGTTAGCGTACGGGTTAGGATTAGGGGACGGGTGAGGGTCAGGCTTCGGGGAAGGATTAGGGTTAAGGTTTGGGCTACGGTTAGGGTTAGGAGACGGGGACGGTTTAGGGTCCAGGTGAGGGTCCGACAACGCTTTAGGGGGAGCGTGCGTGTGAGGGCGCGGGTTAGTGTTAGCGTACGGGTTAGGATTAGGGGACGGGTGAGGGTCAGGCTTCGGGGAATGGTTAGGGTTAGGGTTCGGGCTAGGGTTAGGGTTAGGGGACGGGGACGGTTTAGGGTCCAGATGAGGGTCCGACAACGCTTTAGGGGGAGCGTGCGTGTGAGGGCGCGGGTTTGTGTTAGCGTACGGGTTAGGATTAGGGGACGGGTGAGGGTCAGGCTTCGGGGAAGGGTTAGGGTTAGGGTTCGGGCTAGGGTTAGGGTTAGGGGACGGGGACGGTTTAGGGTCCAGGTGAGGGTCCGACAACGCTTTAGGGGGAGCGTGCGTGTGAGGGCGCGGGTTAGTGTGAGCCTACGGGTTAGGATTAGGGTACGGGTGAGGGTCAGGCTTCGGGGAAGGGTGAAGGTTAGGGTTCGGGCTAGGTTTAGGGTTAGGGGACGGGGACGGTTTAGGGTCCAGGTGAGGGTCCGACAACGCTTTAGGGGGAGTGTGCGTGTGAGGGCGCGGGTTAGTTTTAGCGTACGGGTTAGGATTAGGGGACGGGTGAGGGTCAGGCTTCGGGGAAGGGTTAGGGTTAGGGTTCGGGCTAGGGTTAGGGTTAGGAGACGGGGACGGTTAGGGTCCAGGTGAGGGTCCGACAACGCTTTAGGGGGAGTGTGCGTGTGAGGGCGCGGGTTAGTGTGAGCCTACGGGTTAGGATTAGGGGACGGGTGAGGGTCAGGCATCGGGGAAGGGTTAGGGTTAGGGTTCGGGCTAGGGTTAGGGTTAGGGGACGGGGACGGTTTAGGGTCCAGGTGAGGGTCCGACAATGCTTTAGGGGGAGCGTGCGTGTGAGGGCGCGGCTTATTGTGAGCCTACGGGTTAGGATTAGGGGAGGGGTGAGTGTCAGGCTTCGGGGAAGGGTTAGGGTTAGGGTTCGGGCTAGGGTTAGGGTTAGGGTACGGGGACGGTTTAGGGTCCAGGTGAGGGTCCGACAACGCTTAGGGGGAGCGTGCGTGTGAGGGCGCGTGTTAGTGTTAGCGGACGGTTTAGGATTAGGGGACGTGTGAGTGTCAGGCTTCGGGGAAGGGTTAGGGTTAAGGTTAGGGCTAGGTTTAGGGTTAGGGGACGGGGACGGTTTAGGGTCCAGGTGAGGGTCCGACAACGCTTTAGGGGGAGCGTGCGTGTGAGGGCGTGGGTTAGTTTTAGCGTACGGGTTAGGATTATGGGACGGGTGAGGGTCAGGCTTCGGGGAAGGGTTAGGGTTAGGGTTCGGGCTAGGGTTATGGTTAGGAGACGGGGACGGTTTAGGGTCCAGGTGAGGGTCCAACAACGCTTTAGGGGGAGCGTGCGTGTGAGGGCGCGGGTTAGTGTGAGCCTACGGGTTAGGATTAGGGGACGGGTGAGGGTCAGGCTTCGGGGCAGGGTTAGGGTTAGGGTTCGGGCTAGGGTTAGGGTTAGGGGACGGGGACGGTTTAGGGTCCAGGTGAGGGTCCGACAACGCTTTAGGGGGAGCGTGCGTGTGAGGGCGCGGGTTAGTGTGAGCCTACGGGTTAGGATTAGGGGACGGTTGAGGGTCAGGCTTCGGGGAAGGGTTAGGGTTAGTGTTCGGGTTAGGGTTAGGGTTAGGGGACGGGGACGGTTTAGGGTCCAGGTGAGGGTCCGACAACGCTTTAGGGGGAGCGTGCGTGTGAGGTCGCGCGTTAGTGTTAGGGTACGGGTTAGGATTAGGGGCGGGTGAGGGTCAGGCTTCGGGGAAGGGTTAGGGTTAGTGTTCGGGCTAGGGTTAGGGTTAGGGGACGGGGACGGTTTAGGGTCCAGGTGAGGGTCCGACAACGCTTTAGGGGGAGCGTGCGTGTGAGGGCGCGGGTTAGTGTGAACCTACGGGTTAGGATTAGGGGACGGGTGAGGGTCAGGCTTCGGGGAAGTGTTAGGGTTAGGGTTCGGGCTAGTGTTAGGGTTAGGGGACGGGGACGGTTTAGGGTCCAGGTGAGGGTCCGACAACGCTTTAGGGGGAGCGTGCGTGTGAGGGTGCGGGTTAGTGTTAGCGTACGGGTTAGGATTAGGGGATGGGTGAGGGTCAGGCTTCGGGGAAGGTTTAGGGTTAGGGTTCAGGCTAGGGTTAGGGTTAGGGGACGGGGACGGTTTAGGGTCCAGGTGACGGTCCGACAACGCTTTAGGGGGAGCGTGCGTGTGAGGGCGCGGGTTAGTGTTAGCGTACGGGTTAGGATTAGGGGACGGGTGAGGGTCAGGCTTCGGGGAAGGGTTAGGGTTAGGGTTCGGGCTAGGGTTAGGGTTAGGGGACGGGGACGGTTTAGGGTCCAGGTGAGGGTCCGACAACACTTTAGGGGGAGTGTGCGTGTGAGGGCGCGGGTTAGTGTGAGCCTACGGGTTAGGATTAGGGGACGGGTGAGGGTCAGGCTTCGGGGAAGGGTTAGGGTTAGGGTTTGGGCTGGGGTTAGGGTTAGGGTCGGGGACGGTTTAGGGTCCAGGTGAGGGTCCGACAACGCTTTAGGGGGAGCGTGCGTGTGAGGGCGTGGCTTAGTGTGAGCCTACGGGTTAGGATTAGGGGACGGGTGAGGGTCAGCCTTCGGGGAAGGGTTAGGGTTAGGGTTCGGGCTAGGGTTAGGGTTAGGGAACGGGGACGGTTTAGGGTCCAGGTGAGGGTCTGACAACGCTTTAGGGGGAGTGTGCGTGTGAGGGCGCGGGTTAGTGTGAGCCTACGGGTTAGGATTAGGGGACGGGTGAGGGTCAGGCTTCGGGGAAGGGTTAGGGTTAGGGTTCGGTCTAGGGTTAGGGTTAGGGGACGGGAACGGTTTAGGGTCCAGGTGAGGGTCCGACAACGCTTTAGGGGGAGTGTGCGTGTGAGGGCGCGGGTTAGTGTTAGCGTACGGGTTAGGATTAGGGGACGGGTGAGGGTCAGGCTTCGGGGAAGGATTAGGGATAGGGTTCGGGCTAGGGTTAGGGTTAGGGGACGGGGACGGTTGAGGGTCCAGGTGAGGGTCCGACAACGCTTTAGGGGGAGCGTGCGTGTGAGGGCGCGGGTTAGTGTTAGCGTATGGGTTAGGATTAGGGGACGTGTGAGGGTCAGGCTTCGGGGAAGGGTTAGGGTTAGGGTTCGGGCTAGGGTTAGGGTTAGGGAACGGAGACGGTTTAGGGTCCAGGTGAGGGTCCGACAACGCTTTAGGGGGAGCGTGCGAGTGAGGGGGTGGGTTAGTGTTAGCGTACGGGTTAGGATTAGGGGACGGGTGAGGGTCAGGCTTCGGGGAATGGTTAGGGTTAGGGTTCGGGCTAGGGTTAGGGTTAGGGGACGGGGACGGTTTAGGGTCCAGGTGAGGGTCCGACAACGCTATAGGGGGAGCGTGCGTGTGAGGGCGCGGGTTAGTGTGAGACTACGGGTTAGGATTAGGGGACGGGTGAGGGTCAGGCTTCGGGGAAGGGTTAGGGTTAGGGTTCGGGATAGTGTTAGGGTTAGGGGACGGGGACGGTTTAGGGTCCAGGTGAGGGTCTGACAACGCTTTAGGGGGAGCGTGCGTGTGAGGGCGCGGGTTAGTGTTAGCGTACGGGTTAGGATTAGGGGATGGGTGAGGGTCAGGCTTCGGGGAAAGTTTAGGTTTAGGGTTCGGGCTAGGGTTAGGGTTAGGGGACGGGGACGGTTTAGGGTCCAGGTGAGGGTCCGACAACGCTTTAGGGGGAGCGTGCATGTGAGGGCGCGGGTTAGTGTTAGCGTACGGGTTAGGATTAGGGGACGGGTGAGGGTCAGGCTTCGGGGAAGGGTTAGGGTTAGGGTTCGGGCTAGGGTTAGGGTTAGGGGACGGGGACGGTTTAGGGTCCAGGTGAGGGTCCGACAACGCTTTAGGGGGAGCGTGCGTGTGAGGGCGCGGGTTAGTGTTAGCGTACGGGTTAGGATTAGTGGACGTGTGAGGGTCAGGCTTCGGGGAAGGGTTAGGGTTAGGGTTCGGGCTAGGGTTAGGGTTAGGGGACGGGGACGTTTTAGGGTCCAGGTGAGGGTCCGACAACGCTTTAGGGGGAGCGTGCGTGTGAGGGCGCGGGTTAGTGTGAGACTACGGGTTAGTATTACGGGACGGGCGAGTGTCAGGCTTCGGGGAAGGGTTAGGGTTAAGGTTAGGGCTAGGGTTAGGGTTAGGGGACGGGGACGGTTTAGGGTCCAGGTGAGGGTCCGACAACGCTTTAGGGGGAGCGTGCGTGTGAGGGCGCGGTTTAGTGTTAGCGTACGGGTTAGGATTAGGGGACGGGTGAGGGTCAGGCTTCGGGGAAGGATTAGGGTTAGGGTTCGGGCTACGGTTAGGGTTAGGGGACGGGGACGGTTTAGGGTCCAGGTGAGGGTCCGACAACGCTTTAGGGGGAGCGTGCGTGTGAGGGCGCGGGTTAGTGTTAGCGTACGGGTTAGGATTAGGGGACGGGTGAGGGTCAGGCTTCGGGGAATGGTTAGGGTTAGGGTTCGGGCTAGGGTTAGGGTTAGGGGACGGGGACGGTTTAGGGTCCAGATGAGGGTCCGACAACGCTTTAGGGGGAGCGTGCGTGTGAGGGCGCGGGTTTGTGTTAGCGTACGGGTTAGGATTAGGGGACGGGTGAGGGTCAGGCTTCGGGGAAGGGTTAGGGTTAGGGTTCGGGCTAGGGTTAGGGTTAGGGGACGGGGACGGTTTAGGGTCCAGGTGAGGGTCCGACAACGCTTTAGGGGGAGCGTGCGTGTGAGGGCGCGGGTTAGTGTGAGCCTACGGGTTAGGATTAGGGTACGGGTGAGGGTCAGATTTCGGGGAAGGGTGAAGGTTAGGGTTCGGGCTAGGTTTAGGGTTAGGGGACGGGGACGGTTTAGGGTCCAGGTGAGGGTCCGACAACGCTTTAGGGGGAGTGTGCGTGTGAGGGCGCGGGTTAGTTTTAGCGTACGGGTTAGGATTAGGGGACGGGTGAGGGTCAGGCTTCGGGGAAGGGTTAGGGTTAGGGTTCGGGCTAGGGTTAGGGTTAGGAGACGGGGACGGTTAGGGTCCAGGTGAGGGTCCGACAACGCTTTAGGGGGAGTGTGCGTGTGAGGGCGCGGGTTAGTGTGAGCCTACGGGTTAGGATTAGGGGACGGGTGAGGGTCAGGCTTCGGGGAAGGGTTAGGGTTAGGGTTCGGGCTAGGTTTAGGGTTAGGGGACGGGGATGGTTTAGGGTCCAGGTGAGGGTCCGACAACGCTTTAGGGGGAGCGTGCGTGTGAGGGCGCGGGTTAGTGTGAGCCTACGGGTTAGGATTAGGGGACGGGTGAGGGTCAGGCTTCGGGGAAGGGTTAGGGTTAGGGTTCGGGCTAGGGTTAGGGTTAGGGGACGGGGACGGTTTAGGGTCAAGGTGAGGGTCCGACAACGCTTTAGGGGGAGTGTGCGTGTGAGGGCGCGGGTTAGTGTTAGCGTATTGGTTAGGATTAGGGGAAGGGTGAGGGTCAGGCTTCGGGGAAGTATTAGGGTTAGGGTTCGGGCTAGAGTTAGGGTTAGGGGACGGGGACGGTTTAGGGTCCAGGTGAGGGTCCGACAACGTTTTAGGGGGAGCGTGCGTGTGAGGGCGCGGGTTAGTGTTAGCGTACGGGTTAGGATTAGGGGACGTGTGAGGGTCAGGCTTCGGGGAAGGGTTAGGGTTAGGGTTCGGGCTAGGGTTAGGGTTAGGGGACGGGGACGGTTGAGGGTCCAGGTGAGGATCCGACAACGCTTTAGGGGGAGCGTGCGTGTGAGGGCGCGGGTTAGTGTGAGACTACGGGTTAGGATTAGGGAACGGGCGAGGGTCAGGCTTCGGGGAAGGATTAGGGTTAGGGTTTGGGCTAGTGTTAGGGTTAGGGGACGGGGACGGTTTAGGGTCCAGGTGAGGGTCCGACAACGCTTTAGGGGAGGCGTGCGTGTGAGGGCGCGGGTTACTGTTAGCGTACGGGTTAGGATTAGGGGATGGGTGAGGGTCAGGCTTCGGGGAAGGGTTAGGGTTAGGGTTCGGGCTAGGGTTAGGGTTAGGAGACGGGGACGGTTAGGGTCCAGGTGAGGGTCCGACAACGCTTTAGGGGGAGTGTGCGTTTGAGGGCGCGGGTTAGTGTGAGCCTACGGGTTAGGATTAGGGGACGGGTGAGGGTCAGGCTTCGGGGAAGGGTTAGGGTTAGGGTTCGGGCTAGGTTTAGGGTTAGGGGACGGGGATGGTTTAGGGTCCAGGTGAGGGTCCGACAACGCTTTAGGGGGAGCGTGCGTGTGAGGGCGCGGGTTATTGTGAGCCTACGGGTTAGGATTAGGGGACGGGTGAGGGTCAGGCTTCGGGGAAGGGTTAGGGTTAGGGTTCGGGCTAGGGTTAGTGTTAGGGGACGGGGACGGTTTAGGGTCCAGGTGAGGGTCCGACAACGCTTTAGGGGGAGCGTGCGTGTGAGGGCGCGGGTTAGTGTGAGCCTACGGGTTAGGATTAGGGCACGGGTGAGGGTCAGGCTTCGGGGAAGTGTTAGGTTTAGGGTTCGGGCTAGGGTTAGGGTTAGGGGACGGGGACGGTTTAGGGTCAAGGTGAGGGTCCGACAACGCTTTAGGGGGAGTGTGCGTGTGAGGGCGCGGGTTAGTGTTAGCGTATGGGTTAGGATTAGGGGAAGGGTGAGGGTCAGGCTTCGGGGAAGTATTAGGGTTAGGGTTCGGGCTAGAGTTAGGGTTAGGGGACGGGGACGGTTTAGGGTCCAGGTGAGGGTCCGACAACGTTTTAGGGGGAGCGTGCGTGTGAGGGCGCGGGTTAGTGTTAGCGTACGGGTTAGGATTAGGGGACGTGTGAGGGTCAGGCTTCGGGGAAGGGTTAGGGTTAGGGTTCGGGCTAGGGTTAGGGTTAGGGGACGGGGACGGTTGAGGGTCCAGGTGAGGATCCGACAACGCTTTAGGGGGAGCGTGCGTGTGAGGGCGCGGGTTAGTGTGAGACTACGGGTTAGGATTAGGGAACGGGCGAGGGTCAGGCTTCGGGGAAGGATTAGGGTTAGGGTTTGGGCTAGTGTTAGGGTTAGGGGACGGGGACGGTTTAGGGTCCAGGTGAGGGTCCGACAACGCTTTAGGGGAGGCGTGCGTGTGAGGGCGCGGGTTACTGTTAGCGTACGGGTTAGGATTAGGGGATGGGTGAGGGTCAGGCTTCGGGGAAGGGTTAGGGTTAGGGTTCGGGCTAGGGTTAGGGTTAGGGGACGGGGACGGTTTAGGGTCCAGGTGAGGGTCCGACAACGCTTTAGGGGGCGCGTGCGTGTGAGGGCGCGGGTTAGTGTTAGCGTACGGGTTAGGATTAGGGGACGGGTGAGGGTCAGGCTTCGGGGAAGGTTTAGGGTTAGGGTTCGGGCTAGGGTTAGGGTTAGGGGACGGGGACGGTTTAGGGTCCAGGTGAGGGTCCGACAACGCTTTAGGGGGAGCGTGCGTGTGAGGGCGCGGGTTAGTGTTAGCGTACGGGTTAGGATTAGGGGACGGGTGAGGGTCAGGCTTCGGGGAAGGGTTAGGGTTAGGGTTCGGGCTAGGGTTAGGGTTAGGGGACGGGGACGGTTTAGGGTCCAGATGAGGGTCCGACAACGCTTTAGGGGGAGCGTGCGTGTGAGGGCGCGGGTTTGTGTTAGCGCACGGGTTAGGATTAGGGGACGGGTGAGGGTCAGGCTTCGGGGAAGGGTTAGGGTTAGGGTTCGGGCTAGGGTTAGGGTTAGGGGATGGGGACGGTTTAGGGTCCAGGTGAGGGTCCGACAACGCTTTAGGGGGAGCGTGCGTGTGAGGGCGCGGGTTAGTGTTAGCGTACGGGTTAGGATTAGGGGACGGGTGAGGGTCAGGCTTCGGGGAAGGGTTAGGGTTAGGGTGCGGGCTAGGGTTAGGGTTAGGGGTTGGGTACGGGGACGGTTTAGGGTCCAGGTGAGGGTCCGACAACGCTTTAGGGGGAGCGTGCGTGTGAGGGTGCGGGTTAGTGTTAGCCTACGGGTTAGGATTAGGGGACGGTTGAGGGTCAGGCTTCGGGGAAGGGTTAGGGTTAGGGTTCGGGCTAGGGTTAGGGTTAGGGGACGGGGATGGTTTAGGGTCCAGGTGAGGGTCCGACAACGATTTAGGGGGAGCGTGCGTGTGAGGGCACGGGTTAGTGTGAGCGTACGGGTTAGGATTAGGGGACGGGTGAGGGTCAGGCTTCGGGGAAGTGTTAGGGTTAGGGTTCGGGCTAGGGTTAGGGTTAGGGGACGGGGACGGTTTAGGGTCCAGGTGAGGGTCCGACAACGCTTTAGAGGGAGCGTGCGTGTGAGGGCGCGGGTTAGTGTGAGCCTACGGGTTAGGATTATGTGACGGGTGAGGGTCAGGCTTCGGGGAAGGGTTAGGGTTAGGGTTCGGGCTAGGGTTAGGGTTAGGGGACGGGGACGGTTTAGGGTCCAGGTGAGGGTCTGACAACGCTTTAGGGGGAGCGTGCGTGTGAGGGCGCGGGTGAGTGTTAGCGTACGGGTTAGGATTAGGGGACGGGTGAGGGTCAGGCTTCGGGGAAGGGTTAGGGTTAGGGTTCGGGCTAGGGTTAGGGTTAGGGTACGGGGACGGTTTAGGGTCCATGTGAGGGTCCGACAACGCTTAGGGGGAGCGTGCGTGTGAGGGCGCGGGTTAGTGTTAGCGGACGGTTTAGGATTAGGGGACGTGTGAGTGTCAGGCTTCGGGGAAGGGTTAGGGTTAAGGTTAGGGCTAGGGTTAGGGTTAGGGGACGGGGACGGTTTAGGGTCCAGGTGAGGGTCCGACAACGCTTTAGGGGGAGCGTGCCTGTGAGGGCGTGGGTTAGTTTTACCGTACGGGTTAGGATTATGGGACGGGTGAGGGTCAGGCTTCGGGGAAGGGTTAGGGTTAGGGTTCGGGCTAGGGTTAGGGTTAGGGGACGGGGACGGTTTAGGGTCCAGGTGAGGGTCCGACAACACTTTAGGGGGAGTGTGCGTGTGAGGGCGCGGGTTAGTGTGAGCCTACGGGTTAGGATTAGGGGACGGGTGAGGGTCAGGCTTCGGGGAAGGGTTAGGGTTAGGGTTTGGGCTCGGGTTAGGGTTAGGGTCGGGGACGGTTTAGGGTCCAGGTGAGGGTCCGACAACGCTTTAGGGGGAGCGTGCGTGTGAGGGCGTGGCTTAGTGTGAGCCTACGGGTTAGGATTAGGGGACGGGTGAGGGTCAGCCTTCGGGGAAGGGTTAGGGTTAGGGTTCGGGCTAGGGTTAGGGTTAGGGTACGGGGACGGTTTAGGGTCCAGGTGAGGGTCCGACAACGCTTAGGGGGAGCGTGCGTGTGAGGGCGCGTGTTAGTGTTAGCGGACGGTTTAGGATTAGGGGACGTGTGAGTGTCAGGCTTCGGGGAAGGGTTAGGGTTAAGGTTAGGGCTAGGGTTAGGGTTAGGGGACGGGGACGGTTTAGGGTCCAGGTGAGGGTCCGACAACGCTTTAGGGGGAGCGTGCGTGTGAGGGCGTGGGTTAGTTTTAGCGTACGGGTTAGGATTATGGGACGGGTGAGGGTCAGGCTTCGGGGAAGGGTTAGGGTTAGGGTTCGGGCTAGGGTTATGGTTAGGAGACGGGGACGGTTTAGGGTCCAGGTGAGGGTCCAACAACGCTTTAGGGGGAGCGTGCGTGTGAGGGCGCGGGTTAGTGTGAGCCTACGGGTTAGGATTAGGGGACGGGTGAGGGTCAGGCTTCGGGGCAGGGTTAGGGTTAGGGTTCGGGCTAGGGTTAGGGTTAGGGGACGGGGACGGTTTAGGGTCCAGGTGAGGGTCCGACAACGCTTTAGGGGGAGCGTGCGTGTGAGGGCGCGGGTTAGTGTGAGCCTACGGGTTAGGATTAGGGGACGGTTGAGGGTCAGGCTTCGGGGAAGGGTTAGGGTTAGTGTTCGGGTTAGGGTTAGGGTTAGGGGACGGGGACGGTTTAGGGTCCAGGTGAGGGTCCGACAACGCTTTAGGGGGAGCGTGCGTGTGAGGTCGCGCGTTAGTGTTAGGGTACGGGTTAGGATTAGGGGCGGGTGAGGGTCAGGCTTCGGGGAAGGGTTAGGGTTAGTGTTCGGGCTAGGGTTAGGGTTAGGGGACGGGGACGGTTTAGGGTCCAGGTGAGGGTCCGACAACGCTTTAGGGGGAGCGTGCGTGTGAGGGCGCGGGTTAGTGTGAACCTACGGGTTAGGATTAGGGGACGGGTGAGGGTCAGGCTTCGGGGAAGTGTTAGGGTTAGGGTTCGGGCTAGTGTTAGGGTTAGGGGACGGGGACGGTTTAGGGTCCAGGTGAGGGTCCGACAACGCTTTAGGGGGAGCGTGCGTGTGAGGGTGCGGGTTAGTGTTAGCGTACGGGTTAGGATTAGGGGATGGGTGAGGGTCAGGCTTCGGGGAAGGTTTAGGGTTAGGGTTCAGGCTAGGGTTAGGGTTAGGGGACGGGGACGGTTTAGGGTCCAGGTGACGGTCCGACAACGCTTTAGGGGGAGCGTGCGTGTGAGGGCGCGGGTTAGTGTTAGCGTACGGGTTAGGATTAGGGGACGGGTGAGGGTCAGGCTTCGGGGAAGGGTTAGGGTTAGGGTTCGGGCTAGGGTTAGGGTTAGGGGACGGGGACGGTTTAGGGTCCAGGTGAGGGTCCGACAACACTTTAGGGGGAGTGTGCGTGTGAGGGCGCGGGTTAGTGTGAGCCTACGGGTTAGGATTAGGGGACGGGTGAGGGTCAGGCTTCGGGGAAGGGTTAGGGTTAGGGTTTGGGCTGGGGTTAGGGTTAGGGTCGGGGACGGTTTAGGGTCCAGGTGAGGGTCCGACAACGCTTTAGGGGGAGCGTGCGTGTGAGGGCGTGGCTTAGTGTGAGCCTACGGGTTAGGATTAGGGGACGGGTGAGGGTCAGCCTTCGGGGAATGGTTAGGGTTAGGGTTCGGGCTAGGGTTAGGGTTAGGGAACGGGGACGGTTTAGGGTCCAGGTGAGGGTCTGACAACGCTTTAGGGGGAGTGTGCGTGTGAGGGCGCGGGTTAGTGTGAGCCTACGGGTTAGGATTAGGGGACGGGTGAGGGTCAGGCTTCGGGGAAGGGTTAGGGTTAGGGTTCGGGCTAGGGTTAGGGTTAGGGGACGGGAACGGTTTAGGGTCCAGGTGAGGGTCCGACAACGCTTTAGGGGGAGTGTGCGTGTGAGGGCGCGGGTTAGTGTTAGCGTACGGGTTAGGATTAGGGGACGGGTGAGGGTCAGGCTTCGGGGAAGGATTAGGGATAGGGTTCGGGCTAGGGTTAGGGTTAGGGGACGGGGACGGTTGAGGGTCCAGGTGAGGGTCCGACAACGCTTTAGGGGGAGCGTGCGTGTGAGGGCGCGGGTTAGTGTTAGCGTATGGGTTAGGATTAGGGGACGTGTGAGGGTCAGGCTTCGGGGAAGGGTTAGGGTTAGGGTTCGGGCTAGGGTTAGGGTTAGGGAACGGAGACGGTTTAGGGTCCAGGTGAGGGTCCGACAACGCTTTAGGGGGAGCGTGCGAGTGAGGGGGTGGGTTAGTGTTAGCGTACGGGTTAGGATTAGGGGACGGGTGAGGGTCAGGCTTCGGGGAATGGTTAGGGTTAGGGTTCGGGCTAGGGTTAGGGTTAGGGGACGGGGACGGTTTAGGGTCCAGGTGAGGGTCCGACAACGCTATAGGGGGAGCGTGCGTGTGAGGGCGCGGGTTAGTGTGAGACTACGGGTTAGGATTAGGGGACGGGTGAGGGTCAGGCTTCGGGGAAGGGTTAGGGTTAGGGTTCGGGATAGTGTTAGGGTTAGGGGACGGGGACGGTTTAGGGTCCAGGTGAGGGTCTGACAACGCTTTAGGGGGAGCGTGCGTGTGAGGGCGCGGGTTAGTGTTAGCGTACGGGTTAGGATTAGGGGATGGGTGAGGGTCAGGCTTCGGGGAAAGTTTAGGTTTAGGGTTCGGGCTAGGGTTAGGGTTAGGGGACGGGGACGGTTTAGGGTCCAGGTGAGGGTCCGACAACGCTTTAGGGGGAGCGTGCATGTGAGGGCGCGGGTTAGTGTTAGCGTACGGGTTAGGATTAGGGGACGGGTGAGGGTCAGGCTTCGGGGAAGGGTTAGGGTTAGGGTTCGGGCTAGGGTTAGGGTTAGGGGACGGGGACGGTTTAGGGTCCAGGTGAGGGTCCGACAACGCTTTAGGGGGAGCGTGCGTGTGAGGGCGCGGGTTAGTGTTAGCGTACGGGTTAGGATTAGTGGACGTGTGAGGGTCAGGCTTCGGGGAAGGGTTAGGGTTAGGGTTCGGGCTAGGGTTAGGGTTAGGGGACGGGGACGTTTTAGGGTCCAGGTGAGGGTCCGACAACGCTTTAGGGGGAGCGTGCGTGTGAGGGCGCGGGTTAGTGTGAGACTACGGGTTAGTATTACGGGACGGGCGAGTGTCAGGCTTCGGGGAAGGGTTAGGGTTAAGGTTAGGGCTAGGGTTAGGGTTAGGGGACGGGGACGGTTTAGGGTCCAGGTGAGGGTCCGACAACGCTTTAGGGGGAGCGTGCGTGTGAGGGCGCGGTTTAGTGTTAGCGTACGGGTTAGGATTAGGGGACGGGTGAGGGTCAGGCTTCGGGGAAGGATTAGGGTTAGGGTTCGGGCTACGGTTAGGGTTAGGGGACGGGGACGGTTTAGGGTCCAGGTGAGGGTCCGACAACGCTTTAGGGGGAGCGTGCGTGTGAGGGCGCGGGTTAGTGTTAGCGTACGGGTTAGGATTAGGGGACGGGTGAGGGTCAGGCTTCGGGGAATGGTTAGGGTTAGGGTTCGGGCTAGGGTTAGGGTTAGGGGACGGGGACGGTTTAGGGTTCAGATGAGGGTCCGACAACGCTTTAGGGGGAGCGTGCGTGTGAGGGCGCGGGTTTGTGTTAGCGTACGGGTTAGGATTAGGGGACGGGTGAGGGTCAGGCTTCGGGGAAGGGTTAGGGTTAGGGTTCGGGCTAGGGTTAGGGTTAGGGGACGGGGACGGTTTAGGGTCCAGGTGAGGGTCCGACAACGCTTTAGGGGGAGCGTGCGTGTGAGGGCGCGGGTTAGTGTGAGCCTACGGGTTAGGATTAGGGTACGGGTGAGGGTCAGATTTCGGGGAAGGGTGAAGGTTAGGGTTCGGGCTAGGTTTAGGGTTAGGGGACGGGGACGGTTTAGGGTCCAGGTGAGGGTCCGACAACGCTTTAGGGGGAGTGTGCGTGTGAGGGCGCGGGTTAGTTTTAGCGTACGGGTTAGGATTAGGGGACGGGTGAGGGTCAGGCTTCGGGGAAGGGTTAGGGTTAGGGTTCGGGCTAGGGTTAGGGTTAGGAGACGGGGACGGTTAGGGTCCAGGTGAGGGTCCGACAACGCTTTAGGGGGAGTGTGCGTGTGAGGGCGCGGGTTAGTGTGAGCCTACGGGTTAGGATTAGGGGACGGGTGAGGGTCAGGCTTCGGGGAAGGGTTAGGGTTAGGGTTCGGGCTAGGTTTAGGGTTAGGGGACGGGGATGGTTTAGGGTCCAGGTGAGGGTCCGACAACGCTTTAGGGGGAGCGTGCGTGTGAGGGCGCGGGTTAGTGTGAGCCTACGGGTTAGGATTAGGGGACGGGTGAGGGTCAGGCTTCGGGGAAGGGTTAGGGTTAGGGTTCGGGCTAGGGTTAGGGTTAGGGGACGGGGACGGTTTAGGGTCAAGGTGAGGGTCCGACAACGCTTTAGGGGGAGTGTGCGTGTGAGGGCGCGGGTTAGTGTTAGCGTATTGGTTAGGATTAGGGGAAGGGTGAGGGTCAGGCTTCGGGGAAGTATTAGGGTTAGGGTTCGGGCTAGGGTTAGGGTTAGGGGACGGGGACGGTTTAGGGTCCAGGTGAGGGTCCGACAACGTTTTAGGGGGAGCGTGCGTGTGAGGGCGCGGGTTAGTGTTAGCGTACGGGTTAGGATTAGGGGACGTGTGAGGGTCAGGCTTCGGGGAAGGGTTAGGGTTAGGGTTCGGGCTAGGGTTAGGGTTAGGGGACGGGGACGGTTGAGGGTCCAGGTGAGGATCCGACAACGCTTTAGGGGGAGCGTGCGTGTGAGGGCGCGGGTTAGTGTGAGACTACGGGTTAGGATTAGGGAACGGGCGAGGGTCAGGCTTCGGGGAAGGATTAGGGTTAGGGTTTGGGCTAGTGTTAGGGTTAGGGGACGGGGACGGTTTAGGGTCCAGGTGAGGGTCCGACAACGCTTTAGGGGAGGCGTGCGTGTGAGGGCGCGGGTTACTGTTAGCGTACGGGTTAGGATTAGGGGATGGGTGAGGGTCAGGCTTCGGGGAAGGGTTAGGGTTAGGGTTCGGGCTAGGGTTAGGGTTAGGAGACGGGGACGGTTAGGGTCCAGGTGAGGGTCCGACAACGCTTTAGGGGGAGTGTGCGTTTGAGGGCGCGGGTTAGTGTGAGCCTACGGGTTAGGATTAGGGGACGGGTGAGGGTCAGGCTTCGGGGAAGGGTTAGGGTTAGGGTTCGGGCTAGGTTTAGGGTTAGGGGACGGGGATGGTTTAGGGTCCAGGTGAGGGTCCGACAACGCTTTAGGGGGAGCGTGCGTGTGAGGGCGCGGGTTATTGTGAGCCTACGGGTTAGGATTAGGGGACGGGTGAGGGTCAGGCTTCGGGGAAGGGTTAGGGTTAGGGTTCGGGCTAGGGTTAGTGTTAGGGGACGGGGACGGTTTAGGGTCCAGGTGAGGGTCCGACAACGCTTTAGGGGGAGCGTGCGTGTGAGGGCGCGGGTTAGTGTGAGCCTACGGGTTAGGATTAGGGCACGGGTGAGGGTCAGGCTTCGGGGAAGTGTTAGGTTTAGGGTTCGGGCTAGGGTTAGGGTTAGGGGACGGGGACGGTTTAGGGTCAAGGTGAGGGTCCGACAACGCTTTAGGGGGAGTGTGCGTGTGAGGGCGCGGGTTAGTGTTAGCGTATGGGTTAGGATTAGGGGAAGGGTGAGGGTCAGGCTTCGGGGAAGTATTAGGGTTAGGGTTCGGGCTAGAGTTAGGGTTAGGGGACGGGGACGGTTTAGGGTCCAGGTGAGGGTCCGACAACGTTTTAGGGGGAGCGTGCGTGTGAGGGCGCGGGTTAGTGTTAGCGTACGGGTTAGGATTAGGGGACGTGTGAGGGTCAGGCTTCGGGGAAGGGTTAGGGTTAGGGTTCGGGCTAGGGTTAGGGTTAGGGGACGGGGACGGTTGAGGGTCCAGGTGAGGATCCGACAACGCTTTAGGGGGAGCGTGCGTGTGAGGGCGCGGGTTAGTGTGAGACTACGGGTTAGGATTAGGGAACGGGCGAGGGTCAGGCTTCGGGGAAGGATTAGGGTTAGGGTTTGGGCTAGTGTTAGGGTTAGGGGACGGGGACGGTTTAGGGTCCAGGTGAGGGTCCGACAACGCTTTAGGGGAGGCGTGCGTGTGAGGGCGCGGGTTACTGTTAGCGTACGGGTTAGGATTAGGGGATGGGTGAGGGTCAGGCTTCGGGGAAGGGTTAGGGTTAGGGTTCGGGCTAGGGTTAGGGTTAGGGGACGGGGACGGTTTAGGGTCCAGGTGAGGGTCCGACAACGCTTTAGGGGGCGCGTGCGTGTGAGGGCGCGGGTTAGTGTTAGCGTACGGGTTAGGATTAGGGGACGGGTGAGGGTCAGGCTTCGGGGAAGGTTTAGGGTTAGGGTTCGGGCTAGGGTTAGGGTTAGGGGACGGGGACGGTTTAGGGTCCAGGTGAGGGTCCGACAACGCTTTAGGGGGAGCGTGCGTGTGAGGGCGCGGGTTAGTGTTAGCGTACGGGTTAGGATTAGGGGACGGGTGAGGGTCAGGCTTCGGGGAAGGGTTAGGGTTAGGGTTCGGGCTAGGGTTAGGGTTAGGGGACGGGGACGGTTTAGGGTCCAGATGAGGGTCCGACAACGCTTTAGGGGGAGCGTGCGTGTGAGGGCGCGGGTTTGTGTTAGCGCACGGGTTAGGATTAGGGGACGGGTGAGGGTCAGGCTTCGGGGAAGGGTTAGGGTTAGGGTTCGGGCTAGGGTTAGGGTTAGGGGATGGGGACGGTTTAGGGTCCAGGTGAGGGTCCGACAACGCTTTAGGGGGAGCGTGCGTGTGAGGGCGCGGGTTAGTGTTAGCGTACGGGTTAGGATTAGGGGACGGGTGAGGGTCAGGCTTCGGGGAAGGGTTAGGGTTAGGGTGCGGGCTAGGGTTAGGGTTAGGGGTTGGGTACGGGGACGGTTTAGGGTCCAGGTGAGGGTCCGACAACGCTTTAGGGGGAGCGTGCGTGTGAGGGTGCGGGTTAGTGTTAGCCTACGGGTTAGGATTAGGGGACGGTTGAGGGTCAGGCTTCGGGGAAGGGTTAGGGTTAGGGTTCGGGCTAGGGTTAGGGTTAGGGGACGGGGATGGTTTAGGGTCCAGGTGAGGGTCCGACAACGATTTAGGGGGAGCGTGCGTGTGAGGGCACGGGTTAGTGTGAGCGTACGGGTTAGGATTAGGGGACGGATGAGGGTCAGGCTTCGGGGAAGGGTTAGGTTTAGGGTTCTGGCTAGGGTTAGGGGTAGGGGACGGGGACGGTTTAGGGTCCAGGTGAGGGTCCGACAACGCTTTAGGGGGAGCGTGCGTGTGAGGGTGCGGGTTAGTGTGAGCCTACGGGTTAGGATTAGGGGACGGGTGAGGGTCAGGCTTCGGTGAAGCGTAAGGGTTAGGGTTCGGGCTAGGGTTAGTGTTAGGGGACGGGGACGGTTTAGGGTCCAGGTGAGGGTCCGACAACGCTTTAGGCGGTGCGTGCATGTGAGGGCGCGGGTTAGTGTGAGCCTACGGGTTAGGATTAGGGGACGGGTGAGGGTCAGGCTTCGGGGAAGTGTTAGGGTTAGGGTTCGGGCTAGGGTTAGGGTTAGGGGACGGGGACGGTTTAGGGTCCAGGTGAGGGTCCGACAACGCTTTAGAGGGAGCGTGCGTGTGAGGGCGCGGGTTAGTGTGAGCCTACGGGTTAGGATTATGTGACGGGTGAGGGTCAGGCTTCGGGGAAGGGTTAGGGTTAGGGTTCGGGCTAGGGTTAGGGTTAGGGGACGGGGACGGTTTAGGGTCCAGGTGAGGGTCTGACAACGCTTTAGGGGGAGCGTGCGTGTGAGGGCGCGGGTGAGTGTTAGCGTACGGGTTAGGATTAGGGGACGGGTGAGGGTCAGGCTTCGGGGAAGGGTTAGGGTTAGGGTTCGGGCTAGGGTTAGGGTTAGGGTACGGGGACGGTTTAGGGTCCATGTGAGGGTCCGACAACGCTTAGGGGGAGCGTGCGTGTGAGGGCGCGGGTTAGTGTTAGCGGACGGTTTAGGATTAGGGGACGTGTGAGTGTCAGGCTTCGGGGAAGGGTTAGGGTTAAGGTTAGGGCTAGGGTTAGGGTTAGGGGACGGGGACGGTTTAGGGTCCAGGTGAGGGTCCGACAACGCTTTAGGGGGAGCGTGCCTGTGAGGGCGTGGGTTAGTTTTACCGTACGGGTTAGGATTATGGGACGGGTGAGGGTCAGGCTTCGGGGAAGGGTTAGGGTTAGGGTTCGGGCTAGGGTTAGGGTTAGGGGACGGGGACGGTTTAGGGTCCAGGTGAGGGTCCGACAACACTTTAGGGGGAGTGTGCGTGTGAGGGCGCGGGTTAGTGTGAGCCTACGGGTTAGGATTAGGGGACGGGTGAGGGTCAGGCTTCGGGGAAGGGTTAGGGTTAGGGTTTGGGCTCGGGTTAGGGTTAGGGTCGGGGACGGTTTAGGGTCCAGGTGAGGGTCCGACAACGCTTTAGGGGGAGCGTGCGTGTGAGGGCGTGGCTTAGTGTGAGCCTACGGGTTAGGATTAGGGGACGGGTGAGGGTCAGCCTTCGGGGAAGGGTTAGGGTTAGGGTTCGGGCTAGGGTTAGGGTTAGGGAACGGGGACGGTTTAGGGTCCAGGTGAGGGTCTGACAACGCTTTAGGGGGAGTGTGCGTGTGAGGGCGCGGGTTAGTGTGAGCCTACGGGTTAGGATTAGGGGACGGGTGAGGGTCAGGCTTCGGGGAAGGGTTAGGGTTAGGGTTCGGGCTAGGGTTAGGGTTAGGGGACGGGACGGTTTAGGGTCCAGGTGAGGGTCCGACAACGCTTTAGGGGGAGTGTGCGTGTGAGGGCGCGGGTTAGTGTTAGCGTACGGGTTAGGATTAGGGGACGGGTGAGGGTCAGGCTTCGGGGAAGGATTAGGGATAGGGTTGGGGCTAGGGTTAGGGTTAGGGGACGGGGACGGTTGAGGGTCCAGGTGAGGGTCCGACAACGCTTTAGGGGGAGCGTGCGTGTGAGGGCGCGGGTTAGTGTTAGCGTATGGGTTAGGATTAGGGGACGTGTGAGGGTCAGGCTTCGGGGAAGGGTTAGGGTTAGGGTTCGGGCTAGGGTTAGGGTTAGGGAACGGAGACGGTTTAGGGTCCAGGTGAGGGTCCGACAACGCTTTAGGGGGAGCGTGCGAGTGAGGGGGTGGGTTAGTGTTAGCGTACGGATTAGGATTAGGGGACGGGTGAGGGTCAGGCTTCGGGGAATGGTTAGGGTTAGGGTTCGGGCTAGGGTTAGGGTTAGGGGACGGGGACGGTTTAGGGTCCAGGTGAGGGTCCGACAACGCTATAGGGGGAGCGTGCGTGTGAGGGCGCGGGTTAGTGTGAGACTACGGGTTAGGATTAGGGGACGGGTGAGGGTCAGGCTTCGGGGAAGTGTTAGGGTTAGGGTTCGGGATAGTGTTAGGGTTAGGGGACGGGGACGGTTTAGGGTCCAGGTGAGGGTCTGACAACGCTTTAGGGGGAGCGTGCGTGTGAGGGCGCGGGTTAGTGTTAGCGTACGGGTTAGGATTAGGGGATGGGTGAGGGTCAGGCTTCGGGGAAGGGTTAGGGTTAGGGTTCGGGCTAGGGTTAGGGTTAGGGGACGGGGACGGTTTAGGGTCCAGGTGAGGGTCCGACAACACTTTAGGGGGAGCGTGCATGTGAGGGCGCGGGTTAGTGTTAGTGTACGGGTTAGGATTAGGGGACGGGTGAGGGTCAGGCTTCGGGGAAGGATTAGGGTTAGGGTTCGGGCTAGGGTTAGGGTTAGGGGACAGGGACGGTTTAGGGTCCAGGTGAGGGTCCGACAACGCTTTAGGGGGAGCGTGCGTGTGAGGGCGCGGGTTAGTGTTAGCGTACGGGTTAGGATTAGGGGACGTGTGAGGGTCAGGCTTCGGGGAAGGGTTAGGGTTAGGGTTCGGGCTAGGGTTAGGGTTAGGGGACGGGGACGTTTTAGGGTCCAGGTGAGGGTCCGACAACGCTTTAGGGGGAGCGTGCGTGTGAGGGCGCGGGTTAGTGTGAGACTACGGGTTAGTATTAGGGGACGGGCGAGTGTCAGGCTTCGGGGAAGGGTTAGGGTTAGGGTTCGGGCTAGTGTTAGGGTTAGGGGACGGGGACGGTTTAGGGTCCAGGTGAGGGTCCGACAACGCTTTAGGGGGAGCGTGCATGTGAGGGCGCGGGTTAGTGTTAGCGTACGGGTTAGGATTAGGGGACGGGTGAGGGTCAGGCTTCGGGGAAGGGTTAGGGTTAGGGTTCGGGCTAGGGTTAGGTTTAGGGGACGGGGACGGTTTAGGGTCCAGGTGAGGGTCCGAAACGCTTTAGGGGGAGTGTGCGTGTGAGGGCGCGGGTTAGTGTGAGCCTACGGGTTAGGATTAGGGGACGGGTGAGGGTCAGGCTTCGGGGAAGGTTTAGGGTTAGGGTTCGGGCTAGGGTTAGGGTTAGGGTCGGGGACGGTTTAGGGTCCAGGAGAGGGTCCGACAACGCTTTAGGGGGAGCGTGCGTGTGAGGGCGTGGCTTAATGTGAGCCTACGGGTTAGGATTAGGGGACGGGTGAGGGTCAGGCTTCGGGGAAGGGTTAGGGTTACCGTTCGGGCTAGGGTTAGGTTTAGGGTCGGGGACGGTTTAGGGTCCAGGTGAGGGTCTGACAACGCTTTAGGGGGAGCGTGCGTGTGAGGGCGTGGCTTAGTGTGAGCCTACGGGTTAGGATTAGGGGACGGGTGAGGGTCAGGCTTCGGGGAAGGGTTAGGGTTAGGGTTCGGGCTAGGGTTAGGGTTAGGGGACGGGGATGGTTTAGGGTCCAGGTGAGGGTCCGACAACGCTTTAGGGGGAGCGTGCATGTGAGGGCGCGGGTTAGTGTGAGCCTACTGGTTAGGATTAAGGGACGGGTGAGGGTCAGGCTTCGGGGAAGGGTTAGGGTTAGGGTTCGGGCTAGGGTTAGGGTTAGGGGACGGGGATGGTTTAGGGTCCAGGTGAGGGTCCGACAACGCTTTAGAGGGAGCGTGCGTGTGAGGGCGCGGGTTATTGTGAGCCTACGGGTTAGGATTAGGGGACGGGTGAGGGTCAGGCTTCGGGGAAGGGTTAGGGTTAGGGTTCGGGCTCGGGTTAGGGTTAGGGGACGGGGACGGTTTAGGGTCCAGGTGAGGGTCCGACAACGCTTTAGGGGGAACGTGCGTGTGAGGGCGCGGGTTAGTGTGAGCCTACGGGTTAGGATTAGGGGACGGGTGAGGGTCAGGCTTCGGGGAAGGGTTAGGGTTAGGGTTCGGGCTAGGGTTAGGGTTAGGGGACGGGGACGGTTTAGGGTCCAGGTGAGGGTCCGACAATGCTTTAGGGGGAGCGTGCGTGTGAGGGCGCGGGTTAGTGTTAGCATAAGGTTTAGGATTAGGGGACGTGTGAGTGTCAGGCTTCGGGGAAGGGTTAGGGTTCGGGCTAGGGTTAGGGTTAGGGGACGGGGACGGTTTAGGGTCCAGGTGAGGGTCCGACAACGCTTTAGGGGGAGCGTGCGTGTGAGGGCGCGGGTGAGTGTTAGCGTACGGGTTAGGATTAGGGGACGGGTGAGGGTCAGGCTTCGGGGAAGGGTTAGGGTTAGGGTTCGGGCTAGGGTTAGGGTTAGGGGACGGGGACGGTTTAGGGTCCAGGTG
This sequence comes from Lagenorhynchus albirostris, assembly GCF_949774975.1. Classification (NCBI taxonomy): domain Eukaryota; kingdom Metazoa; phylum Chordata; class Mammalia; order Artiodactyla; family Delphinidae; genus Lagenorhynchus; species Lagenorhynchus albirostris. Next base: position 112,450 of record NW_026783604.1, on the reverse strand, counting down.
AGGGTCCGACAACGCTTTAGGGGGAGCGTGCGTGTGAGGGCGCGGGTGAGTGTTAGCGTACGGGTTAGGATTAGGGGACGGGTGAGGGTCAGGCTTCGGGGAAGTGTTAGGGTTAGGGTTCGGGCTAGGGTTAGTGTTAGGGGACGGGGACGGTTTAGGGTCCAGGTGAGGGTCCGACAACGCTTAGGGGGAGCGTGCGTGTGAGGGCGCGGGTTAGTGTTAGCGGACGGTTTAGGATTAGGGGACGTGTGAGTGTCAGGCTTCGGGGAAGGGTTAGGGTTAAGGTTAGGGCTAGCGTTAGGGTTAGGGGACGGGGACGGTTTAGGGTCCAGGTGAGGGTCCGACAACGCTTTAGGGGGAGCGTGCGTGTGAGGGCGTGGTTTAGTGTTAGCGTACGGGTTAGGATTAGGGGACGGGTGAGGGTCAGGCTTCGGGGAAGGATTAGGGTTAGGGTTCGGACTAGGGTTAGGGTTAGGGGACGGGGACGGTTTAGGGTCCAGGTGAGGGTCCGACAACGCTTTAGGGGGAGCGTGCGTGTGAGGGCGCGGGTTAGTGTTAGCGTACGGGTTAGGATTAGGGGACGGGTGAGGGTCAGGCTTCGGGGAATGGTTAGGGTTAGGGTTCGGGCTAGGGTTAGGGTTAGGGGACGGGGACGGTTTAGGGTCCAGATGAGGGTCCGACAACGCTTTAGGGGGAGCGTGCGTGTGAGGGCGCGGGTTTGTGTTAGCGTACGGGTTAGGATTAGGGGACGGGTGAGGGTCAGGCTTCGGGGAAGGGTTAGGGTTAGGGTTCGGGCTAGGGTTAGGGTTAGGGGACGGGGACGGTTTAGGGTCCAGGTGAGGGTCCGACAACGCTTTAGGGGGAGCGTGCGTGTGAGGGCGCGGGTTAGTGTGAGCCTAAGGGTTAGGATTAGGGTACGGGTGAGGGTCAGGCTTCGGAGAAGGGTTAAGGTTAGGGTTCGGGCTAGGTTTAGGGTTAGGGGACGGGGACGGTTTAGGGTCCAGGTGAGGGTCCGACAACGCTTTAGGGGGAGTGTGCGTGTGAGGGCGCGGGTTAGTTTTAGCGTACGGGTTAGGATTAGGGGACGGGTGAGGGTCAGGCTTCGGGGAAGGGTTAGGGTTAGGGTTCGGGCTAGGGTTAGGGTTAGGAGACGGGGACGGTTAGGGTCCAGGTGAGGGTCCGACAACGCTTTAGGGGGAGCGTGCGTGTGAGGGCGCGGGTTAGTGTGAGCCTACGGGTTAGGATTAGGGGACGGGTGAGGGTCAGGCTTCGGGGAAGGGTTAGGGTTAGGGTTCGGGCTAGGTTTAGGGTTAGGGGACGGGGATGGTTTAGGGTCCAGGTGAGGGTCCGACAACGCTTTAGGGGGAGCGTGCGTGTGAGGGCGCGGGTTATTGTGAGCCTACGGGTTAGGATTAGGGGACGGGTGAGGGTCAGGCTTCGGGGAAGGGTTAGGGTTAGGGTTCGGGCTAGGGTTAGGGTTAGGGGACGGGGACGGTTTAGGGTCCAGGTGAGGGTCCGACAACGCTTTAGGGGGAGCGTGCGTGTGAGGGCGCGGGTTAGTGTGAGCCTACGGGTTAGGATTAGGGGACGGGTGAGGGTCAGGCTTCGGGGAAGTGTTAGGTTTAGGGTTCGGGCTAGGGTTAGGGTTAGGGGACGGGGACGGTTTAGGGTCAAGGTGAGGGTCCGACAACGCTTTAGGGGGAGTGTGCGTGTGAGGGCGCGGGTTAGTGTTAGCGTATGAGTTAGGATTAGGGGAAGGGTGAGGGTCAGGCACGGGGAAGGATTAGGGTTAGGGTTCGGGATAGAGTTAGGGTTAGGGGACGGGGACGGTTTAGGGTCCAGATGAGGGTCCGACAACGTTTTAGGGGGAGCGTGCGTGTGAGGGCGCGGGTTAGTGTTAGCGTACGGGTTAGGATTAGGGGACGTGTGAGGGTCAGGCTTCGGGGAATGGTTAGGGTTAGGGTTCGGGCTAGGGTTAGGGTTAGGGGATGGGGACGGTTTAGGGTCCAGGTGAGGATCCGACAACGCTTTAGGGGGAGCGTGCGTGTGAGGGCGCGGGTTAGTGTGAGACTACGGGTTAGGATTAGGGAACGGGCGAGGGTCAGGCTTCGGGGAAGGATTAGGGTTAGGGTTTGGGCTAGTGTTAGGGTTAGGGGACGGGGACGGTTTAGGGTCCAGGTGAGGGTCCGACAACGCTTTAGGGGGCGCGTGCGTGTGAGGGCGCGGGTTAGTGTTAGCGTACGGGTTAGGATTAGGGGACGGGTGAGGGTCAGGCTTCGGGGAAGGTTTAGGGTTAGGGTTCGGGCTAGGGTTAGGGTTAGGGGACGGGGACGGTTTAGGGTCCAGGTGAGGGTCCGACAACGCTTTAGGGGGAGCGTGCGTGTGAGGGCGCGGGTTAGTGTTAGCGTACGGGTTAGGATTAGGGGACGGGTGAGGGTCAGGCTTCGGGGAATGGTTAGGGTTAGGGTTCGGGCTAGGGTTAGGGTTAGGGGACGGGGACGGTTTAGGGTCCAGGTGAGGGTCCGACAACGCTTTAGGGGGAGCGTGCGTGTGAGGGTGCGGGTTTGTGTTAGCGTACGGGTTAGGATTAGGGGACGAGTGAGGGTCAGGCTTCGGGGAAGGGTTAGGGTTATGGTTCGGGCTAGGGTTAGGGATAGGGGACGGGGACGGTTTAGGGTCCAGGTGAGGGTCCGACAACGCTTTAGGGGGAGCGTGCGTGTGAGGGCGCGGGTTAGTGTGAGCCTACGGGTTAGGATTAGGGTACGGGTGAGGGTCAGGCTTCGGGGAAGGGTTAAGGTTAGGGTTCGGGCTAGGTTTAGGGTTAGGGGACGGGGACGGTTTAGGGTCCAGGTGAGGGTCCGACAACGCTTTAGGGGGAGTGTGCGTGTGAGGGCGCGGGTTAGTTTTAGCGTACGGGTTAGGATTAGGGGACGGGTGAGGGTCAGGCTTCGGGGAAGGGTTAGGGTTAGGGTTCGGGCTAGGGTTAGGGTTAGGAGACGGGGACGGTTAGGGTCCAGGTGAGGGTCCGACAACGCTTTAGGGGGAGCGTGCGTGTGAGGGCGCGGGTTAGTGTGAGCCTACGGGTTAGGATTAGGGGACGGGTGAGGGTCAGGCTTCGGGGAAGGGTTAGGGTTAGGGTTCGGGCTAGGTTTAGGGTTAGGGGACGGGGATGGTTTAGGGTCCAGGTGAGGGTCCGACAACGCTTTAGGGGGAGCGTGCGTGTGAGGGCACGGGTTATTGTGAGCCTACGGGTTAGGATTAGGGGACGGGTGAGGGTCAGGCTTCGGGGAAGGGTTAGGGTTAGGGTTCGGGCTAGGGTTAGGGTTAGGGGACGGGGACGGTTTAGGGTCCAGGTGAGGGACCGACAGCGCTTTAGGGGGAGCGTGCGTGTGAGGGCGCGGGTTAGTGTGAGCCTACGGGTTAGGATTAGGGGACGGGTGAGGGTCAGGCTTCGGGGAAGTGTTAGGTTTAGGGTTCGGGCTAGGGTTAGGGTTAGGGGACGGGGACGGTTTAGGGTCAAGGTGAGGGTCCGACAACGCTTTAGGGGGAGTGTGTGTGTGAGGGCGCGGGTTAGTGTTAGCGTATGGTTTAGGATTAGGGGAAGGGTGAGGGTCAGGCTTCGGGGAAGGATTAGGGTTAGGGTTCGGGCTAGAGTTAGGGTTAGGGGACGGGGACGGTTTAGGGTCCAGGTGAGGGTCCGACAACGTTTTAGGGGGAGCGTGCGTGTGAGGGCGCGGGTTAGTGTTAGCGTACGGGTTAGGATTAGGGGACGTGTGAGTGTCAGGCTTCGGGGAAGGGTTAGGGTTAGGGTTCGGGCTAGGGTTAGGGTTAGGGGACGGGGACGGTTTAGGGTCCAGGTGAGGATCCGACAACGCTTTAGGGGGAGCGTGCGTGTGAGGGCACGGGTTAGTGTGAGACTACGGGTTAGGATTAGGGAACGGGCGAGGGTCAGGCTTCGGGGAAGGATTAGGGTTAGGGTTTGGGCTAGTGTTAGGTTTAGGGGACGGGGACGGTTTAGGGTCCAGGTGAGGGTCCGACAACGCTTTAGGGGGAGCGTGCGTGTGAGGGCGCGGGTTACTGTTAGCGTACGGGTTAGGATTAGGGGATGGGTGAGGGTCAGGCTTCGGGGAAGGGTTAGGGTTAGGGTTCGGGCTAGGGTTAGGGTTAGGGGACGGGGACGGTTTAGGGTCCAGGTGAGGGTCCGACAACGCTTTAGGGGGCGCATGCATGTGAGGGCGCGGGTTAGTGTTAGCGTACGGGTTAGGATTAGGGGACGGGTGAGGGTCAGGCTTCGGGGAAGGTTTAGGGTTAGGGTTCGGGCTAGGGTTAGGGTTAGGGGACGGGGACGGTTTAGGGTCCAGGTGAGGGTCCGACAACGCTTTAGGCGGAGTGTGCGTGTGAGGGCGCGGGTTAGTGTGAGCCTACGGGTTAGGATTAGGGGACGGGTGAGGGTCAGGCTTCGGGGAAGGGTTAGGGTTAGGGTTCGGGCTAGGGTTAGGGTTAGGGTTGGGGACGGTTTAGGGTCCAGGTGACGGTCCGACAACGCTTTAGGGGGAGCGTCCGTGTGAGGGCGTGGCTTAGTGTGAGCCTACGGGTTAGGATTAGGGGACGGGTGAGGGTCAGGCTTCGGGGAAGGGTTAGGGTTAGGCTTCGGGCTAGGGTTAGGGTTAGGGGACGGGGACGGTTTAGGGTCCAGGTGAGGGTCCGACAACGCTTTAGGGGGAGCGTGCATGTGAGGGCGCGGTTTAGTGTGAGCCTACGGGTTAGGATTAGGGGACGGGTGAGGGTCAGGCTTCGGGGAAGGGTTAGGGTTAGGGTTCGGGCTAGGGTTAGGGTTAGGGGACGGGGACGGTTTAGGGTCCAGGTGAGGGTCCGACAACGCTTTAGGGGGAGCGTGCATGTGAGGGCGCGGGTTAGTGTGAGCCTACGGGTTAGGATTAAGGTACGGGTGAGGGTCAGGCTTCGGGGAAGGGTTAGGGTTAGGGTTCGGGCTAGGGTTAGGGTTAGGGGACGGGGACGGTTTAGGGTCCAGGTGAGGGTCCGACAACGCTTTAGGGGGAGCGTGCGTGTGAGGGCGCGGGTTAGTGTTAGCGTACGGGTTAGGATTAGGGGATGGGTGAGGGTCAGGCTTCGGGGAAGGGTTAGGGTTAGGGTTCAGGCTAGGGTTAGGGTTAGGGGCCGGGGACGGTTTAGGGTCCAGGTGAGGGTCCGACAACGCTTTAGGGGGAGCGTGCATGTGAGGGCGCGGGTTAGTGTTAGCCTACGGGTTAGGATTAGGGGACGGGTGAGGGTCAGGCTTCGGGGAAGGGTTAGGGTTAGGGTTCGGGCTAGGGTTAGGGTTAGGGTCGGGGATGGTTTAGGGTCCAGGTGAGGGTCCGACAACGCTTTAGGGGGAGCGTGCGTGTGAGGGCGTGGCTTAGTGTGAGCCTACGGGTTAGGATTAGGGGACGGGTGAGGGTCAGGCTTCGGGGAAGTGTTAGGGTTAGGGTTCGGGCTAGGGTTAGGGTTAGGGTCGGGGACGGTTTAGGGTCCAGGTGAGGGTCCGACAACGCTTTAGGGGGAGCGTGCGTGTGAGGGCGTGGCTTAGTGTGAGCCTACGGGTTAGGATTAGGGGACGGGTGAGGGTCAGGCTTCGGGGAAGTGTTAGGGTTAGGGTTCGGGCTAGGGTTAGGGTTAGGGGACGGGGACGGTTTAGGGTCCAGGTGAGGGTCCGACAACGCTTTAGGGGGAGCGTGCGTGTGAGGGCGCGGGTTAGTGTGAGCCTACGGGTTAGGATTAGGGGACGGGTGAGGGTTAGGCTTCGGGGAAGGGTTAGGGTTAGGGTTCGGCCTAGGGTTAGGGTTAGGGGACGGGGACGGTTTAGGGTCCAGGTGAGGGTCCGACAACGCTTTAGGGGGAGCGTGCATGTGAGGGCGCGGGTTAGTGTGAGCCTACGGGTTAGGATTAAGGGACGGGTGAGGGTCAGGCTTCAGGGAAGGGTTAGGGTTAGGGTTCGGGCTAGGGTTAGGGTTAGGGGATGGGGACGGTTTAGGGTCCAGGTGAGGGTCCAACAACGCTTTAGGGGGAGCGTGTGTGTGAGGGCGCGGGTTAGTGTGAGCCTACGGGTTAGGATTAGGGGACGGGTGATGGTCAGGCTTCGGGGAAGGGTTAGGGTTAGGGTTCGGGCTAGGGTTAGGGTTAGATGACGGGGACGGTTTAGGGTCCAGGTGAGGGTCCGACAACGCTTTAGGGGGAGCGTGCGTGTGAGGGCGCGGGTTAGTGTGAGCCTACGGGTTAGGATTAGGGGACAGGTGAGGGTCAGGCTTCGGGGAAGTGTTAGGTTTAGGGTTCGGGCTAGGGTTAGGGTTAGGGAACGGGGACGGTTTAGGGTCCAGGTGAGGGTCCGACAACGCTTTAGGAGGAGCGTGCGTGTGAGGGCGCGGGTTAGTGTTAGCGTACGGGTTAGGATTAGGGGATGGGTGAGGGTCAGGCTTCGGGGAAGGGTTAGGGTTAGGGTTTAGGCTAGGGTTAGGGTTAGGGGCCGGGGACGGTTTAGGGTCCAGGTGAAGGTCCGACAACGCTTTAGGGGGAGCGTGCATGTGAGGGCGCGGGTTAGTGTTAGCGTACGGGTTAGGATTAGGGGACGGGTGAGGGTCAGGCTTCGGGGAAGGGTTAGGGTTAGGGTTCGGGCTAGGGTTAGGGTTAGGGTCGGGGACGGTTTAGGGTCCAGGTGAGGGTCCGACAACGCTTTAGGGGGAGCGTGCGTGTGAGGGCGCGGGTTAGTGTGAGCCTACGGGTTAGGATTAGGGGACGGGTGAGGGTCAGGCTTCGGGGAAGTGTTAGGGTTAGGGTTCGGGCTAGGGTTAGGGTTAGGGTCGGGGACGGTTTAGGGTCCAGGTGAGGGTCCGACAACGCTTTAGGGGGAGCGTGCGTGTGAGGGCGTGGCTTAGTGTGAGCCTACGGGTTAGGATTAGGGGACGGGTGAGGGTCAGGCTTCGGGGAAGGGTTAGGGTTAGGGTTCGGGCTAGGGTTAGGGTTAGGGGACGGGGACGGTTTAGGGTCCAGGTGAGGGTCCGACAACGCTTTAGGGGGAGCGTGCATGTGAGGGTGCGAGTTAGTGTGAGCCTACTGGTTAGGATTAAGGGACGGGTGAGGGTCAGGCTTCGGGGAAGGGTTAGGGTTAGGGTTCGGGCTAGGGTTAGGGTAAGGGATCGGGGACGGTTTAGGGTCTAGGTGAGGGTCCGACAACGCTTTAGGGGGAGCGTGCGTGTGAGGGCGCGGGTTAGTGTCAGCCTACGGGTTAGGATTAAGGGACGAGTGAGGGTCAGGCTTCGGGGAAGGGTTAGGGTTAGGGTTCGGGCTAGGTTTAGGGTTAGGGGACGGGGATGGTTTAGGGTCCAGGTGAGGGTCCGACAACGCTTTAGGGGGAGCGTGCGTGTGAGGGCGCGGGTTATTGTGAGCCTACGGGTTAGGATTAGGGGAAGGGTGAGGGTCAGGCTTCGGGGAAGTGTTAGGGTTAGGGTTCGGGCTAGGGTTAGGGTTAGGGGACGGGGACGGTTTAGGGTCCAGGTGAGGGTCCGACAACGCTTTAGGGGGAGCGTGCGTGTGAGGGCGCCGGTTAGTGTGAGCCTACGGGTTAGGATTAGGGGACGGGTGAGGGTCAGGCTTCGGGGAAGTGTTAGGTTTAGGATTCGGGCTAGGGTTAGGGTTAGGGTTAGGGGACGGTTTAGGGTCCAGGTGAGGGTCCGGCAACGCTTTAGGGGGAGTGTGCGTGTGAGGGCGCGGGTTAGTGTTAGCGTACGGGTTAGGATTAGGGGACGGGTGAGGGTCAGGCTTCGGGGAAGGATTAGGGTTAGGGTTCGGGCTAGGGTTAGGGTTAGGGGACGGGGACGGTTTAGGGTCCAGGTGAGGGTCCGACAACGCTTTAGGGGGAGCGTGCGTGTGAGGGCGCGGGTTAGTGTTAGCGTACGGGTTAGGATTAGGGGACGTGTGAGGGTCAGGCTTCGGGGAAGGGTTAGGGTTAGGGTTCGGGCTAGGGTTAGGGTTAGGGAACGGGGACGGTTTAGGGTCCAGGTGAGGGTCCGACAACGCTTTAGGGGGAGCGTGCGTGTGAGGGGGCGGGTTAGTGTTAGCGTACGGGTTAGGATTAGGGGACGGGTGAGGGTCAGGCTTCGGGGAAGGGTTAGGGTTAGGGTTCGGGCTAGGGTTAGGGTTAGGGGACGGGGACGGTTTAGGATCCAGGTGAGGATCCGACAACGCTTTAGGGGGAGCGTGCGTGTGAGGGCGCGGGTTAGTGTGAGACTACGGGTTAGGATTAGGGAACGGGCGAGGGTCAGGCTTCGGGGAAGGATTAGGGTTAGGGTTAGGGCTAGTGTTAGGGTTAGGGGACGGGGACGGTTTAGGGTCCAGGTGAGGGTCCGACAACGCTTTAGGGGGAGCGTGCGTGTGAGGGCGCGGGTTACTGTTAGCGTACGGGTTAGGATTAGGGGATGGGTGAGGGTCAGGCTTCGGGGAAGGGTTAGGGTTAGGGTTCGGGCTAGGGTTAGGGTTAGGGGACGGGGACGGTTTAGGGTCCAGGTGAGGGTCCGACAACGCTTTAGGGGGCGCGTGCGTGTGAGGGCGCGGGTTAGTGTTAGCGTACGGGTTAGGATTAGGGGACGGGTGAGGGTCAGGCTTCGGGGAAGGGTTGGGTTAGGGTTCGGGCTAGGGTTAGGGTTAGGGGACGGGGACGGTTTAGGGTCCAGGTGAGGGTCCGACAACGCTTTAGGGGGAGTGTGCGTGTGAGGGCGCGGGTTAGTGTGAGCCTACGGGTTAGGATTAGGGGACGGGTGAGGGTCAGGCTTCGGGGAAGGGTTAGGGTTAGGGTTCGGGCTAGGGTTAGGGTTAGGGTCGGGGACGGTTTAGGGTCCAGGTGAGGGTCCGACAACGCTTTAGGGGGAGCGTGCGTGTGAGGGCGTGGCTTAGTGTGAGCCTACGGGTTAGGATTAAGGGACGGGTGAGGGTCAGGCTTCGGGGAAGGGTTAGGGTTAGGGTTCGGGCTAGGGTTAGGGTTAGGGGACGGGGACGGTTTAGGGTCCAGGTGAGGGTCCGACAACGCTTTAGGGGGAGCGTGCGTGTGAGGGCGCGGGTTAGTGTGAGCCTACGGGTTAGGATTAGGGGACGGGCGAGGGTCAGGCTTCGGGGAAGGGTTAGGGTTAGGGTTCGGGCTAGTGTTAGGGTTAGGGGACGGGGACGGTTTAGGGTCGAGGTGAGGGTCCGACAACGCTTTAGGGGGAGCGTGCGTGTGAGGGCGCGGGTTAGTGTTAGCGTACGGGTTAGGATTAGGGGATTGGTGAGGGTCAGGCTTCGGGGAAGGGTTAGGGTTAGGGTTCGGGCTAGGGTTAGGGTTAGGGGACGGGGACGGTTTAGGGTCAAGGTGAGGGTCCGACAACGCTTTAGGGGGAGCGTGCGTGTGAGGGCGCGGGTTAGTGTGAGCCTACGGGTTAGGATTAGGGGACGGGTGAGGGTCAGGCTTCGGGGAAGGGTTAGGGTTAGGGTTCGGGCTAGGGTTAGGGTTAGGGGACGGGGACGGTTTAGGGTCCAGGTGAGGGTCCGACAACGCTTTAGGGGGAGCGTGCGTGTGAGGGCGCGGGTTAGTGTGAGCCTACGGGTTAGGATTAGGGGACGGGTGAGGGTCAGGCTTCGGGGAAGTGTTAGGTTTAGGGTTCGGGCTAGGGTTAGGGTTAGGGTTAGGGGACGGTTTAGGGTCCAGGTGAGGGTCCGACAACGCTTTAGGGGGAGTGTGCGTGTGAGGGCGCGGGTTAGTGTTAGCGTACGGGTTAGGATTAGGGGACGGGTGAGGGTCAGGCTTCGGGGAAGGATTAGGGTTAGGGTTCGGGCTAGGGTTAGGGTTAGGGGACGGGGACGGTTTAGGGTCCAGGTGAGGGTCCGACAACGCTTTAGTGGGAGCGTGCGTGTGAGGGCGCGGGTTAGTGTTAGCGTACGGGTTAGGATTAGGGGACGTGTGAGGGTCAGGCTTCGGGGAAGGGTTAGGGTTAGGGTTCGGGCTAGGGTTAGGGTTAGGGAACGGGGACGGTTTAGGGTCCAGGTGAGGGTCCGACAACGCTTTAGGGGGAGCGTGCGTGTGAGGGGGCGGGTTAGTGTTAGCGTACGGGTTAGGATTAGGGGACGGGTGAGGGTCAGGCTTCGGGGAAGGGTTAGGGTTAGGGTTCGGTCTAGGGTTAGGGTTAGGGGACGGGGACGGTTTAGGGTCCACGTGAGGATCCGACAACGCTTTAGGGGGAGCGTGCGTGTGAGGGCGCGGGTTAGTGTGAGACTACGGGTTAGGATTAGGGAACGGGCGAGGGTCAGGCTTCGGGGAAGGATTAGGGTTAGGGTTTGGGCTAGTGTTAGGGTTAGGGGACGGGGACGGTTTAGGGTCCAGGTGAGGGTCCGACAACGCTTTAGGGGGAGCGTGCGTGTGAGGGCGCGGGTTACTGTTAGCGTACGGGTTAGGATTAGGGGATTGGTGAGGGTCAGGCTTCGGGGAAGGGTTAGGGTTAGGGTTCGGGCTAGGGTTAGGGTTAGGGGACGGGGACGGTTTAGGGTCAAGGTGAGGGTCCGACAACGCTTTAGGGGGAGCGTGCGTGTGAGGGCGCGCGTTAGTGTGAGCCTACGGGTTAGGATTAGGGGACGGGTGAGGGTCAGGCTTCGGGGAAGTGTTAGGGTTAGGGTTCGGCTAGGGTTAGGGTTAGGGGACGGGGACGGTTTAGGGTCCAGGTGAGGGTCCGACAACGCTTTAGGGGGAGCGTGCGTGTGAGGGCGCGGGTTAGTGTTAGCGTACGGGTTAGGATTAGGGGACGTGTGAGGGTCAGGCTTCGGGGAAGGGTTAGGGTTAGGGTTCGGGCTAGGGTTACGGTTAGGGAACGGGGACGGTTTAGGGTCCAGGTGAGGGTCCGACAACGCTTTAGGGGGAGCGTGCGTGTGAGGGGGCGGGTTAGTGTTAGCGTACGGGTTAGGATTAGGGGACGGGTGAGGGTCAGGCTTCGGGGAAGGGTTAGGGTTAGGGTTCGGTCTAGGGTTAGGGTTAGGGGACGGGGACGGTTTAGGGTCCACGTGAGGATCCGACAACGCTTTAGGGGGAGCGTGCGTGTGAGGGCGCGGGTTAGTGTGAGACTACGGGTTAGGATTAGGGAACGGGCGAGGGTCAGGCTTCGGGGAAGGATTAGGGTTAGGGTTTGGGCTAATGTTAGGGTTAGGGGACGGGCACGGTTTAGGGTCCAGGTGAGGGTCCGACAACGCTTTAGGGGGAGCGTGCGTGTGACGGCGCGGGTTACTGTTAGCGTACGGGTTAGGATTAGGGGATGGGTGAGGGTCAGGCTTCGGGGAAGGGTTAGGGTTAGGGTTCGGGCTAGGGTTAGGGTTAGGGGACGGGGACGGTTTAGGGTCCAGGTGAGGGTCCGACAACGCTTTAGGGGGCGCGTGCGTGTGAGGGCGCGGGTTAGTGTTAGCGTACGGGTTAGGATTAGGGGACGGGTGAGGGTCAGGCTTCGGGGAAGGGTTGGGTTAGGGTTCGGGCTAGGGTTAGGGTTAGGGGACGGGGACGGTTTAGGGTCCAGGTGAGGGTCCGACAACGATTTAGGGGGAGTGTGCGTGTGAGGGCGCGGGTTAGTGTGAGCCTACGGGTTAGGATTAGGGGACGGGTGAGGGTCAGGCTTCGGGGAAGGGTTAGGGTTAGGGTTCGGGCTAGGGTTAGGGTTAGGGTCGGGGACGGTTTAGGGTCCAGGTGAGGGTCCGACAACGCTTTAGGGGGAGCGTGCGTGTGAGGGCGTGGCTTAGTGGGAGCCTACGGTTTAGGATTAGGGGACGGGTGAGGGTCAGGCTTCGGGGAAGGGTTAGGGTTAGGGTTCGGGCTAGGGTTAGGGTTAGGGGACGGGGACGGTTTAGGGTCCAGGTGAGGGTCCGACAACGCTTTAGGGGGAGCGTGCATGTGAGGGCGCGGGTTAGTGTGAGCCTACGGGTTAGGATTAAGGGACGGGTGAGGGTCAGGCTTCGGGGAAGGGTTAGGGTTAGGGTTCGGGCTAGGGTTAGGGTTAGGGGACGGGGACGGTTTAGGGTCCAGGTGAGGGTCCGACAACGCTTTAGGGGGAGCGTGCGTGTGAGGGCGCGGGTTAGTGTGAGCCTACGGGTTAGGATTAGGGGACGGGCGAGGGTCAGGCTTCGGGGAAGGGTTAGGGTTAGGGTTCGGGCTAGTGTTAGGGTTAGGGGACGGGGACGGTTTAGGGTCGAGGTGAGGGTCCGACAACGCTTTAGGGGGAGCGTGCGTGTGAGGGCGCGGGTTAGTGTTAGCGTACGGGTTAGGATTAGGGGATTGGTGAGGGTCAGGCTTCGGGGAAGGGTTAGGGTTAGGGTTCGGGCTAGGGTTAGGGTTAGGGGACGGGGACGGTTTAGGGTCAAGGTGAGGGTCCGACAACGCTTTAGGGGGAGCGTGCGTGTGAGGGCGCGGGTTAGTGTGAGCCTACGGGTTAGGATTAGGGGACGGGTGAGGGTCAGGCTTCGGGGAAGTGTTAGGGTTAGGGTTCGGCTAGGGTTAGGGTTAGGGGACGGGGACGTTTTAGGGTCCAGGTGAGGGTCCGACAACGCTTTAGGGGGAGCGTGCGTGTGAGGGCGCGGGTTAGTGTGAGCCTACGGGTTAGGATTATGGGACGGGTGAGGGTCAGGCTTCGGGGAGGTGTTAGGTTTAGGGTTCGGGCTAGGGTTAGGGTTAGGGGACGGGGACGGTTTAGGGTCCAGGTGAGGGTCCGACAACGCTTTAGGGAGAGTGTGCGTGTGAGGGCGCGGGTTAGTGTTAGCGTACGGGTAAGGATTAGGGGACGGGTGAGCATCAGGCTTCGGGGAAGGATTAGGGTTAGGGTTCGGGCTAGGGTTAGGGTTAGGGGACGGGGACGGTTTAGGGTCCAGGTGAGGGTCCGACAACGCTTTAGGGGGAGCGTGCGTGTGAGGGCGCGGGTTAGTGTTAGCGTACGGGTTAGGATTAGGGGACGGGTGAGGGTCAGGCTTCGGGGAAGGGTTAGGGTTAGGGTTCGGGCTAGGGTTAGGGTAGGGGACGGGGATGGTTTAGGGTCCAGGTGAGGGTCCGACAACGCTTTAGGGGGAGCGTGCGTGTGAGGGCGCGGGTTAGTGTGAGCCTACGGGTTAGGATTAGGGGACGGGCGAGTGTCAGGCTTCGGGGAAGGGTTAGGGTTAGGGTTCGGGCTAGTGTTAGGGTTAGGGGACGGGGACGGTTTAGGGTCCAGGTGAGGGTCCGACAACGCTTTAGGGGGAGCGTGCGTGTGAGGGCGTGGCTTAGTGTTAGCGTACGGGTTAGGATTAGGGGATGGGTGAGGGTCAGGCTTCGGGGAAGTGTTAGGGTTAGGGTTCGGGCTAGGGTTAGGGTTAGGGGACGGGGACGGTTTAGGGTCAAGGTGAGGGTCCGACAACGCTTTAGGGGGAGCGTGCGTGTGAGGGCGCGGGTTAGTGTGAGCCTACGGGTTAGGATTAGGGGACGGGTGAGGGTCAGGCTTCGGGGAAGTGTTAGGTTTAGGGTTCGGGCTAGGGTTAGGGTTAGGGGACGGGGACGGTTTATGGTCCAGGTGAGGGTCCGACAACGCTTTAGGGGGAGTGTGCGTGTGAGGGTGCGGGTTAGTGTTAGCGTACGGGTTAGGATTAGGGGATGGGTGAGGGTCAGGCTTCGGGGAAGAATTAGGGTTAGGGTTCGGGCTAGGGTTAGGGTTAGGGGACGGGGACGGTTTAGGGTCCAGGTGAGGGTCCGACAACGCTTTAGGGGGAGCGTGCGTGTGAGGGCGCGGGTTAGTGTTAGCGTACGGGTTAGGATTAGGGGACGGGTGAGGGTCAGGCTTCGGGGAAGGGTTAGGGTTAGTGTTCGGGCTACGGTTAGGGTTAGGGGACGGGGACGGTTTAGGGTCCAGGTGAGGGTCCGACAACGCTTTAGGGGGAGCGTGCGTGTGAGGGCGCGGGTTAGTGTGAGCCTACGGGTTAGGATTAGGGGACGGGTGAGGGTCAGGCTTCGGGGAAGGGTTAGGGTTAGTGTTCGGGCTAGGGTTAGGGTTAGGGGACGGGGACGGTTTAGGGTCCAGGTGAGGGTCCGACAACGCTTTAGGGGGAGCGTGCGTGTGAGGGCGTGGGTTAGTGTTAGCGTACGGGTTAGGATTAGGGGATGGGTGAGGGTCAGGCTTCGGGGAAGGGTTAGGGTTAGGGTTCGGGCTAGGGTTAGGGTTAGGGGACGGGGACGGTTTAGGGTCCAGGTGAGGGTCCGACAACGCTTTATGGGGAGCGTGCGTGTGAGGGCGCGGGTTAGTGTTAGCGTACGGGTTAGGATTAAGGGACGGGTGAGGGTCAGGCTTCGGGGAAGGGTTAGGGTTAGGGTTCGGGCTAGGGTTAGGGTTAGGGGACGGGGACGGTTTAGGGTCCAGGTGAGGGTCCGACAACGCTTTAGGGGGAGCGTGCGTGTGAGGGCGCGGGTTAGTGTGAGCCTACGGGTTAGGATTAGGTGACGGGTGAGGGTCAGGCTTCGGGGAAGGGTTAGGGTTAGGGTTCGGGCTAGGGTTAGGGTTAGGGTCGGGGACGGTTTAGGGTCCAGGTGAGGGTCCGACAACGCTTTAGGGGGAGCGTGCGTGTGAGGGCGTGGCTTAGTGTGAGCCTACGGGTTAGGATTAGGGGACGGGTGAGGGTCAGGCTTCGGGGAAGGGTTAGGGTTAGGGTTCGGGCTAGGGTTAGGGTTAGGGGACGGGGACGGTTTAGGGTCCAGGTGAGGGTCCGAAAACGCTTTAGGGGGAGCGTGCGTGTGAGGGCGCGGGTTAGTGTGAGCCTACGGGTTAGGATTAGGGGATGGGTGAGGGTCAGGCTTCGGGGAAGTGTTAGGGTTAGGGTTCGGGCTAGGGTTAGGGTTAGGGGACGGGGACGGTTTAGGGTCCAGGTGAGGGTCCGACAACGCTTTAGGGGGATCGTGCGTGTGAGGGTGCGGGTTAGTGTTACCGTACGGGTTAGGATTAGGGGATGGGTGAGGGTCAGGCTTCGGGGAAGGGTTAGGGTTAGGTTTCGGGCTAGGGTTAGGGTTAGGGGACGGGGACGGTTTAGGGTCCAGGTGAGGGTCCGACAACGCTTTAGGGGGAGCGTGCGTGTGAGGGCGCGGGTTAGTGTTAGCGTACGGGTTAGGATTAGGGGACGGGTGAGGGTCAGGCTTCGGGGAAGTGTTAGGGTTAGGGTTCGGGCTAGGGTTAGGGTTAGGGTCGGGGATGGTTTAGGGTCCAGGTGATGGTCCGACAACGCTTTAGGGGGAGCGTGCGTGTGAGGGCGTGGCTTAGTGTGAGCCTACGGGTTAGGATTAGGGGACGGGTGAGGGTCAGGCTTCGGGGAAGGGTTAGGGTTAGGGTTCCGGCTAGGTTTAGGGTTAGGGGACGGGGACGGTTTAGGGTCCAGGTGAGGGTCCGACAACGCTTTAGGGGGAGCGTGCGTGTGAGGGCGCGGGTTTGTGTGAGCCTACGGGTTAGGATTAGGGGACGGGTGAGGGTCAGGCTTCGGGGAAGGGTTAGGGTTAGGGTTCGGGCTAGGGTTAGGGTTAGGGGACGGGGACGGTTTAGGGTCCAGGTGAGGGTCCGACAACACTTTAGGGGGAGAGTGCGTGTGAGGGCGCGGGTTAGTGTTAGCGTACGGGTTAGGATTTGGGGACGGGTGAGTGTTAGGCTTCGGGGAAGGGTTAGGGTTAGGGTTCGGTCTAGGGTTAGGGTTAGGGGACGGGGACGGTTTAGTGTCCAGGTGAGGGTCCGACAACGCTTTAGGGGGAGCGTGCGTGTGAGGGTGCGGGTTAGTGTGAGCCTACGGGTTAAGATTAGGGGACGGCTGAGTGTCAGGTTTCGGGGAAGGGTTAGGGTTAGGGTTGTGGCTAGGGTTAGGGTTAGGGGACAGGGACGGTTTAGGGTCCAGGTGAGGGTCCGACAACGCTTTAGGGGGAGCGTGCGTGTAAGGGCGCGGGTTAGTGTCAGACTACGGGTTAGGATTAAGGGACGAGTGAGGGTCAGGCTTCGGGGAAGGGTTAGGGTTAGGGTTCGGGCTAGGTTTAGGGTTAGGGGACGGGGATGGTTTAGGGTCCAGGTGAGGGTCCGACAACGCTTTAGGGGCAGCGTGCGTGTGAGGGCGCGGGTTATTGTGAGCCTACGGGTTAGGATTAGGGGACGGGTGAGGGTCAGGCTTCGGGGAAGGGTTAGGGTTAGGGTTCGGGCTAGGGTTAGGTTTAGGGGACGGGGACGGTTTAGGGTCCAGGTGAGGGTCCGACAACGCTTTAGGGGGAGCGTGGGTGTGAGGGCGCGGGTTAGTGTTAGCGTACGGGTTAGGATTAGGGGACGGGTGAGGGTCAGGCTTCGGGGAAGTGTTAGGTTTAGGGTTCGGGCTAGGGTTAGGGTTAGTGTTAGGGGACGGTTTAGGGTCCAGGTGAGGGTCCGACAACGCTTTAGGGGGAGTGTGCGTGTGAGGGCGCGGGTTAGTGTTAGCGTACGGGTTAGGATTAGGGGACGGGTGAAGGTCAGGCTTCGGGGAAGGATTAGGGTTAGGGTTCGGGCTAGGGTTAGGGTTAGGGGACGGGGACGGTTTAGGGTCCAGGTGAGGGTCCGACAACGCTTTAGGGGGAGCGTGCGTGTGAGGGCGCGGGTTAGTGTTAGCGTACGGGTTAGGATTAGGGGACGTGTGAGGGTCAGGCTTCGGGGAAGGGTTAGGGTTAGGGTTCGGGCTAGGGTTAGGGTTAGGGAACGGGGACGGTTTAGGGTCCAGGTGAGGGTCCGACAACGCTTTAGGGGGAGCGTGCGTGTGAGGGGGCGGGTTAGTGTTAGCGTACGGGTTAGGATTAGGGGACGGGTGAGGGTCAGGCTTCGGGGAAGGGTTAGGGTTAGGGTTCGGGCTAGGGTTAGGGTTAGGGGACGGGGACGGTTTACGGTCCAGGTGAGGATCCGACAACGCTTTAGGGGGAGCGTGCGTGTGAGGGCGCGGGTTAGTGTGAGACTACGGGTTAGGATTAGGGGATTGGTGAGGGTCAGGCTTCGGGGAAGGGTTAGGGTTAGGGTTCGGGCTAGGGTTAGGGTTAGGGGACGGGGACGGTTTAGGGTCAAGGTGAGGGTCCGACAACGCTTTAGGGGGAGCGTGCGTGTGAGGGCGCGGGTTAGTGTGAGCCTACGGGTTAGGATTAGGGGACGGGTGACGGTCAGGCTTCGGGGAAGTGTTAGGGTTAGGGTTCGGCTAGGGTTAGGGTTAGGGGACGGGGACGTTTTAGGGTCCAGGTGAGGGTCCGACAACGCTTTAGGGGGAGCGTGCGTGTGAGGGCGCGGGTTAGTGTGAGCCTACGGGTTAGGATTAGGGGACGGGTGAGGGTCAGGCTTCGGGGAGGTGTTAGGTTTAGGGTTCGGGCTAGGGTTAGGGTTAGGGGATGGGGACGGTTTAGGGTCCAGGTGAGGGTCCGACAACGCTTTAGGGAGAGTGTGCGTGTGAGGGCGCGGGTTAGTGTTAGCGTACGGGTTAGGATTAGGGGACGGGTGAGCATCAGGCTTCGGGGAAGGATTAGGGTTAGGGTTCGGGCTAGGGTTAGGGTTAGGGGACGGGGACGGTTTAGGGTCCAGGTGAGGGTCCGACAACGCTTTAGGGGGAGCGTGCGTGTGAGGGCGCGGGTTAGTGTTAGCGTACGGGTTAGGATTAGGGGACGGGTGAGGGTCAGGCTTCGGGGAAGGGTTAGGGTTAGGGTTCGGGCTAGGGTTAGGGTAGGGGACGGGGATGGTTTAGGGTCCAGGTGAGGGTCCGACAACGCTTTAGGGGGAGCGTGCGTGTGAGGGCGCGGGTTAGTGTGAGCCTACGGGTTAGGATTAGGGGACGGGCGAGTGTCAGGCTTCGGGGAAGGGTTAGGGTTAGGGTTCGGGCTAGTGTTAGGGTTAGGGGACGGGGACGGTTTAGGGTCCAGGTGAGGGTCCGACAACGCTTTAGGGGGAGCGTGCGTGTGAGGGCGTGGCTTAGTGTTAGCGTACGGGTTAGGATTAGGGGATGGGTGAGGGTCAGGCTTCGGGGAAGTGTTAGGGTTAGGGTTCGGGCTAGGGTTAGGGTTAGGGGACGGGGACGGTTTAGGGTCCAGGTGAGGGTCCGACAACGCTTTAGGGGGAGCGTGCGTGTGAGGGCGCGGGTTAGTGTGAGCCTACGGGTTAGGATTAGGGGACGGGTGAGGGTCAGGCTTCGGGGAAGTGTTAGGTTTAGGGTTCGGGCTAGGGTTAGGGTTAGGGGACGGGGACGGTTTAGGGTCCAGGTGAGGGTCCGACAACGCTTTACGGGGAGTGTGCGTGTGAGGGTGCGGGTTAGTGTTAGCGTACGGGTTAGGATTAGGGGATGGGTGAGGGTCAGGCTTCGGGGAAGAATTAGGGTTAGGGTTCGGGCTAGGGTTAGGGTTAGGGGACGGGGACGGTTTAGGGTCCAGGTGAGGGTCCGACAACGCTTTAGGGGGAGCGTGCGTGTGAGGGCGCGGGTTAGTGTTAGCGTACGGGTTAGGATTAGGGGACGGGTGAGGGTCAGGCTTCGGGGAAGGGTTAGGGTTAGGGTTCGGGCTACGGTTAGGGTTAGGGGACGGGGACGGTTTAGGGTCCAGGTGAGGGTCCGACAACGCTTTAGGGGGAGCGTGCGTGTGAGGGCGCGGGTTAGTGTGAGCCTACGGGTTAGGATTAGGGGACGGGTGAGGGTCAGGCTTCGGGGAAGGGTTAGGGTTAGTGTTCGGGCTAGGGTTAGGGTTAGGGGACGGGGACGGTTTAGGGTCCAGGTGAGGGTCCGACAACGCTTTAGGGGGAGCGTGCGTGTGAGGGCGTGGGTTAGTGTTAGCGTACGGGTTAGGATTAGGGGATGGGTGAGGGTCAGGCTTCGGGGAAGTGTTAGGGTTAGGGTTCGGGCTAGGGTTAGGGTTAGGGGACGGGGACGGTTTAGGGTCCAGGTGAGGGTCCGACAACGCTTTATGGGGAGCGTGCGTGTGAGGGCGCGGGTTAGTGTTAGCGTACGGGTTAGGATTAAGGGACGGGTGAGGGTCAGGCTTCGGGGAAGGGTTAGGGTTAGGGTTCGGGCTAGGGTTAGGGTTAGGGGACGGGGACGGTTTAGGGTCCAGGTGAGGGTCCGACAACGCTTTAGGGGGAGCGTGCGTGTGAGGGCGCGGGTTAGTGTGAGCCTACGGGTTAGGATTAGGAGACGGGTGAGGGTCAGGCTTCGGGGAAGGGTTAGGGTTAGTGTTCGGGCTAGGGTTAGGGTTAGGGTCGGGGACGGTTTAGGGTCCAGGTGAGGGTCCGACAACGCTTTAGGGGGAGCGTGCGTGTGAGGGCGTGGCTTAGTGTGAGCCTACGGGTTAGGATTAGGGGACGGGTGAGGGTCAGGCTTCGGGGAAGGGTTAGGGTTAGGGTTCGGGCTAGGGTTAGGGTTAGGGGACGGGGACGGTTTAGGGTCCAGGTGAGGGTCCGAAAACGCTTTAGGGGGAGCGTGCGTGTGAGGGCGCCGGTTAGTGTGAGCCTACGGGTTAGGATTAGGGGATGGGTGAGGGTCAGGCTTCGGGGAAGTGTTAGGGTTAGGGTTCGGGCTAGGGTTAGGGTTAGGGGACGGGGACGGTTTAGGGTCCAGGTGAGGGTCCGACAACGCTTTAGGGGGAGCGTGCGTGTGAGGGCGCGGGTTAGTGTTAGCGTACGGGTTAGGATTAGGGGACGGGTGAGGGTCAGGCTTCGGGGAAGGGTTAGGGTTAGGGTTCGGGCTAGGGTTAGGGTTAGGGGACGGGGACGGTTTAGGGTCCAGGTGAGGGTCCGACAACGCTTTAGGGGGAGCGTGCGTGTGAGGGCGCGGGTTAGTGTGAGCCTACGGGTTAGGATTAGGGGACGGGTGAGGGTCAGGCTTCGGGGAAGGGTTAGGGTTAAGGTTCGGGCTAGGGTTAGGGTTAGGGGACCGGGACGGTTTAGGGTCCAGGTGAGGGTCCGACAACGCTTTAGGGGGAGCGTACGTGTGAGGGCGCGGGTTAGTGTTAGCGTACGTGTTAGGATTAGGGGACGGGTGAGGGTCAGGCTTCGGGGAAGTGTTAGGGTTAGTGTTCGGGCTAGGGTTAGGGTTAGGGGACGGGGACGGTTTAGGGTCCAGGTGAGGGTCCGACAACGCTTTAGGGGGAGCGTGCGTGTGAGGGCGCTAGTTAGTGTTAGCGTACGGGTTAGGATTAGGGGACGTGTGAGGGTCAGGCTTCGGGGAAGGGTTAGGTTTAGGATTCGGGCTAGGGTTAGGGTTAGGGGACGGGGACGGTTTAGGGTCCAGGTGTGGGTCCGACAATGCTTTAGGGGGAGCGTGCGTGTGAGGGCGCGGGTTAGTGTGAGCCTACGGGTTAGGATTAGGGGACGGGTGAGGGTCAGGTTTCGGGGAAGGGTTAGGTTTCGGGGAAGGGTTAGGGTTAGGGTTCGGGCTAGGGTTAGGGTTAGGGGACGGGGACGGTTTAAGGTCCAGGTGAGGGTCCGACAACGTTTTAGGGGGAGCGTGCGTGTAAGGGCGCGGGTTCGTGTTAGCGTACGGGTTAGGATTAGGGGACGGGTGAGGGTCAGGCTTCGGGGAAGGGTTAGCGTTAGGGTTCGGGCTAGGGTTAGGGTTAGGGGACGGGGACGGTTTAGGGTCCAGGTGAGGGTCCGACAACGCTTTAGGGGGAGCGTGCGTGTGAGGGCGCGTATTAGTGTTAGCGTACGGGTTAGGATTAGGGGACGGGTGAGGGTCAGGCTTCGGGGAAGTGTTAGGGTTAGGGTTCGGGCTAGGGTTAGGGTTAGGGGACGGGGACGGTTTAGGCTCCAGGTGAGGGTCCGACAACGCTTTAGGGGGAGCGTGCGTGTGAGGGCGTTTTTTAGTTTTAGCGTACGGGTTAGGATTATGGGACGGGTGAGGGTCAGGCTTCGGGGAAGGGTTAGGGTTAGTGTTCGGGCTAGGGTTAGGTTTAGGGGACGGGGACGGTTTAGGGTCCAGGTGAGGGTCCGACAACGCTTTAGGGGGAGCGTGCGTGTGAGGGCGCTCGTTAGTGTTAGCGTACGGGTTAGGATTAGGGGACGTGTGAGGGTCAGGCTTCGGGGAAGGGTTAGGTTTAGGGTTCGGGCTAGGGTTAGGGTTAGGGGACGGGGACGGTTTAGGGTCCAGGTGAGGGTCCGACAACGCTTTAGGGGGAGCGTGCGTGTGAGGGCGCAGGTTAGTGTGAGCCTAGGGGTTAGGATTAGGGGACGGGTGAGGGTCAGGTTTCGGAGAAGGGTTAGGGTAAGGGTTCGGGCTAGGGTTAGGGTTAGGGGATGGGGACGGTTTAGGGTCCAGGTGAGGGTCCGACAACGCTTTAGGGGGAGCGTGCGTGTAAGGGCGCGGGTTAGTGTTAGCGTACGGGTTAGGATTAGGGGACGGGTGAGGGTCAGGCTTCGGGGAGTGTTAGCGTTAGGGTTCGGGCTAGGGTTAGGGTTAGGGGACGGGGACGGTTTAGGGTCCAGGTGAGGGTCCGACAACGCTTTAGGGGGAGCGTGCGTGTGAGGGCGCGTATTAGTGTTAGCGTACGGGTTAGGATTAGGGGACGGGTGAGGGTCAGGCCTCGGGGAAGTGTTAGGGTTAGGGTTCGGGCTAGGGTTAGGGTTAGGGGATGGGGACGGTTTAGGGTCCAGGTGAGTGTCCGACAACGCTTTAGGGGGAGCGTGCGTCTGAGGGCGCGGGTTAATGTGAGCCTACGGGTTAGGATTAGGGGACGGGTTAGGGTCAGGCTTCGGGGAAGGGTTAGGGTTAGGGTTCGGGCTAGGGTTAGGGTTAGGGGACGGGGACGGTTTAGGGTCCAGGTGAGGGTCCGACAACGCTTAGGGGGAGCGTGCGTGTGAGGGCGCGGGTTAGTGTTAGCGGACGGTTTAGGATTAGGGGACGTGTGAGTGTCAGGCTTCGGGGAACGGTTAGGGTTAAGGTTAGGGCTAGGGTTAGGGTTAGGGGACGGGGACGGTTTAGGGTCCAGGTGAGGGTCCGACAACGCTTTAGGGGGAGAGTGCGTGTGAGGGCGCGGGTTAGTGTGAGCCTACGGGTTAGGATTAGGGGACGGGTGAGGGTCCGGCTTCGGGGAAGGGTTAGGGTTAGGGTTCGGGCTAGGTTTAGGGTTAGGGGACGGGGACGGTTTAGGGTCCAGGTGAGGGTCCGACAACGCTTTAGGGGGAGAGTGCGTGTGAGGGCGCGTGTTAGTTTTAGCGTACGGGTTAGGATTAGGGGACGGGTGAGGGTCAGGCTTCGGGGAAGGGTTAGGGTTAGGGTTCGGGCTAGGGTTAGGGTTAGGGGACAGGGACGGTTTAGGGTCCAGGTGAGGGTTCGACAACGCTTTAGGGGGAGCGTGCGTGTGAGGGCGCGTGTTAGTGTGAGCCTACGGGTTAGGATTAGGGGACGGGTGAGGGTCAGGCTTCGGGGAAGGGTTAGGGTTAGGGTTCGGGCTAGGGTTAGGGTTAGGGGACGGGGACGGTTTAGGGTCCAGGTGAGGGTCCGACAACGCTTTAGGGGGAGCGTGCGTGTGAGGGCGCGGGTTAGTGTGAGCCTACGGGTTAGGATTAGGGGACGTGTGAGGGTCAGGCTTCGGGGAAGGGTTAGGGTTAGGGTTCGGGCTAGGGTTAGGGTTAGGGGACGGGGACGGTTTAGGGTCCAGGTGAGGGTCCGACAACGCTTTAGGGGGAGCGTGCGTGTGAGGGCGCGGGTTAGTGTGAGCCTACGGGTTAGGATTAGGGGACGGGTGAGGGTCAGGCTTCGGGGAAGTGTTAGATTTAGGGTTCGGGCTAGGGTTAATGTTAGGGGACGGGGACGGTTTAGGGTGCAGGTGAGGGTCCGACAACGCTTTAGGGGGAGTGTGCGTGTGAGGGCGCGGGTTAGTGTTACCGTACGGGTTAGGATTAGGGGACGGGTGAGGGTCAGGCTTCGGGGAAGGTTTAGGGTTAGGGTTCGGGCTAGGGTTAGGGTTAGGGGACGGGGACGGTTTAGGGTCCAGGTGAGGGTCCGACAACGCTTTAGGGGGAGCGTGCGTGTGAGGGCGCGGGTTAGTGTTAGCGTACGGGTTAGGATTAGGGGACGTGTGAGGGTCAGTCTTCGGGGAAGGGTTAGGGTTAGGGTTCGGGCTAGGGTTAGGGTTAGGGAACGGGGACGGTTTAGGGTCCAGGTGAGGGTCCGACAACGCTTTAGGGGGAGCGTGCATGTGAGGGGGCGGGTTAGTGTTAGCGTACGGGTTAGGATTAGGGGACGGGTGAGGGTCAGGCTTCGGGAAGGGTTAGGGTTAGGGTTCGGGCTAGGGTTAGGCTTAGGGGACGGGGACGGTTTAGGGTCCAGGTGAGGGTCCGACAACGCTTTAGGGGGAGCGTGCGTGTGAGGGCGCGGGTTAGTGTGAGACTACGGGTTAGGATTAGGGAACGGGCGAGGGTCAGGCTTCGGGGAAGGGTTAGGGTTAGGGTTCGGGCTAGTGTTAGGGTTAGGGGACGGGGACGGTTTAGGGTCCAGGTGAGGGTCCGACAACGCTTTAGGGGGAGCGTGCGTGTGAGGGCGCGGGTTAGTGTTAGCGTACGGGTTAGGATTAGGGGATGGGTGAGTGTCAGGCTTCAGGGAAAGGTTAGGGTTATGGTTCGGGCTAGGGTTAGGGTTAGGGGACGGGGACGGTTTAGGGTCCAGGTGAGGGTCCGACAACGCTTTAGGGGGCGCGTGCGTGTGAGGGCGCGGGTTAGTGTTAGCGTACGGGTTAGGATTAGGGGACGGGTGAGGGTCAGGCTTCGGGGAAGGGTTAGGGTTAGGGTTCGGGCTAGGGTTAAGGTTAGGGGACGGGGACGGTTTAGGGTCCAGTTGAGGGTCCGACAACGATTTAGGGGTAGCGTGCGTGTGAGGGCGCGGGTTAGTGTTAGCGTACGGGTTAGGATTAGGGGACGGGTGAGGGTCAGGCTTCGGGGAATGGTTAGGGTTAGGGTTCGGGCTAGGGTTATGGTTAGGGCACGGGGACGGTTTAGGGTCCAGATGAGGGTCCGACAACGCTTTAGGTGGAGCGTGCGAGTGAGGGCGCGGGTTAGTGTTAGCGTACGGGTTAGGATTAGGGGACGGGTGAGGGTCAGGCTTCGGGGAAGGGTTAGGGTTAGGGTTCGGGCTAGGGTTAGGGTTAGGGGACGGGGACGGTTTAGGGTCCAGGTGAGGGTCCGACAACGCTTTAGGGGGAGCGTGCGTGTGAGGGCGCGGGTTAGTGTGAGCCTACGGGTTAGGATTAGGGGACGGGTGAGGGTCAGGCTTCGGGGAAGGGTTAGGGTTAGGGTTCGGGCTAGGGTTAGGGTTAGGGGACGGGGACGGTTTAGGGTCCAGGTGAGGGTTCGACAACGCTTTCGGGGGAGCGTGCGTGTGAGGGCGCGGGTTAGTGTGAGCCTACGGGTTAGGATTAGGGGACGGGTGAGGGTCAGGCTTCGGGGAAGGGTTAGGGTTAGGGTTCGGGCTAGGGTTAGGGTTAGGGGACGGGGACGGTTTAGGGTCCAGGTGAGGGTCCGACAACGCTTTAGGGGGAGCGTGCGTGTGAGGGCGCGGGTTAGTGTGAGCCTACGGGTTAGGATTAAGGGACGGGTGAGGGTCAGGCTTCGGGGAAGGGTTAGGGTTAGGGTTCGGGCTAGGGTTAGGTTTAGGGGACCGGGACGGTTTAGGGTCCAGATGAGGGTCCGACAACGCTTTAGGGGGAGCGTGCGTGTGAGGGCGCAGGTTAGTGTGAGCCTACGGGTTAGGATTAGAGGACGGGTGAGGGTCAGGCTTCGGGGAAGGGTTAGGGTTAGGGTTCGGGCTAGGGTTAGGTTTAGGGGACGGGGATGGTTTAGGATCCAGGTGAGGGTCCGACAACGCTTTAGGGGGAGTGTGCGTGTGAGGGCGCGGGTTAGTGTGAGCCTACGGGTTAGGATTAGGGGACGGGTGAGGGTCAGGCTTCGGGGAAGGGTTAGGGTTAGGGTTCGGGCTAGGGTTAGGGTTAGGGGACGGGGACGGTTTAGGGTCCAGGTGAGGGTCCGACAACGCTTTAGGGGGAGCGTGCGTGTGAGGGCGTGGCTTAGTGTGAGCCTACGGGTTAGGATTAGGGGGACGGGTGAGGGTCAGGCTTCGGGGAAGCGTTAGGGTTAGGGTTCGGGCTAGGGTTAGGGTTAGGGGACGGGGACGGTTTAGGGTCCAGGTGAGGGTCCGACAACGCTTTAGGGGGAGCGTGCGTGTGAGGGCGCGGGTTAGTGTGAGCCTACGGGTTAGGATTAGGGGACGGGTGAGGGTCAGGCTTCGGGGAAGGGTTAGGGTTAGGGTTCGGGCTAGGGTTAGGGTTAGGGGACGGGGATGGTTTAGGGTCCAGGTGAGGTTCCGACAACGCTTTAGGGGGAGCGTGGTTGTGAGGGCGCAGGTTAGTGTGAGCCTACGGTTTAGGATTAGGGGACGGGTGAGGGTCAGGCTTCGGGGAAGGGTTAGGGTTAGGGTTCGGGCTAGGGTTAGGGTTAGGGGACGGGGACGGTTTAGGGTCCAGGTGAGGGTCCGACAACGCTTTAGGGGGAGCGTGCGTGTGAGGGCGCGGGTTAGTGTGAGCCTACGGGTTAGGATTAGGGGACGGGTGAGGGTCAGGCTTCGGGGAAGTGTTAGCTTTAGGGTTCGGGCTAGCGTTAGGGTTAGGGGACGGGGACGGTTTAGGGTCCAGGTGAGGGTCCGACAACGCTTTAGGGGGAGTGTGCGTGTGAGGGCGCGGATTAGTGTGAGCGTACGGGTTAGGATTAGGGGACGGGTGAGGGTCAGGCTTCGGGGAAGGTTTAGGGTTAGGGTTCGGGCTAGGGTTAGGGTTAGGGGACGGGGACGGTTTAGGGTCCAGGTGAGGGTCCGACAACGCTTTAGGGGGAGCGTGCGTGTGATGGCGCGGGTTAGTGTTAGCGTACGGGTTAGGATTAGGGGACGTGTGAGGGTCAGGCTTCGGGGAAGGGTTAGGGTTAGGGTTCGGGCTAGGGTTAGGCTTAGGGAACGGGGACGGTTTAGGGTCCAGGTGAGGGTCCGACAACGCTTTAGTGGGAGCGTGCATGTGAGGGGGCGGGTTAGTGTTAGCGTACGGGTTAGGATTAGGGGACGGGTGAGGGTCAGGCTTCGGGGAAGGGTTAGGTTTAGGGTTCGGGCTAGGGTTAGGGTTAGGGGACGGGGACGGTTTAGGGTCCAGGTGAGGGTCCGACAACGCTTTAGGGGGAGCGTGCGTGTGAGGGCGCGGGTTAGTGTGAGCCTACGGGTTAGGATTAGGGGACGGGTGAGGGTCAGGCTTCGGGGAAGGGTTAGGGTTAGGGTTCTGGCTAGGGTTAGGGTTAGGGGACGGGGATGGTTTAGGGTCCAGGTGAGGGTCCGACAACGCTTTAGGGGAGCGTGGTTGTGAGGGCGCGGGTTAGTGTGAGCCTACGGTTTAGGATTAGGGGACGGGTGAGGGTCAGGCTTCGGGGAAGGGTTAGGGTTAGGGTTCGGGCTAGGGTTAGGGTTAGGGGACGGGGACGGTTTAGGGTCCAGGTGAGGGTCCGACAACGCTTTAGGGGGAGTGTGCGTGTGAGGGCGCGGGTTAGTGTTACCGTACGGGTTAGGATTAGGGGACGGGTGAGGGTCAGGCTTCGGGGAAGGTTTAGGGTTAGGGTTCGGGCTAGGGTTAGGGTTAGGGGACGGGGACGGTTTAGGGTCCAGGTGAGGGTCCGACAACGCTTTAGGGGGAGCATGCGTGTGAGGGCGCGGGTTAGTGTTAGCGTACGGGTTAGGATTAGGGGACGTGTGAGGGTCAGGATTCGGGGAAGGGTTAGGGTTAGGGTTCGGGCTAGGGTTAGGGTTAGGGAACGGGGACGGTTTAGGGTCCAGGTGAGGGTCCGACAACGCTTTAGGGGGAGCGTGCATGTGAGGGGGCGGGTTAGTGTTAGCGTACGGGTTAGGATTAGGGGACGGGTGAGGGTCAGGCTTCGGGGAAGGGTTAGGGTTAGGGTTCGGGCTAGGGTTAGGGTTAGGGGACGGGGACGGTTTAGGGTCCAGGTGAGGGTCCGACAACGCTTTAGGGGGAGCGTGCGTGTGAGGGCGCGGGTTAGTGTGAGACTACGGGTTAGGATTAGGGAACGGGCGAGGGTCAGGATTCGAGGAAGGGTTAGGGTTAGGGTTCGGGCTAGTGTTAGGGTTAGGGGACGGGGACGGTTTAGGGTCCAGGTGAGGGTCCGACAACGCTTTAGGGGGAGCGTGCGTGTCAGGGCGCGGGTTAGTGTTAGCGTACGGGTTAGGATTAGGGGATGGGTGAGCGTCAGGCTTCGGGGAAGTGTTAGGGTTAGGGTTCGGGCTAGGGTTAGGGTTAGGGGACGGGGACGGTTTAGGGTCCAGGTGAGGGTCCGACAACGATTTAGGGGGAGCGTGCGTGTGAGGGCGCGGGTTAGTGTTAGCGTACGGGTTAGGATTAGGGGACGGGTGAGGGTCAGGCTTCGGGGAATGGTTAGGGTTAGGGTTCGGGCTAGGGTTATGGTTAGGGCACGGGGACGGTTTAGGGTCCAGATGAGGGTCCGACAACGCTTTAGGGGGAGCGTGCGTGTGAGGGCGCGGTTTAGTGTTAGCGTACGGGTTAGGATTAGGGGACGGGTGAGGGTCAGGCTTCGGGGAAGGGTTAGGGTTAGGGTTCGGGCTAGTGTTAGGGTTAGGGGACGGGGACGGTTTAGGGTCCAGGTGAGGGTCCGACAACGCTTTAGGGGGAGCGTGCGTGTGAGGGCGCTGGTTAGTGTGAGCCTACGGGTTAGGATTAGGGGACGGGTGAGGGTCAGGATTCGGGGAAGGGTTAGGGTTAGGGTTCGGGCTAGGGCTAGGGTTAGGGGACGGGGACGGTTTAGGGTCCAGGTGAGGGTCCGACAACGCTTTAGGGGGAGCGTGCGTGTGAGGGCGCGGGTTA
Source organism: Lagenorhynchus albirostris (assembly GCF_949774975.1). NCBI lineage: Eukaryota > Metazoa > Chordata > Mammalia > Artiodactyla > Delphinidae > Lagenorhynchus > Lagenorhynchus albirostris. Next base: position 84,519 of record NW_026783604.1, on the reverse strand, counting down.
GTGTGAGCGTACGTGTTAGGATTATGGGACGGGTGAGGGTCAGGCTTCGGGGAAGGGTTAGTGTTAGGGTTCGGGCTAGGGTTAGGGTTAGGGGAGGGGGACGGTTTAGGGTCCAGGTGAGGGTCCGACAATGCTTTACGGGGAGCGTGCGTGTGAGGGCGCGGGTTAGTGTGAGCCTACGGGTTAGGATTAGGGGACGGGTGAGGGTCAGGCTTCGGGGAAGGGTTAGGGTTAGGGTTCGGGCTAGGGTTAGGGTTAGGGGACGGGAACGGTTTAGGGTCCAGGTGAGGGTCCGACAACGCTTTAGGGGGAGCGTGCGTGTGAGGGCGCGGGTTAGTGTGAGCCTACGGGTTAGGATTAGGGGACGGGTGAGGGTCAGGATTCGGGGAAGGGTTAGGGTTAGGGTTCGGGCTAGGGTTAGGGTTAGGGGACGGGGACGGTTTAGGGTCCAGGTGAGGGTCCGACAACGCTTTAGGGGGAGCGTGCGTGTGAGGGCGCGGGTTAGTGTGAGCGTACGTGTTAGGATTATGGGACGGGTGAGGGTCAGGCTTCGGGGAAGGGTTAGTGTTAGGGTTCGGGCTAGGGTTAGGGTTAGGGGACGGGGACGGTTTAGGGTCCAGGTGAGGGTCCGACAATGCTTTACGGGGAGCGTGCCTGTGAGGGCGCGGGTTAGTGTGAGCCTACGGGTTAGGATTAGGGGACGGGTGAGGGTCAGGCTTCGGGGAAGGGTTAGGGTTAGGGTTCGGGCTAGGGTTAGGGTTAGGGGACGGGAACGGTTTAGGGTCCAGGTGAGGGTCCGACAATGCTTTACGGGGAGCGTGCGTGTGAGGGCGCGGGTTAGTGTGAGCCTACGGGTTAGGATTAGGGGACGGGTGAGGGTCAGGCTTCGGGGAAGGGTTAGGGTTAGGGTTCGGGCTAGGGTTAGGGTTAGGGGACGGGGACGGTTTAGGGTCCAGGTGAGGGTCCGACAACGCTTTAGGGGGAGCGTGCGTGTGAGGGCGCGGGTTAGTTTGAGCCTACGGGTTAAGATTAGCGGACGGGTGAGGTTCAGGCTTCGGGGAAGGGTTAGGGTTAGGGTTCGGGCTAGGGTTAGGGTTAGGGAACGGGGACGGTTTAGGGTCCAGGTGAGGGTCCGACAACGATTTAGGGGGAGGGTGCGTGTGAGGGGGCAGGTTAGTGTTAGCGTACGGGTTAGGATTAGGGGACGGGTGAGGGTCAGGCTTCGGGGAAGGGTTAGGGTTAGGGTTTGGGCTAGGGTTAGGGTTAGGGGACGGGGACGGTTTGGGTCCAGGTGAGGGTCCGACAACGCTTTAGGGGGAGTGTGCGTGTGAGGGCGCGGGTTAGTGTTAGCGTACGGGTTAGGATTATGGGAAGGGTGAGGGTCAGGCTTTGGGGAAGGATTAGGGTTAGGGTTCGGGCTAGGGTTAGGGTTAGGGGACGGGGACGGTTTAGGGTCCAGGTGAGGGTCCGACAACGCTTTAGGGGGAGCGTGCATGTGAGGGCGCGGGTTAGTGTGAGCGTACGGGTTAGGATTAGGTGACGGGTGAGGCTCAGGCTTCGGGGAAGGGTTAGGGTTAGGGTTCGGGCTAGGGTTAGGGTTAAGGGACGGGGACGGTTTAGGGTCCAGGTGAGGGTCCGACAACGCTTTAGGGGGAGCGTGCGTGTGAGGGCGCGGGTTAGTGTGAGCCTACGGGTTAGGATTAGGGGACGGGTGAGGGTCAGGCTTCGGGCAAGGTTAGGGTTAGGTTTCGGGCTAGGGTTAGGGTTAGGGGATGGGGACGGTTTAGGGTCCAGGTGAGGGTCCGACAACGCTTTAGGGGGAGCGTGCCTGTGAGGGCGCGGGTTAGTGTGAGCCTACGGGTTAGGATTAAGGGACGGGTGAAGGTCAGGCTTCGGGGAAGGGTTAGGGTTAGGGTTCGGGCTAGGGTTAGGGTTAGGGGACGGGGACGGTTTAGGGTCCAGGTGAGGGTCCGACAACGCTTTAGGGGGAGTGTGCGTGTGAGGGCGCGGGTTAGTGTTAGCGTACGGGTTAGGATTAGGGGACGGGTGAGGGTCAGGCTTCGGGGAAGGGTTAGGGTTAGGGTTCGGGCTAGGGTTAGGGTTAGGGGAAGGGGACGGTTTAGGGTCCAGGTGAGGGTCCGACAACGCTTTAGGGGGAGCGTGCGTGTGAGGGCGCGGGTTAGTGTGAGACTACGGGTTAGGATTAGGGAACGGGCGAGGGTCAGGATTCGAGGAAGGGTTAGGGTTAGGGTTCGGGCTAGTGTTAGGGTTAGGGGACGGGGACGGTTTAGGGTCCAGGTGAGGGTCCGACAACGCTTTAGGGGGAGCGTGCGTGTGAGGGCGCGGGTTAGTGTTAGCGTACGGGTTAGGATTAGGGGATGGGTGAGCGTCAGGCTTCGGGGAAGTGTTAGGGTTAGGGTTCGGGCTAGGGTTAGGGTTAGGGGACGGGGACGGTTTAGGGTCCAGGTGAGGGTCCGACAACGATTTAGGGGGAGCGTGCGTGTGAGGGCGCGGGTTAGTGTTAGCGTACGGGTTAGGATTAGGGGACGGGTGAGGGTCAGGCTTCGGGGAATGGTTAGGTTTAGGGTTCGGGCTAGGGTTATGGTTAGGGCACGGGGACGGTTTAGGGTCCAGATGAGGGTCCGACAACGCTTTAGGGGGAGCGTGCGTGTGAGGGCGCGGTTTAGTGTTAGCGTACGGGTTAGGATTAGGGGACGGGTGAGGGTCAGGCTTCGGGGAAGGGTTAGGGTTAGGGTTCGGGCTAGGGTTAGGGTTAGGGGACGGGGACGGTTTAGGGTCCAGGTGAGGGTCCGACAACGCTTTAGGGGGAGCGTGCGTGTGAGGGCGCTGGTTAGTGTGAGCCTACGGGTTAGGATTAGGGGACGGGTGAGGGTCAGGATTCGGGGAAGGGTTAGGGTTAGGGTTCGGGCTAGGGTTAGGGTTAGGGGACGGGGACGGTTTAGGGTCCAGGTGAGGGTCCGACAACGCTTTAGGGGGAGCGTGCGTGTGAGGGCGCGGGTTAGTGTGAGCGTACGTGTTAGGATTATGGGACGGGTGAGGGTCAGGCTTCGGGGAAGGGTTAGTGTTAGGGTTCGGGCTAGGGTTAGGGTTAGGGGAGGGGGACGGTTTAGGGTCCAGGTGAGGGTCCGACAATGCTTTACGGGGAGCGTGCGTGTGAGGGCGCGGGTTAGTGTGAGCCTACGGGTTAGGATTAGGGGACGGGTGAGGGTCAGGCTTCGGGGAAGGGTTAGGGTTAGGGTTCGGGCTAGGGTTAGGGTTAGGGGACGGGAACGGTTTAGGGTCCAGGTGAGGGTCCGACAACGCTTTAGGGGGAGCGTGCGTGTGAGGGCGCGGGTTAGTGTGAGCCTACGGGTTAGGATTAGGGGACGGGTGAGGGTCAGGCTTCGGGGAAGGGTTAGGGTTAGGGTTCGGGCTAGGGTTAGGGTTAGGGGACGGGGACGGTTTAGGGTCCAGGTGAGGGTCCGACAACGCTTTAGGGGGAGCGTGCGTGTGAGGGCGCGGGTTAGTGTGAGCGTACGTGTTAGGATTATGGGACGGGTGAGGGTCAGGCTTCGGGGAAGGGTTAGTGTTAGGGTTCGGGCTAGGGTTAGGGTTAGGGGACGGGGACGGTTTAGGGTCCAGGTGAGGGTCCGACAATGCTTTACGGGGAGCGTGCGTGTGAGGGCGCGGGTTAGTGTGAGCCTACGGGTTAGGATTAGGGGACGGGTGAGGGTCAGGCTTCGGGGAAGGGTTAGGGTTAGGGTTCGGGCTAGGGTTAGGGTTAGGGGACGGGAACGGTTTAGGGTCCAGGTGAGGGTCCGACAATGCTTTACGGGGAGCGTGCGTGTGAGGGCGCGGGTTAGTGTGAGCCTACGGGTTAGGATTAGGGGACGGGTGAGGGTCAGGCTTCGGGGAAGGGTTAGGGTTAGGGTTCGGGCTAGGGTTAGGGTTAGGGGACGGGGACGGTTTAGGGTCCAGGTGAGGGTCCGACAACGCTTTAGGGGGAGCGTGCGTGTGAGGGCGCGGGTTAGTGTGAGCCTACGGGTTAAGATTAGCGGACGGGTGAGGGTCAGGCTTCGGGGAAGGGTTAGGGTTAGGGTTCGGGCTAGGGTTAGGGTTAGGGAACGGGGACGGTTTAGGGTCCAGGTGAGGGTCCGACAACGATTTAGGGGGAGGGTGCGTGTGAGGGGGCAGGTTAGTGTTAGCGTACGGGTTAGGATTAGGGGACGGGTGAGGGTCAGGCTTCGGGGAAGGGTTAGGGTTAGGGTTTGGGCTAGGGTTAGGGTTAGGGGACGGGGACGGTTTGGGTCCAGGTGAGGGTCCGACAATGCTTTAGGGGGAGTGTGCGTGTGAGGGCGCGGGTTAGTGTTAGCGTACGGGTTAGGATTATGGGAAGTGTGAGGGTCAGGCTTTGGGGAAGGATTAGGGTTAGGGTTCGGGCTAGGGTTAGGGTTAGGGGACGGGGACGGTTTAGGGTCCAGGTGAGGGTCCGACAACGCTTTAGGGGGAGCGTGCATGTGAGGGCGCGGGTTAGTGTGAGCGTACGGGTTAGGATTAGGTGACGGGTGAGGCTCAGGCTTCGGGGAAGGGTTAGGGTTAGGGTTCGGGCTAGGGTTAGGGTTAAGGGACGGGGACGGTTTAGGGTCCAGGTGAGGGTCCGACAACGCTTTAGGGGGAGCGTGCGTGTGAGGGCGCGGGTTAGTGTGAGCCTACGGGTTAGGATTAGGGGACGGGTGAGGGTCAGGCTTCGGGGAAGGTTAGGGTTAGGTTTCGGGCTAGGGTTAGGGTTAGGGGATGGGGACGGTTTAGGGTCCAGGTGAGGGTCCGACAACGCTTTAGGGGGAGCGTGCCTGTGAGGGAGCAGGTTAGTGTGAGCCTACGGGTTAGGATTAAGGGACGGGTGAAGGTCAGGCTTCGGGGAAGGGTTAGGGTTAGGGTTCGGGCTAGGGTTAGGGTTAGGGGACGGGGACGGTTTAGGGTCCAGGTGAGGGTCCGACAACGCTTTAGGGGGAGCGTGCGTGTGAGGGCGCGGGTTAGTGTGAGCCTACGGGTTAGGATTAGGGGACGGGTGAGGGTCAGGCTTCGGGGAAGGGTTAGGGTTAGGGTTCGGGCTAGGGTTAGGGTTAGGGGACGGGGACGGTTTAGGGTCCAGGTGAGGGTCCGACAACGCTTTAGGGGGAGCGTGCGTGTGAGGGCGCGGGTTAGTGTGAGCCTACGGGTTAAGATTAGGGGACGGGTGAGGGTCAGGCTTCGGGGAAGGGTTAGGGTTAGGGTTCGGGCTAGGGTTAGGGTTAGGGGACGGGGACGGTTTAGGGTCCAGGTGAGGGTCCGACAACGCTTTAGGGGGAGCGTGCGTGTGAGGGCGCGGGTTAGTGTTAGCGTACGGGTTAGGATTAGGGGACGGGTGAGGGTCAGGCTTCGGGGAAGGGTTAGGGTTAGTGCTCGGGCTAGGGTTAGGGTTAGGGGACGGGGACGGTTTAGGGTCCAGGTGAGGGTCCGACAACGCTTTAGGGGGAGCGTGCGTGTGAGGGCGTGGGTTAGTGTTAGCGTACGGGTTAGGATTAGGGGACAGGTGAGGGTCAGGCTTCGGGGAAGGGTTAGGGTTAGGGTTCGGGCTAGGGTTAGGGTTAGGGGACGGGGACGGTTTAGGGTCCAGGTGAGGGTCCGACAACGCTTTAGGGGGAGCGTGCGTGTGAGGGCGCGGGTTAGTGTTAGCGTACGGGTTAGGATTAGGGGACGGGTGAGGGTCAGGCTTCGGGGAAGGGTTAGGGTTAGGGTTCGGGCTAGGGTTAGGGTTAGGGGACGGGGACGGTTTAGGGTCCAGGTGAGGGTCCGACAATGCTTTAGGGTGAGCGTGCGTGTGAGGGCGCGGGTTAGTGTTAGCGTAACGGTTAGGATTAGGGGACGGGTGAGGGTCAGGCTTCGGGGAAGGGTTAGGGTTAGGGTTCGGGCTAGGGTTAGGGTTAGGGGACGGGGACGGTTTAGGGTCCAGGTGAGGGTCCGACAACGCTTTAGGGGGAGCGTGCGTGTGAGTGCCTGGGTTAGTGTTAGCGTACGGCTTAGGATTACGGGACGGGTGAGGGTCAGGCTTCGGGGAAGGGTTAGGGTTCGTGCTCGGGCTAGGGTTAGGGTTAGGGGACGGGGACGGTTTAGGGTCCAGGTGAGGGTCCGACAACGCTTTAGGGGGAGCGTGCGTGTGAGGGCGTGGGTTAGTGTTAGCCTACGGGTTAGGATTAGGGGACGGGTGAGGGTCAGGCTTCGGGGAAGGGTTAGGGTTAGGGTTCGGGCTAGGGTTAGGGTTAGGGGACGGGGACGGTTTAGGGTCCAGGTGAGGGTCCGACAACGCTTTAGGGGGAGCGTGCGTGTGAGGGCGCGGGTTAGTGTTAGCGTACGGGTTAGGATTAGGGGACGGGTGAGGGTCAGGCTTCGGGGAAGGTTCAGGGTTAGGGTTCGGGCTAGGTTTAGGGTTAGGGGACGGGGACGGTTTAGGGTCCAGGTGAGGGTCCGACAATGCTTTAGGGGGAGCGTGCGTGTGAGGGCGCGGGTTAGTGTTAGCGTACGGGTTAGGATTAGGGGACGGGTGAGGCTCAGGCTTCGGGGAAGGGTTAGGGTTAGGGTTCGGGCTAGGGTTAGGGTTAGGGGACGGGGACGGTTTAGGGTCCAGGTGAGGGTCCGACAACGCTTTAGGGGGAGCGTGCGTGTGAGGGCGCGGGTTAGTGTGAGCCTACGGGTTAGGATTAGGGGACGGGTGAGGGTCAGGCTTCGGGGAAGGGTTAGGGTTAGGGTTCGGGCTAGGGTTAGGGTTAGGGGACGGGGACGGTTTAGGGTCCAGGTGAGGGTCCGACAACGCTTTAGGGGGAGCGTGCGTGTGAGGGCGCGGGTTAGTGTTAGCGTACGGGTTAGGATTAGGGGACGGGTGAGGGTCAGGCTTCGGGGAAGGGTTAGGGTTAGGGTTCGGGCTAGGGTTAGGGTTAGGGGACGGGGACGGTTTAGGGTCCAGGTGAGGGTCCGACAATGCTTTAGGGGGAGCGTGCGTGTGAGGGCGCGGGTTAGTGTTAGCGTACGGCTTAGGATTACGGGACGTGTGAGGGTCAGGCTTCGGGGAAGGGTTAGGGTTAGTGCTCGGGCTAGGGTTAGGGTTAGGGGACGGGGACGGTTTAGGGTCCAGGTGAGGGTCCGACAACGCTTTAGGGGGAGCGTGCGTGTGAGGGCGCGGGTTAGTGTTAGCGTACGGGTTAGGATTAGGGGACGGGTGAGGGTCAGGCTTCGGGGAAGGGTTAGGGTTAGGGTTCGGGCTAGGGTTAGGGTTAGGGGACGGGGACGGTTTAGGGTCCAGGTGAGGGTCCGACAATGCTTTAGGGGGAGCGTGCGTGTGAGGGCGCGGGTTAGTGTTAGCGTACGGCTTAGGATTACGGGACGTGTGAGGGTCAGGCTTCGGGGAAGGTTTAGGGTTAGTGCTCGGGCTAGGGTTAGGGTTAGGGGACGGGGACGGTTTAGGGTCCAGGTGAGGGTCCGACAACGCTTTAGGGGGAGCGTGCGTGTGAGGGCGTGGATTAGTGTTAGCGTACGGGTTAGGATTATGGGACGGGTGAGGGTCAGGCTTCGGGGAAGGGTTAGGGTTAGGGTTCGGGCTAGGGTTAGGGTTAGGGGACGGGGACGGTTTAGGGTCCAGGTGAGGGTCCGACAACGCTTTAGGGGGAGCGTGCGTGTGAGGGCGCGGGTTAGTGTTAGCGTACGGGTTAGGATTAGGGGACGGGTGAGGGTCAGGCTTCGGGGAAGGGTTAGGGTTAGGGTTCGGGCTAGGGTTAGGGTTAGGGGACGGGGACGGTTTAGGGTCCAGGTGAGGGTCCGACAATGCTTTAGGGTGAGCGTGCGTGTGAGGGCGCGGGTTAGTGTTAGCGTAACGGTTAGGATTAGGGGACGGGTGAGGGTCAGGCTTCGGGGAAGGGTTAGGGTTAGGGTTCGGGCTAGGGTTAGGGTTAGGGGACGGGGACGGTTTAGGGTCCAGGTGAGGGTCCGACAACGCTTTAGGGGGAGCGTGCGTGTGAGTGCCTGGGTTAGTGTTAGCGTACGGCTTAGGATTAGGGGACGGGTGAGGGTCAGGCTTCGGGGAAGGTTTAGGGTTAGGGTTCGGGCTAGGGTTAGGGTTAGGGGACGGGGACGGTTTAGGGTCCAGGTGAGGGTCCGACAACGCTTTAGGGGGAGCGTGCGTGTGAGGGCGCGGGTTAATGTTAGCGTACGGGTTAGGATTAGGGGACGTGTGAGGGTCAGGCTTCGGGGAAGGGTTAGGGTTAGGGTTCGGGCTAGGGTTAGGGTTAGGGAACGGGGACGGTTTAGGGTCCAGGTGAGGGTCCGACAACGCTTTAGGGGGAGCGTGCGTGTGAGGGCGCGGGTTAGTGTTAGCGTACGGGTTAGGATTAGGGGACGGGTGAGGGTCAGGCTTCGGGGAAGGGTTAGGGTTAGGGTTCGGGCTAAGGTTAGGTTTAGGGGACGGGGACGGTTTAGGGTCCAGGTGTGGGTCCGACAATGCTTTAGGGGGAGCGTGCGTGTGAGGGCGCGGGTTAGTGTTAGCGTACGGGTTAGGATTAGGGGACGGGTGAGGCTCAGGCTTCGGGGAAGGGTTAGGGTTAGGGTTCGGGCTAGGGTTAGGGTTAGGGGACGGGGACGGTTTAGGGTCCAGGTGAGGGTCCGACAACGCTTTAGGGGAAGCGTGCGTGTGAGGGCGCGTGTTAGTGTTAGCGTACGGGTTAGGATTAGGGGACGGGTGAGGGTCAGGCTTCGGGGAAGGGTTAGGGTTAGGGTTCGGGCTAGGGTTAGGGTTAGGGGACGGGGACGGTTTAGGGTCCAGGTGAGGGTCCGACAACGCTTTAGGGGGAGCGTGCATGTGAGGGCGCGGGTTAGTGTTAGCGTACGGGTTAGGATTAGGGGACGGGTGAGGGTCAGGATTCGGGGAAGGGTTAGGGTTAGGGTTCGGGCTAGGGTTAGGGTTAGGGGACGGGGACGGGTTAGGGTCCATGTGAGGGTCCGAGAACGCTTTAGGGGGAGCGTGCGTGTGAGGGCGCGGGTTAGTGTGAGCCTACGGTTTAGGATTAGGGGACGGGTGAGGGTCAGGCTTCGGGGAAGGGTTAGGGTTAGGGTTCGGGCTAGGGTTAGGGTTAGGGGACGGGGACGGTTTAGGGTCCAGGTGAGGGTCCGACAACGCTTTAGGGGGAGCGTGCGTGTGAGGGCGCGGGTTAGTGGGAGCCTACGGCTTAGGATTAGGGGACGGGTGAGGGTCAGGCTTCGGGGAAGGGTTAGGGTTAGGGTTCGGGCTAGGGTTAGGGTTAGGGGACGGGGACGGTTTAGGGTCCAGGTGAGGGTCCGACAACGCTTTAGGGGGAGTGTGCGTGTGAGGGCGCGGGTTAGTGTTAGCGTACGGGTTAGGATTATGGGAAGGGTGAGGGTCAGGCTTTGGGGAAGGATTAGGGTTAGGGTTCGGGCTAGGGTTAGGGTTAGGGGACGGGGACGGTTTAGCGTCCAGGTGAGGGTCCGACAACGCTTTAGGGGGAGCGTGCATCGTGCGTGTGAGGGCGCGGGTTAGTGTGAGCCTACGGGTTAGGATTAAGGGACGGGTGAGGCTCAGGCTTCGGGGAAGGGTTAGGGTTAGGGTTCGGGCTAGGGTTAGGGTTAGGGGACGGGGACGGTTTAGGGTCCAGGTGAGGGTCCGACAACGCTTTAGGGGGAGCGTGCGTGTGAGGGCGCGGGTTAGTGTGAGCCTACGGGTTAGGATTAGGGGACGGGTGAGGGTCAGCTTCGGGGAAGGGTTAGGGTTAGGGTTCGGGCTAGGGTTAGGGTTAGGGGACGGGGACGGTTTAGGGTCCAGGTGAGGGTCCGACAACGCTTTAGGGGAGCGTGCGTGTGAGGGCGCGGGTTAGTGTGAGCCTACGGTTAGGATTAGGGGACGGGTGAGGGTCAGGCTTCGGGGAGGGTTAGGGTTAGGGTTCGGGCTAGGGTTAGGGTTAGGGGACGGGGACGGTTTAGGGTCCAGGTGAGGGTCGACAACGCTTTAGGGGGAGCGTGCGTGTGAGGGCGCGGGTTAGTGTTAGCGTACGGGTTAGGATTAGGGGACGGGTGAGGGTCAGGCTTCGGGGAAGGGTTAGGGTTAGGGTTCGGGCTAGGGTTAGGGTTAGGGGACGGGGACGGTTTAGGGTCCCAGGTGAGTGTCCGACAATGCTTTCGGGGGAGCGTGCGTGTGAGGGCGCGGGTTAGTGTTAGCGTACGGCTTAGGATTACGAGACGTGTGAGGGTCAGGCTTCGGGGAAGGGTTAGGGTTAGTGCTCGGGCTAGGGTTAGGGTTAGGGGACGGGGACGGTTTAGGGTCCAGGTGAGGGTCCGACAACGCTTTAGGGGGAGCGTGCGTGTGAGGGCGTGGGTTAGTGTTAGCGTACGGGTTAGGATTAGGGGACGGGTGAGGGTCAGGCTTCGGGGAAGGGTTAGGGTTAGGGTTCGGGCTAGGGTTAGGGTTAGGGGACGGGGACGGTTTAGGGTCCAGGTGAGGGTCCGACAACGCTTTAGGGGGAGCGTGCGTGTGAGGGCGCGGGTTAGTGTTAGCGTACGGGTTAGGATTAGGGGACGGGTGAGGGTCAGGCTTCGGGGAAGGGTTAGGGTTAGGGTTCGGGCTAGGGTTAGGGTTAGGGACGGGGACGGTTTAGGGTCCAGGTGAGGGTCCGACAATGCTTTAGGGGGAGCGTGCGTGTGAGGGCGCGGGTTAGTGTTAGCGTAACGGTTAGGATTAGGGGACGGTGAGGGTCAGCTTCGGGGAAGGGTTAGGGTTTTAGGGTTCGGGCTAGGGTTAGGGTTAGGGGACGGGGACGGTTTAGGGTCCAGGTGAGGGTCCGACAACGCTTTAGGGGAGCGTGCGTGTGAGGGCGCGGGTTAGTGTGAGCCTACGGGTTAGGATTAGGGGACGGGTGAGGGTCAGGCTTCGGGGAAGGTTAGGGTTAGGGTTCGGGCTAGGGTTAGGGTTAGGGGACGGGGACGGTTTAGGGTCCAGGTGAGGGTCCGACAACGCTTTAGGGGGAGCGTGCCTGTGAGGGCGCGGGTTAGTGTGAGCCTACGGGTTAGGATTAAGGGACGGGTGAAGGTCAGGCTTCGGGGAAGGGTTAGGGTTAGGGTTCGGGCTAGGGTTAGGGTTAGGGGACGGGGACGGTTTAGGGTCCAGGTGAGGGTCTGACAACGCTTTAGGGGGAGCGTGCCTGTGAGGGCGCGGGTTAGTGTGAGCCTACGGGTTAGGATTAAGGGACTGGTGAAGGTCAGGCTTCGGGAAGGGTTAGGGTTAGGGTTCGGGCTAGGGTTAGGGTTAGGGGACGGGGACGGTTTAGGGTCCAGGTGAGGGTCCGACAACGCTTTAGGGGGAGCGTGCGTGTGAGGGCGCGGGTTAGTGTGAGCCTACGGGTTAGGATTAGGGGACGGGTGAGGGTCAGGCTTCGGGGAAGGGTTAGGGTTAGGGTTCGGGCTAGGGTTAGGGTTAGGGGACGGGGACGGTTTAGGGTCCAGGTGAGGGTCCGACAACGCTTTAGGGGGAGCGTGCGTGTGAGGGCGCGGGTTAGTGTGAGCCTACGGGTTAGGATTAGGGGACGGGTGAGGGTCAGGCTTCGGGGAAGGGTTAGGGTTAGGGTTCGGGCTAGGGTTAGGGTTAGGGGACGGGGACGGTTTAGGGTCCAGGTGAGGGTCCGACAACGCTTTAGGGGGAGCGTGCGTGTGAGGGCGCGGGTTAGTGTTAGCGTACGGGTTAGGATTAGGGGACGGGTGAGGGTCAGGCTTCGGGGAAGGGTTAGGGTTAGGGTTCGGGCTAGGGTTAGGGTTAGGGGACGGGGACGGTTTAGGGTCCAGGTGAGGGTCCGACAATGCTTTCGGGGGAGCGTGCGTGTGAGGGCGCGGGTTAGTGTTAGCGTACGGCTTAGGATTACGGGACGTGTGAGGGTCAGGCTTCGGGGAAGGGTTAGGGTTAGTGCTCGGGCTAGGGTTAGGGTTAGGGGACGGGGACGGTTTAGGGTCCAGGTGAGGGTCCGACAACGCTTTAGGGGGAGCGTGCGTGTGAGGGCGTGGGTTAGTGTTAGTGTACGGGTTAGGATTAGGGGACGGGTGAGGGTCAGGCTTCGGGGAAGGGTTAGGGTTAGGGTTCGGGCTAGGGTTAGGGTTAGGGGACGGGGACGGTTTAGGGTCCAGGTGAGGGTCCGACAATGCTTTAGGGGGAGCGTGCGTGTGAGGGCGCGGGTTAGTGTTAGCGTAACGGTTAGGATTAGGGGACGGGTGAGGGTCAGGCTTCGGGGAAGGGTTAGGGTTAGGGTTCGGGCTAGGGTTAGGGTTAGGGAACGGGGACGGTTTAGGGTCCAGGTGAGGGTCCGACAACGCTTTAGGGGGAGCGTGCGTGTGAGGGCGCGGGTTAGTGTGAGCCTACGGGTTAGGATTAGGGGACGGGTGAGGGTCAGGCTTCGGGGAAGGTTAGGGTTAGGGTTCGGGCTAGGGTTAGGGTTAGGGGACGGGGACGGTTTAGGGTCCAGGTGAGGGTCCGACAACGCTTTAGGGGGAGCGTGCCTGTGAGGGCGCGGGTTAGTGTGAGCCTACGGGTTAGGATTAAGGGACGGGTGAAGGTCAGGCTTCGGGGAAGGGTTAGGGTTAGGGTTCGGGCTAGGGTTAGGGTTAGGGGACGGGGACGGTTTAGGGTCCAGGTGAGGGTCTGACAACGCTTTAGGGGGAGCGTGCCTGTGAGGGCGCGGGTTAGTGTGAGCCTACGGGTTAGGATTAAGGGACTGGTGAAGGTCAGGCTTCGGGGAAGGGTTAGGGTTAGGGTTCGGGCTAGGGTTAGGGTTAGGGGACGGGGACGGTTTAGGGTCCAGGTGAGGGTCCGACAACGCTTTAGGGGGAGCGTGCGTGTGAGGGCGCGGGTTAGTGTGAGCCTACGGGTTAGGATTAGGGGACGGGTGAGGGTCAGGCTTCGGGGAAGGGTTAGGGTTAGGGTTCGGGCTAGGGTTAGGGTTAGGGGACGGGGACGGTTTAGGGTCCAGGTGAGGGTCCGACAACGCTTTAGGGGGAGTGTGCGTGTGAGGGCGCGGGTTAGTGTTAGCGTACGGGTTAGGATTAGGGGACGGGTGAGGGTCAGGCTTCGGGGAAGGGTTAGGGTTAGTGTTCGGGCTAGGGTTAGGGTTAGGGGACGGGGACGGTTTAGGGTCCAGGTGAGGGTCCGACAACGCTTTAGGGGGAGCGTGCGTGTGAGGGCGCGCGTTAGTGTGAGCCTACGGGTTAGGATTAGGGGACGGGTGAGGGTCAGGCTTCGGGGAAGGGTTAGGGTTAGGGTTCGGGCTAGGGTTAGGGTTAGGGGACGGGGACGGTTTAGGGTCCAGGTGAGGGTCCGACAATGCTTTAGGGGGAGCGTGCGTGTGAGGGCGCGGGTTAGTGTTAGCGTACGGCTTAGGATTACGGGACGGGTGAGGGTCAGGCTTCGGGGAAGGGTTAGGGTTAGTGCTCGGGCTAGGGTTAGGGTTAGGGGACGGGGACGGTTTAGGGTCCAGGTGAGGGTCCGACAACGCTTTAGGGGGAGCGTTCGTGTGCGGGCGTGGGTTAGTGTTAGCGTACGGGTTAGGATTAGGGGAAGGGTGAGGGTCAGGCTTCGGGGAAGGGTTAGGGTTAGGGTTCGGGCTAGGGTTAGGGTTAGGGGACGGGGACGGTTTAGGGTCCAGGTGAGGGTCCGACAACGCTTTAGGTGGAGCGTGCGTGTGAGGGCGCGGGTTAGTGTTAGCGTACGGATTAGGATTAGGGGACGGGTGAGGGTCAGGCTTCGGGGAAGGGTTAGGGTTAGGGTTCGGGCTAGGGTTAGGGTTAGGGGACGGGGACGGTTTAGGGTCCAGGTGAGGGTCTGACAACGCTTTAGTGGGAGCGTGCGTGTGAGGGCACGGGTTAGTGTTAGCGTGCGGGTTAGGATTAGGGGACGGGTGAGGGTCAGGCTTCGGGGAAGGGTTAGGGTTAGGGTTCGGGCTAGGGTTAGGGTTAGGGGACGGGGACGGTTTAGGGTCCAGGTGAGGGTCCGACAACGCTTTAGGGGGAGCGTGCCTGTGAGGGCGCGGGTTAGTGTGAGCCTACGGGTTAATATTAAGGGACGGGTGAAGGTCAGGCTTCGGGGAAGGGTTAGGGTTAGGGTTCGGGCTAGGGTTAGGGTTAGGGGACGGGGACGGTTTAGGGTCCAGGTGAGGGTCCGACAACGCTTTATGGGGAGCGTGCGTGTGAGGGCGCGGGTTAGTGTGAGCCTACGGGTTAGGATTAGGGGACGGGTGAGGGTCAGGCTTCGGGGAAGGGTTAGGGTTAGGGTTCGGGCTAGGGTTAGGGTTAGGGGACGGGGACGGTTTAGGGTCCAGGTGAGGGTCCGACAACGCTTTAGGGGGAGCGTGCGTGTGAGGGCGCGGGTTAGTGTTAGCGTACGGGTTAGGATAATGGGACGGGTGAGGGTCAGGCTTCGGGGAAGGGTTAGGGTTAGGGTTCGGGCTAGGGTTAGGGTTAGGGGACGGGGACGGTTTAGGGTCCATGTGAGGGTCCGACAACGCTTTAGGGGGAGCGTGCGTGTGAGGGCGCGCGTTAGTGTGAGCCTACGGGTTAGGATTATGGGACGGGTGAGGGTCAGGCTTCGGGGAAGGGTTAGGGTTAATGTTCGGGCTAGGGTTAGGGTTAGGAGACGGGGACGGTTTAGGGTCCATGTGAGGGTCCGACAACGCTTTAGGGGGAGCGTGCGTGTGAGGGCGCGCGTTAGTGTGAGCCTAAGTTAGGATTAGGGGACGGGTGAGGGTCAGGCTTCGGGGAAGGGTTAGGGTTAGGGTTCGGGCTAGGGTTAGGTTTAGGGGACGGGGACGGTTTAGGGTCAAGGTGAGGGTCCGACAATGCTTTAGGGGGAGCGTGCGTGTGAGGGCGAGGGTTAGTGTGAGCCTACGGGTTAGGATTAGGGGACGGGTGAGGGTCAGGCTTCGGGGAAGGGTTAGGGTTAGGGTTCGGGCTAGGGTTAGGGTTAGGGGACGGGGACGGTTTAGGGTCCAGGTGAGGGTCCGACAACGCTTTAGGGGGAGCGTGCGTGTGAGGGCGCGGGTTAGTGTGAGCCTACGGGTTAGGATTAGGGGACGGGTGAGGGTCAGGCTTCGGGGAAGGGTTAGGGTTAGGGTTCGGGCTAGGGTTAGGGTTAGGGGACCGGGACGGTTTAGGGTCCAGGTGAGGGTCCGACAACGCTTTAGGGGGAGCGTGCGTGTGAGGGCGCGGGTTAGTGTTAGCGTACGGGTTAGGAATAAGGGACGGGTGAGGGTCAGGCTTCGGGGAAGGGTTAGGGTTAGTGTTCGGGCTAGGGTTAGGGTTAGGGGACGGGGACGGTTTAGGGTCCAGGTGAGGGTCCGACAACGCTTTAGGGGGAGCGTGCGTGTGAGGGCGCTCGTTAGTGTTAGCGTACGGGTTAGGATTAGGGGACGTGTGAGGGTCAGGCTTCGGGGAAGGGTTAGGTTTAGGTTTCGGGCTAGGGTTAGGGTTAGGGGACGGGGACGGTTTAGGGTCCAGGTGAGGGTCCGACAACGCTTTAGGGGGAGCGTGCGTGTGAGGGCGCGGGTTAGTGTGAGCCTACGGGTTAGGATTAGGGGACGGGTGAGGGTCAGGCTTCGGGGAAGGGTTAGGGTTAGGGTTCGGGCTAGGGTTAGGGTTAGGGGACGGGGACGGTTTAGGGTCCAGGTGAGGGTCCGACAACGCTTTAGGGGGAGCGTGCGTGTGAGGGCGCGGGTTAGTGTGAGCCTACGGCATAGGATTAGGGGACGGGTGAGGGTCAGGCTTCGGGGAAGGGTTAGGGTTAGGGTTCGGGCTAGGGTTAGGGTTAGGGGACGGGGACGGTTTAGGGTCCAGGTGAGGGTCCGACAACGCTTTAGGGGGAGTGTGCGTGTGAGGGCGCGGGTTAGTGTTAGCGTACGGGTTAGGATTATGGGAAGGGTGAGGGTCAGGCTTTGGGGAAGGATTAGGGTTAGGGTTCGGGCTAGGGTTAGGGTTAGGGGACGGGGACGGTTTAGGGTCCAGGTGAGGGTCCGACAACGCTTTAGGGGGAGCGTGCATGTGAGGGCGCGGGTTAGTGTGAGCGTACGGGTTAGGATTAGGCGACGGGTGAGGCTCAGGCTTCGGGGAAGGGTTAGGGTTAGGGTTCGGGCTAGGGTTAGGGTTAAGGGACGGGGACGGTTTAGGGTCCAGGTGAGGGTCCGACAACGCTTTAGGGGGAGCGTGCGTGTGAGGGCGCGGGTTAGTGTGAGCCTACGGTTTAGGATTAGGGGACGGGTGAGGGTCAGGCTTCGGGGAAGGTTAGGGTTAGGGTTCGGGCTAGGGTTAGGGTTAGGGGACGGGGACGGTTTAGGGTCCAGGTGAGGGTCCGACAACGCTTTAGGGGGAGCGTGCCTGTGAGGGCGCGGGTTAGTGTGAGCCTACGGGTTAGGATTAAGGGACGGGTGAAGGTCAGGCTTCGGGGAAGGGTTAGGGTTAGGGTTCGGGCTAGGGTTAGGGTTAGGGGACGGGGACGGTTTAGGGTCCAGGTGAGGGTCTGACAACGCTTTAGGGGGAGCGTGCCTGTGAGGGCGCGGGTTAGTGTGAGCCTACGGGTTAGGATTAAGGGACTGGTGAAGGTCAGGCTTCGGGGAAGGGTTAGGGTTAGGGTTCGGGCTAGGGTTAGGGTTAGGGGACGGGGACGGTTTAGGGTCCAGGTGAGGGTCCGACAACGCTTTAGGGGGAGCGTGCGTGTGAGGGCGCGGGTTAGTGTGAGCCTACGGGTTAGGATTAGGGGACGGGTGAGGGTCAGGCTTCGGGGAAGGGTTAGGGTTAGGGTTCGGGCTAGGGTTAGGGTTAGGGGACGGGGACGGTTTAGGGTCCAGGTGAGGGTCCGACAACGCTTTAGGGGGAGCGTGCGTGTGAGGGCGCGGGTTAGTGTTAGCGTACGGGTTAGGATTATGGGACGGGTGAGGGTCAGGCTTCGGGGAAGGGTTAGGGTTAGGGTTCAGGCTAGGGTTAGGGTTAGGGGACGGGGACGGTTTAGGGTCCATGTGAGGGTCCGACAACGCTTTAGGGGGAGCGTGCGTGTGAGGGCGCGCGTTAGTGTGAGCCTACGGGTTAGGATTATGGGACGGGTGAGGGTCAGGCTTCGGGGAAGGGTTAGGGTTAATGTTCGGGCTAGGGTTAGGGTTAGGAGACGGGGACGGTTTAGGGTCCATGTGAGGGTCCGACAACGCTTTAGGGGGAGCGTGCGTGTGAGGGCGCGCGTTAGTGTGAGCCTACGGGTTAGGATTAGGGGACGGGTGAGGGTCAGGCTTCGGGGAAGGGTTAGGGTTAGGGTTCGGGCTAGGGTTAGGTTTAGGGGACGGGGACGGTTTAGGGTCCAGGTGAGGGTCCGACAATGCTTTAGGGGGAGCGTGCGTGTGAGGGCGAGGGTTAGTGTGACCCTACGGGTTAGGATTAGGGGACGGGTGAGGGTCAGGCTTCGGGGAAGGGTTAGGGTTAGGGTTCGGGCTAGGGTTAGGGTTAGGGGACGGGGACGGTTTAGGGTCCAGGTGAGGGTCCGACAACGCTTTAGGGGGAGCGTGCGTGTGAGGGCGCGGGTTAGTGTGAGCCTACGGGTTAGGATTAGGGGACGGGTGAGGGTCAGGCTTCGGGGAAGGGTTAGCGTTAGGGTTCGGGCTAGGGTTAGGGTTAGGGGACGGGGACGGTTTAGGGTCCAGGTGAGGGTCCGACAACGCTTTAGGGGGAGCGTGCGTGTGAGGGCGCGTATTAGTGTTAGCGTACGGGTTAGGATTAGGGGACGGGTGAGGGTCAGGCTTCGGGGAAGGGTTAGGGTTAGGGTTCGGGCTAGGGTTAGGGTTAGGGGATGGGGACGGTTTAGGGTCCAGGTGAGGGTCCGACAACGCTTTAGGGGGAGCGTGCGTGTGAGGGTGCGGGTTAGTGTTAGCGTACGGGTTAGGATTAGGGGACGGGTGAGGGTCAGGCTTCGGGGAAGTGTTAGGATTAGGGTTTGGGCTAGGGTTAGGGTTAGGTGACGGGGACGGTTTAGGGTCCAGGTGAGGGTCCGACAACGCTTTAGGGGGAGTGTGCGTGTGAGGGCGCGGGTTAGTGTTAGCGTACGGGTTAGGATTAGGGGACGGGTGAGGGTCAGGCTTCGGGGAAGTGTTAGGGTTAGGGTTCGGGCTAGGGTTAGGGTTAGGGGACGGGGACGGTTTAGGGTTCAGGTGAGGGTCCGACAACGCTTTAGGGGGAGCGTGCGTGTGAGGGCGCGGGTTAGTGTGAGCCTACGGGTTAGGATTAGGGGACGGGTGAGGGTCAGGCTTCGGGGAAGGGTTAGGGTTAGGGTTCGGGCTAGGGTTAGGGTTAGGGGATGGGGACGGTTTAGGGTCCAGGTGAGGGTCCGACAACGCTTTAAGGGGAGCGTGCGTGTGAGGGCGCGGGTTAGTGTGAGCCTACGGCTTAGGATTAGGGGACGGGTGAGGGTCAGGCTTCGGGGAAGGGTTAGGGTTAGGGTTCGGGCTAGGGTTAGGGTTAGGGGACGGGGACGGTTTAGGGTCCAGGTGAGGGTCCGACAACGCTTTAGGGGGAGTGTGCGTGTGAGGGCGCGGGTTAGTGTTAGCGTACGGGTTAGGATTATGGGAAGGGTCAGGGTCAGGCTTTGGGGAAGGATTAGGGTTAGGGTTCGGGCTAGGGTTAGGGTTAGGGGACGGGGACGGTTTAGGGTCCAGGTGAGGGTCCGACAACGCTTTAGGGGGAGCGTGCATGTGAGGGCGCGGGTTAGTGTGAGCGTACGGGTTAGGATTAGGCGACGGGTGAGGCTCAGGCTTCGGGGAAGGGTTAGGGTTAGGGTTCGGGCTAGGGTTAGGGTTAAGGGACGGGGACGGTTTAGGGTCCAGGTGAGGGTCCGACAACGCTTTAGGGGGAGCGTGCGTGTGAGGGCGCGGGTTAGTGTGAGCCTACGGGTTAGGATTAGGGGACGGGTGAGGGTCAGGCTTCGGGGAAGGTTAGGGTTAGGGTTCGGGCTAGGGTTAGGGTTAGGGGATGGGGACGGTTTAGGGTCCAGGTGAGGGTCCGACAACGCTTTAGGGGGAGCGTGCCTGTGAGGGCGCGGGTTAGTGTGAGCCTACGGGTTAGGATTAAGGGACGGGTGAGGCTCAGGCTTCGGGGAAGGGTTAGGGTTAGGTTTCGGGCTAGGGTTAGGGTTAGGGGACGGGGACGGTTTAGGGTCCAGGTGAGGGTCCGACAACGCTTTAGGGGGAGCGTGCGTGTGAGGGCGCGGGTTAGTGTGAGCCTACGGGTTAGGATTAGGGGACGGGTGAGGGTCAGGCTTCGGGGAAGGGTTAGGGTTAGGGTTCGGGCTAGGGTTAGGGTTAGGGGACGGGGACGGTTTAGGGTCCAGGTGAGGGTCCGACAACGCTTTAGGGGGAGCGTGCGTGTGAGGGCGCGGGTTAGTGTGAGCCTACGGGTTAGGATTAGGGGACGGGTGAGGGTCAGGCTTCGGGGAAGGGTTAGGGTTAGGGTTCGGGCTAGGGTTAGGGTTAGGGGACGGGGACGGTTTAGGGTCCAGGTGAGGGTCCGACAACGCTTTAGGGGGAGCGTGCGTGTGAGGGCGCGGGTTAGTGTGAGCCTACGGGTTAGGATTAGGGGACGGGTGAGGGTCAGGCTTCGGGGAAGGGTTAGGGTTAGGGTTCGGGCTAGGGTTAGGGTTAGGGGACGGGGACGGTTTAGGGTCCAGGTGAGTGTCCGACAATGCTTTCGGGGGAGCGTGCGTGTGAGGGCGCGGGTTAGTGTTAGCGTACGGCTTAGGATTACGAGACGTGTGAGGGTCAGGCTTCGGGGAAGGGTTAGGGTTAGTGCTCGGGCTAGGGTTAGGGTTAGGGGACGGGGACGGTTTAGGGTCCAGGTGAGGGTCCGACAACGCTTTAGGGGGAGCGTGCGTGTGAGGGCGTGGGTTAGTGTTAGCGTACGGGTTAGGATTAGGGGACGGGTGAGGGTCAGGCTTCGGGGAAGGGTTAGGGTTAGGGTTCGGGCTAGGGTTAGGGTTAGGGGACGGGGACGGTTTAGGGTCCAGGTGAGGGTCCGACAACGCTTTAGGGGGAGCGTGCGTGTGAGGGCGCGGGTTAGTGTTAGCGTACGGGTTAGGATTAGGGGACGGGTGAGGGTCAGGCTTCGGGGAAGGGTTAGGGTTAGGGTTCGGGCTAGGGTTAGGGTTAGGGGACGGGGACGGTTTAGGGTCCAGGTGAGGGTCCGACAATGCTTTAGGGGGAGCGTGCGTGTGAGGGCGCGGGTTAGTGTTAGCGTAACGGTTAGGATTAGGGGACGGTGAGGGTCAGGCTTCGGGGAAGGGTTAGGGTTAGGGTTCGGGCTAGGGTTAGGGTTAGGGGACGGGGACGGTTTAGGGTCCAGGTGAGGGTCCGACAACGCTTTAGGGGGAGCGTGCGTGTGAGGGCGCGGGTTAGTGTGAGCCTACGGGTTAGGATTAGGGGACGGGTGAGGGTCAGGCTTCGGGGAAGGTTAGGGTTAGGGTTCGGGCTAGGGTTAGGGTTAGGGGACGGGGACGGTTTAGGGTCCAGGTGAGGGTCCGACAACGCTTTAGGGGGAGCGTGCCTGTGAGGGCGCGGGTTAGTGTGAGCCTACGGGTTAGGATTAAGGGACGGGTGAAGGTCAGGCTTCGGGGAAGGGTTAGGGTTAGGGTTCGGGCTAGGGTTAGGGTTAGGGGACGGGGACGGTTTAGGGTCCAGGTGAGGGTCTGACAACGCTTTAGGGGGAGCGTGCCTGTGAGGGCGCGGGTTAGTGTTAGCGTACGGGTTAGGATTAGGGGACGGGTGAGGGTCAGGCTTCGGGGAAGGGTTAGGGTTAGGGTTCGGGCTAGGTTTAGGGTTAGGGGACGGGGACGGTTTAGGGTCCAGGTGAGGGTCCGACAATGCTTTCGGGGGAGCGTGCGTGTGAGGGCGCGGGTTAGTGTTAGCGTACGGCTTAGGATTACGGGACGTGTGAGGGTCAGGCTTCGGGGAAGGGTTAGGGTTAGTGCTCGGGCTAGGGTTAGGGTTAGGGGACGGGGACGGTTTAGGGTCCAGGTGAGGGTCCGACAACGCTTTAGGGGGAGCGTGCGTGTGAGGGCGTGGGTTAGTGTTAGTGTACGGGTTAGGATTAGGGGACGGGTGAGGGTCAGGCTTCGGGGAAGGGTTAGGGTTAGGGTTCGGGCTAGGGTTAGGGTTAGGGGACGGGGACGGTTTAGGGTCCAGGTGAGGGTCCGACAACGCTTTAGGGGGAGCGTGCGTGTGAGGGCGCGGGTTAGTGTTAGCGTACGGGTTAGGATTAGGGGACGGGTGAGGGTCAGGCTTCGGGGAAGGGTTAGGGTTAGGGTTCGGGCTAGGGTTAGGGTTAGGGGACGGGGACGGTTTAGGGTCCAGGTGAGGGTCCGACAATGCTTTAGGGGGAGCGTGCGTGTGAGGGCGCGGGTTAGTGTTAGCGTAACGGTTAGGATTAGGGGACGGGTGAGGGTCAGGCTTCGGGGAATGGTTAGGGTTAGGGTTCGGGCTAGGGTTAGGGTTAGGGAACGGGGACGGTTTAGGGTCCAGGTGAGGGTCCGACAACGCTTTAGGGGGAGCGTGCGTGTGAGGGCGCGGGTTAGTGTGAGCCTACGGGTTAGGATTAGGGGACGGGTGAGGGTCAGGCTTCGGGGAAGGTTAGGGTTAGGGTTCGGGCTAGGGTTAGGGTTAGGGGACGGGGACGGTTTAGGGTCCAGGTGAGGGTCCGACAACGCTTTAGGGGGAGCGTGCCTGTGAGGGCGCGGGTTAGTGTGAGCCTACGGGTTAGGATTAAGGGACGGGTGAAGGTCAGGCTTCGGGGAAGGGTTAGGGTTAGGGTTCGGGCTAGGGTTAGGGTTAGGGGACGGGGACGGTTTAGGGTCCAGGTGAGGGTCTGACAACGCTTTAGGGGGAGCGTGCCTGTGAGGGCGCGGGTTAGTGTGAGCCTACGGGTTAGGATTAAGGGACTGGTGAAGGTCAGGCTTCGGGGAAGGGTTAGGGTTAGGGTTCGGGCTAGGGTTAGGGTTAGGGGACGGGGACGGTTTAGGGTCCAGGTGAGGGTCCGACAACGCTTTAGGGGGAGCGTGCGTGTGAGGGCGCGGGTTAGTGTGAGCCTACGGGTTAGGATTAGGGGACGGGTGAGGGTCAGGCTTCGGGGAAGGGTTAGGGTTAGGGTTCGGGCTAGGGTTAGGGTTAGGGGACGGGGACGGTTTAGGGTCCAGGTGAGGGTCCGACAACGCTTTAGGGGGAGCGTGCGTGTGAGGGCGCGGGTTAGTGTGAGCCTACGGGTTAGGATTAGGGGACGGGTGAGGGTCAGGCTTCGGGGAAGGGTTAGGGTTAGGGTTCGGGCTAGGGTTAGGGTTAGGGGACGGGGACGGTTTAGGGTCCAGGTGAGGGTCCGACAACGCTTTAGGGGGAGCGTGCGTGTGAGGGCGCGGGTTAGTGTGAGCCTACGGGTTAGGATTAGGGGACGGGTGAGGGTCAGGCTTCGGGGAAGGTTAGGGTTAGGGTTCGGGCTAGGGTTAGGGTTAGGGGACGGGGACGGTTTAGGGTCCAGGTGAGGGTCCGACAACGCTTTAGGGGGAGCGTGCGTGTGAGGGCGCGGGTTAGTGTGAGCCTACGGGTTAGGATTAGGGGACGGGTGAGGGTCAGGCTTCGGGGAAGGTTAGGGTTAGGGTTCGGGCTAGGGTTAGGGTTAGGGGACGGGGACGGTTTAGGGTCCAGGTGAGGGTCCGACAATGCTTTCGGGGGAGCGTGCGTGTGAGGGCGCGGGTTAGTGTTAGCGTACGGCTTAGGATTACGGGACGTGTGAGGGTCAGGCTTCGGGGAAGGGTTAGGGTTAGTGCTCGGGCTAGGGTTAGGGTTAGGGGACGGGGACGGTTTAGGGTCCAGGTGAGGGTCTGACAACGCTTTAGGGGGAGCGTGCCTGTGAGGGCGCGGGTTAGTGTGAGCCTACGGGTTAGGATTAAGGGACTGGTGAAGGTCAGGCTTCGGGGAAGGGTTAGGGTTAGGGTTCGGGCTAGGGTTAGGGTTAGGGGACGGGGACGGTTTAGGGTCCAGGTGAGGGTCCGACAACGCTTTAGGGGGAGCGTGCGTGTGAGGGCGCGGGTTAGTGTGAGCCTACGGGTTAGGATTAGGGGACGGGTGAGGGTCAGGCTTCGGGGAAGGGTTAGGGTTAGGGTTCGGGCTAGGGTTAGGGTTAGGGGACGGGGACGGTTTAGGGTCCAGGTGAGGGTCCGACAACGCTTTAGGGGGAGCGTGCGTGTGAGGGCGCGGGTTAGTGTGAGCCTACGGGTTAGGATTAGGGGACGGGTGAGGGTCAGGCTTCGGGGAAGGGTTAGGGTTAGGGTTCGGGCTAGGGTTAGGGTTAGGGGACGGGGACGGTTTAGGGTCCAGGTGAGGGTCCGACAACGCTTTAGGGGGAGCGTGCGTGTGAGGGCGCGGGTTAGTGTGAGCCTACGGGTTAGGATTAGGGGACGGGTGAGGGTCAGGCTTCGGGGAAGGGTTAGGGTTAGGGTTAGGGCTAGGGTTAGGGTTAGGGGACGGGGACGGTTTAGGGTCCAGGTGAGGGTCCGACAACGCTTTAGGGGGAGCGTGCGTGTGAGGGCGCGGGTTAGTGTGAGCCTACGGGTTAGGATTAGGGGACGGGTGAGGGTCAGGCTTCGGGGAAGGTTAGGGTTAGGGTTCGGGCTAGGGTTAGGGTTAGGGGACGGGGACGGTTTAGGGTCCAGGTGAGGGTCCGACAATGCTTTCGGGGGAGCGTGCGTGTGAGGGCGCGGGTTAGTGTTAGCGTACGGCTTAGGATTACGGGACGTGTGAGGGTCAGGCTTCGGGGAAGGGTTAGGGTTAGTGCTCGGGCTAGGGTTAGGGTTAGGGGACGGGGACGGTTTAGGGTCCAGGTGAGGGTCCGACAACGCTTTAGGGGGAGCGTGCGTGTGAGGGCGTGGGTTAGTGTTAGTGTACGGGTTAGGATTAGGGGACGGGTGAGGGTCAGGCTTCGGGGAAGGGTTAGGGTTAGGGTTCGGGCTAGGGTTAGGGTTAGGGGACGGGGACGGTTTAGGGTCCAGGTGAGGGTCCGACAACGCTTTAGGGGGAGCGTGCGTGTGAGGGCGCGGGTTAGTGTTAGCGTACGGGTTAGGATTAGGGGACGGGTGAGGGTCAGGCTTCGGGGAAGGGTTAGGGTTAGGGTTCGGGCTAGGGTTAGGGTTAGGGGACGGGGACGGTTTAGGGTCCAGGTGAGGGTCCGACAATGCTTTAGGGGGAGCGTGCGTGTGAGGGCGCGGGTTAGTGTTAGCGTAACGGTTAGGATTAGGGGACGGGTGAGGGTCAGGCTTCGGGGAAGGGTTAGGGTTAGGGTTCGGGCTAGGGTTAGGGTTAGGGAACGGGGACGGTTTAGGGTCCAGGTGAGGGTCCGACAACGCTTTAGGGGGAGCGTGCGTGTGAGGGCGCGGGTTAGTGTGAGCCTACGGGTTAGGATTAGGGGACGGGTGAGGGTCAGGCTTCGGGGAAGGTTAGGGTTAGGGTTCGGGCTAGGGTTAGGGTTAGGGGACGGGGACGGTTTAGGGTCCAGGTGAGGGTCCGACAACGCTTTAGGGGGAGCGTGCCTGTGAGGGCGCGGGTTAGTGTGAGCCTACGGGTTAGGATTAAGGGACGGGTGAAGGTCAGGCTTCGGGGAAGGGTTAGGGTTAGGGTTCGGGCTAGGGTTAGGGTTAGGGGACGGGGACGGTTTAGGGTCCAGGTGAGGGTCTGACAACGCTTTAGGGGGAGCGTGCCTGTGAGGGCGCGGGTTAGTGTGAGCCTACGGGTTAGGATTAAGGGACTGGTGAAGGTCAGGCTTCGGGGAAGGGTTAGGGTTAGGGTTCGGGCTAGGGTTAGGGTTAGGGGACGGGGACGGTTTAGGGTCCAGGTGAGGGTCCGACAACGCTTTAGGGGGAGCGTGCGTGTGAGGGCGCGGGTTAGTGTGAGCCTACGGGTTAGGATTAGGGGACGGGTGAGGGTCAGGCTTCGGGGAAGGGTTAGGGTTAGGGTTCGGGCTAGGGTTAGGGTTAGGGGACGGGGACGGTTTAGGGTCCAGGTGAGGGTCCGACAACGCTTTAGGGGGAGCGTGCGTGTGAGGGCGCGGGTTAGTGTGAGCCTACGGGTTAGGATTAGGGGACGGGTGAGGGTCAGGCTTCGGGGAAGGGTTAGGGTTAGGGTTCGGGCTAGGGTTAGGGTTAGGGGACGGGGACGGTTTAGGGTCCAGGTGAGGGTCCGACAACGCTTTAGGGGGAGCGTGCGTGTGAGGGCGCGGGTTAGTGTTAGCGTACGGGTT
Source organism: Lagenorhynchus albirostris (assembly GCF_949774975.1). Classification (NCBI taxonomy): domain Eukaryota; kingdom Metazoa; phylum Chordata; class Mammalia; order Artiodactyla; family Delphinidae; genus Lagenorhynchus; species Lagenorhynchus albirostris. The sequence goes on along the minus strand of NW_026783604.1, from coordinate 59,151 downwards.
AGGATTAGGGGACGGGTGAGGGTCAGGCTTCGGGGAAGGGTTAGGGTTAGGGTTCGGGCTAGGGTTAGGGTTAGGGGACGGGGACGGTTTAGGGTCCAGGTGAGGGTCCGACAATGCTTTCGGGGGAGCGTGCGTGTGAGGGCGCGGGTTAGTGTTAGCGTACGGCTTAGGATTACGGGACGTGTGAGGGTCAGGCTTCGGGGAAGGGTTAGGGTTAGTGCTCGGGCTAGGGTTAGGGTTAGGGGAAGGGGACGGTTTAGGGTCCAGGTGAGGGTCCGACAACGCTTTAGGGGGAGCGTGCGTGTGAGGGCGTGGGTTAGTGTTAGTGTACGGGTTAGGATTAGGGGACGGGTGAGGGTCAGGCTTCGGGGAAGGGTTAGGGTTAGGGTTCGGGCTAGGGTTAGGGTTAGGGGACGGGGACGGTTTAGGGTCCAGGTGAGGGTCCGACAACGCTTTAGGGGGAGCGTGCGTGTGAGGGCGCGGGTTAGTGTTAGCGTACGGGTTAGGATTAGGGGACGGGTGAGGGTCAGGCTTCGGGGAAGGGTTAGGGTTAGGGTTCGGGCTAGGGTTAGGGTTAGGGGACGGGGACGGTTTAGGGTCCAGGTGAGGGTCCGACAATGCTTTAGGGGGAGCGTGCGTGTGAGGGCGCGGGTTAGTGTTAGCGTAACGGTTAGGATTAGGGGACGGGTGAGGGTCAGGCTTCGGGGAAGGGTTAGGGTTAGGGTTCGGGCTAGGGTTAGGGTTAGGGAACGGGGACGGTTTAGGGTCCAGGTGAGGGTCCACAACGCTTTAGGGGGAGCGTGCGTGTGAGGGCGCGGGTTAGTGTGAGCCTACGGGTTAGGATTAGGGGACGGGTGAGGGTCAGGCTTCGGGGAAGGTTAGGGTTAGGGTTCGGGCTAGGGTTAGGGTTAGGGGACGGGGACGGTTTAGGGTCCAGGTGAGGGTCCGACAACGCTTTAGGGGGAGCGTGCCTGTGAGGGCGCGGGTTAGTGTGAGCCTACGGGTTAGGATTAAGGGACGGGTGAAGGTCAGGCTTCGGGGAAGGGTTAGGGTTAGGGTTCGGGCTAGGGTTAGGGTTAGGGGACGGGGACGGTTTAGGGTCCAGGTGAGGGTCTGACAACGCTTTAGGGGGAGCGTGCCTGTGAGGGCGCGGGTTAGTGTGAGCCTACGGGTTAGGATTAAGGGACTGGTGAAGGTCAGGCTTCGGGGAAGGGTTAGGGTTAGGGTTCGGGCTAGGGTTAGGGTTAGGGGACGGGGACGGTTTAGGGTCCAGGTGAGGGTCCGACAACGCTTTAGGGGGAGCGTGCGTGTGAGGGCGCGGGTTAGTGTGAGCCTACGGGTTAGGATTAGGGGACGGGTGAGGGTCAGGCTTCGGGGAAGGGTTAGGGTTAGGGTTCGGGCTAGGGTTAGGGTTAGGGGACGGGGACGGTTTAGGGTCCAGGTGAGGGTCCGACAACGCTTTAGGGGGAGCGTGCGTGTGAGGGCGCGGGTTAGTGTTAGCGTACGGGTTAGGATTAGGGGACGGGTGAGGGTCAGGCTTCGGGGAAGGGTTAGGGTTAGGGTTCGGGCTAGGGTTAGGGTTAGGGGACGGGGACGGTTTAGGGTCCAGGTGAGGGTCCGACAACGCTTTAGGGGGAGCGTGCGTGTGAGGGAGCGCGTTAGTGTGAGCCTACGGGTTAGGATTAGGGGACGGGTGAGGGTCAGGCTTCGGGGAAGGGTTAGGGTTAGGGTTCGGGCTAGGGTTAGGGTTAGGGGACGGGGACGGTTTAGGGTCCAGGTGAGGGTCCGACAATGCTTTAGGGGGAGCGTGCGTGTGAGGGCGCGGGTTAGTGTTAGCGTACGGCTTAGGATTACGGGACGGGTGAGGGTCAGGCTTCGGGGAAGGGTTAGGGTTAGTGCTCGGGCTAGGGTTAGGGTTAGGGGACGGGGACGGTTTAGGGTCCAGGTGAGGGTCCGACAACGCTTTAGGGGGAGCGTGCGTGTGAGGGCGTGGGTTAGTGTTAGCGTACGGGTTAGGATTAGGGGAAGGGTGAGGGTCAGGCTTCGGGGAAGGGTTAGGGTTAGGGTTCGGGCTAGGGTTAGGGTTAGGGGACGGGGACGGTTTAGGGTCCAGGTGAGGGTCCGACAACGCTTTAGGTGGAGCGTGCGTGTGAGGGCGCGGGTTAGTGTTAGCGTACGGGTTAGGATTAGGGGACGGGTGAGGGTCAGGCTTCGGGGAAGGGTTAGGGTTAGGGTTCGGGCTAGGGTTAGGGTTAGGGGACGGGGACGGTTTAGGGTCCAGGTGAGGGTCCGACAATGCTTTAGGGGGAGCGTGCGTGTGAGGGCACGGGTTAGTGTTAGCGTACGGCTTAGGATTACGGGACGTGTGAGGGTCAGGCTTCGGGGAAGGGTTAGGGTTAGTGCTTGGGCTAGGGTTAGGGTTAGGGGACGGGGACGGTTTAGGGTCCAGGTGAGGGTCCGACAACGCTTTAGGGGGAGCGTGCGTGTGAGGGCGCGGGTTAGTGTTAGCGTACGGGTTAGGATTAGGGGACGGGTGAGGGTCAGGCTTCGGGGAAGGGTTAGGGTTAGGGTTCGGGCTAGGGTTAGGGTTAGGGGACGGGGACGGTTTAGGGTCCAGGTGAGGGTCCGACAATGCTTTAGGGAGAGTGTGCGTGTGAGGGCGCGGGTTAGTGTTAGCGTACGGGTTAGGATTATGGGAAGGGTGAGGGTCAGGCTTTGGGGAAGGATTAGGGTTAGGGTTCGGGCTAGGGTTAGGGTTAGGGGACGGGGACGGTTTAGGGTCCAGGTGAGGGTCCGACAACGCTTTAGTGGGAGCGTGCGTGTGAGGGCACGGGTTAGTGTTAGCGTGCGGGTTAGGATTAGGGGACGGGTGAGGGTCAGGCTTCGGGGAAGGGTTAGGGTTTGGGTTCGGGCTAGGGTTAGGGTTAGGGGACGGGGACGGTTTAGGGTCCAGGTGAGGGTCCGACAACGTTTTAGGGGGAGCGTGCCTGTGAGGGCGCGGGTTAGTGTGAGCCTACGGGTTAATATTAAGGGACGGGTGAAGGTCAGGCTTCGGGGAAGGGTTAGGGTTAGGGTTCGGGCTAGGGTTAGGGTTAGGGGACGGGGACGGTTTAGGGTCCAGGTGAGGGTCCGACAACGCTTTATGGGGAGCGTGCGTGTGAGGGCGCGGGTTAGTGTGAGCCTACGGGTTAGGATTAGGGGACGGGTGAGAGTCAGGCTTCGGGGAAGGGTTAGGGTTAGGGTTCGGGCTAGGGTTAGGGTTAGGGGACGGGGACGGTTTAGGGTCCAGGTGAGGGTCCGACAACGCTTTAGGGGGAGCGTGCGTGTGAGGGCGCGCGTTAGTGTGAGCCTAAGTTAGGATTAGGGGACGGGTGAGGGTCAGGCTTCGGGGAAGGGTTAGGGTTAGGGTTCGGGCTAGGGTTAGGTTTAGGGGACGGGGACGGTTTAGGGTCAAGGTGAGGGTCCGACAATGCTTTAGGGGGAGCGTGCGTGTGAGGGCGAGGGTTAGTGTGAGCCTACGGGTTAGGATTAGGGGACGGGTGAGGGTCAGGCTTCGGGGAAGGGTTAGGGTTAGGGTTCGGGCTAGGGTTAGGGTTAGGGGACGGGGACGGTTTAGGGTCCAGGTGAGGGTCCGACAACGCTTTAGGGGGAGCGTGCGTGTGAGGGCGCGGGTTAGTGTGAGCCTACGGGTTAGGATTAGGGGACGGGTGAGGGTCAGGCTTCGGGGAAGGGTTAGGGTTAGGGTTCGGGCTAGGGTTAGGGTTAGGGGACCGGGACGGTTTAGGGTCCAGGTGAGGGTCCGACAACGCTTTAGGGGGAGCGTGCGTGTGAGGGCGCGGGTTAGTGTTAGCGTACGGGTTAGGATTAGGGGACGGGTGAGGGTCAGGCTTCGGGGAAGGGTTAGGGTTAGTGTTCGGGCTAGGGTTAGGGTTAGGGGACGGGGACGGTTTAGGGTCCAGGTGAGGGTCCGACAACGCTTTAGGGGGAGCGTGCGTGTGAGGGCGCTCGTTAGTGTTAGCGTACGGGTTAGGATTAGGGGACGTGTGAGGGTCAGGCTTCGGGGAAGGGTTAGGTTTAGGGTTCGGGCTAGGGTTAGGGTTAGGGGACGGGGACGGTTTAGGGTCCAGGTGAGGGTCCGACAACGCTTTAGGGGGAGCGTGCGTGTGAGGGCGCGGGTTAGTGTGAGCCTACGGGTTAGGATTAGGGGACGGGTGAGGGTCAGGCTTCGGGGAAGGGTTAGGGTTAGGGTTCGGGCTAGGGTTAGGGTTAGGGGACGGGGACGGTTTAGGGTCCAGGTGAGGGTCCGACAACGCTTTAGGGGGAGCGTGCGTGTGAGGGCGCGGGTTAGTGTGAGCCTACGGCTTAGGATTAGGGGACGGGTGAGTGTCAGGCTTCAGGGAAGGGTTAGGGTTAGGGTTCGGGCTAGGGTTAGGGTTAGGGGACGGGGACGGTTTAGGGTCCAGGTGAGGGTCTGACAACGCTTTAAGGGGAGCGTGCCTGTGAGGGCGCGGGTTAGTGTGAGCCTACGGGTTAGGATTAAGGGACTGGTGAAGGTCAGGCTTCGGGGAAGGGTTAGGGTTAGGGTTCGGGCTAGGGTTAGGGTTAGGGGACGGGGACGGTTTAGGGTCCAGGTGAGGGTCCGACAACGCTTTAGGGGGAGCGTGCGTGTGAGGGCGCGGGTTAGTGTGAGCCTACGGGTTAGGATTAGGGGACGGGTGAGGGTCAGGCTTCGGGGAAGGGTTAGGGTTAGGGTTCGGGCTAGGGTTAGGGTTAGGGGACGGGGACGGTTTAGGGTCCAGGTGAGGGTCCGACAACGCTTTAGGGGGAGCGTGCGTGTGAGGGCGCGGGTTAGTGTTAGCGTACGGGTTAGGATTAGGGGACGGGTGAGGGTCAGGCTTCGGGGAAGGGTTAGGGTTAGGGTTCGGGCTAGGGTTAGGGTTAGGGGACGGGGACGGTTTAGGGTCCAGGTGAGGGTCCGACAACGCTTTAGGGGGAGCGTGCGTGTGAGGGCGCGCGTTAGTGTGAGCCTACGGGTTAGGATTAGGGGACGGGTGAGGGTCAGGCTTCGGGGAAGGGTTAGGGTTAGGGTTCGGGCTAGGGTTAGGGTTAGGGGACGGGGACGGTTTAGGGTCCAGGTGAGGGTCCGACAATGCTTTAGGGGGAGCGTGCGTGTGAGGGCGCGGGTTAGTGTGAGCCTACGGGTTAGGATTAGGGGACGGGTGAGGGTCAGGCTTCGGGGAAGGGTTAGGGTTAGTGCTCGGGCTAGGGTTAGGGTTAGGGGACGGGGACGGTTTAGGGTCCAGGTGAGGGTCCGACAACGCTTTAGGGGGAGCGTGCGTGTGAGGGCGTGGGTTAGTGTTAGCGTACGGGTTAGGATTAGGGGAAGGGTGAGGGTCAGGCTTCGGGGAAGGGTTAGGGTTAGGGTTCGGGCTAGGGTTAGGGTTAGGGGACGGGGACGGTTTAGGGTCCAGGTGAGGGTCCGACAACGCTTTAGGTGGAGCGTGCGTGTGAGGGCGCGGGTTAGTGTTAGCGTACGGGTTAGGATTAGGGGACGGGTGAGGGTCAGGCTTCGGGGAAGGGTTAGGGTTAGGGTTCGGGCTAGGGTTAGGGTTAGGGGACGGGGACGGTTTAGGGTCCAGGTGAGTGTCCGACAATGCTTTAGGGGGAGCGTGCGTGTGAGGGCACGGGTTAGTGTTAGCGTACGGCTTAGGATTACGGGACGTGTGAGGGTCAGGCTTCGGGGAAGGGTTAGGGTTAGTGCTTGGGCTAGGGTTAGGGTTAGGGGACGGGGACGGTTTAGGGTCCAGGTGAGGGTCCGACAACGCTTTAGGGGGAGCGTGCGTGTGAGGGCGCGGGTTAGTGTTAGCGTACGGGTTAGGATTAGGGGACGGGTGAGGGTCAGGCTTCGGGGAAGGGTTAGGGTTAGGGTTCGGGCTAGGGTTAGGGTTAGGGGACGGGGACGGTTTAGGGTCCAGGTGAGGGTCCGACAATGCTTTAGGGAGAGTGTGCGTGTGAGGGCGCGGGTTAGTGTTAGCGTACGGGTTAGGATTATGGGAAGGGTGAGGGTCAGGCTTTGGGGAAGGATTAGGGTTAGGGTTCGGGCTAGGGTTAGGGTTAGGGGACGGGGACGGTTTAGGGTCCAGGTGAGGGTCCGACAACGCTTTAGTGGGAGCGTGCGTGTGAGGGCACGGGTTAGTGTTAGCGTGCGGGTTAGGATTAGGGGACGGGTGAGGGTCAGGCTTCGGGGAAGGGTTAGGGTTAGGGTTCGGGCTAGGGTTAGGGTTAGGGGACGGGGACGGTTTAGGGTCCAGGTGAGGGTCCGACAACGCTTTAGGGGGAGCGTGCCTGTGAGGGCGCGGGTTAGTGTGAGCCTACGGGTTAATATTAAGGGACGGGTGAAGGTCAGGCTTCGGGGAAGGGTTAGGGTTAGGGTTCGGGCTAGGGTTAGGGTTAGGGGACGGGGACGGTTTAGGGTCCAGGTGAGGGTCCGACAACGCTTTAGGGGGAGCGTGCGTGTGAGGGCGCGGGTTAGTGTGAGCCTACGGGTTAGGATTAGGGGACGGGTGAGGGTCAGGCTTCGGGGAAGGGTTAGGGTTAGGGTTCGGGCTAGGGTTAGGGTTAGGGGACGGGGACGGTTTAGGGTCCAGGTGAGGGTCCGACAACGCTTTAGGGGGAGCGTGCGTGTGAGGGCGCGGGTTAGTGTTAGCGTACGGGTTAGGATAATGGGACGGGTGAGGGTCAGGCTTCGGGGAAGGGTTAGGGTTACGGTTCGGGCTAGGGTTAGGGTTAGGGGACGGGGACGGTTTAGGGTCCATGTGAGGGTCCGACAACGCTTTAGGGGGAGCGTGCGTGTGAGGGCGCGCGTTAGTGTGAGCCTACGGGTTAGGATTATGGGACGGGTGAGGGTCAGGCTTCGGGGAAGGGTTAGGGTTAATGTTCGGGCTAGGGTTAGGGTTAGGAGACGGGGACGGTTTAGGGTCCATGTGAGGGTCCGACAACGCTTTAGGGGGAGCGTGCGTGTGAGGGCGCGCGTTAGTGTGAGCCTAAGTTAGGATTAGGGGACGGGTGAGGGTCAGGCTTCGGGGAAGGGTTAGGGTTAGGGTTCGGGCTAGGGTTAGGTTTAGGGGACGGGGACGGTTTAGGGTCAAGGTGAGGGTCCGACAATGCTTTAGGGGGAGCGTGCGTGTGAGGGCGAGGGTTAGTGTGAGCCTACGGGTTAGGATTAGGGGACGGGTGAGGGTCAGGCTTCGGGGAAGGGTTAGGGTTAGGGTTCGGGCTAGGGTTAGGGTTAGGGGACGGGGACGGTTTAGGGTCCAGGTGAGGGTCCGACAACGCTTTAGGGGGAGCGTGCGTGTGAGGGCGCGGGTTAGTGTGAGCCTACGGGTTAGGATTAGGGGACGGGTGAGGGTCAGGCTTCGGGGAAGGGTTAGGGTTAGGGTTCGGGCTAGGGTTTGGGTTAGGGGACCGGGACGGTTTAGGGTCCAGGTGAGGGTCCGACAACGCTTTAGGGGGAGCGTGCGTGTGAGGGCGCGAGTTAGTGTTAGCGTACGGGTTAGGATTAGGGGACGGGTGAGGGTCAGGCTTCGGGGAAGGGTTAGGGTTAGTGTTCGGGCTAGGGTTAGGGTTAGGGGACGGGGACGGTTTAGGGTCCAGGTGAGGGTCCGACAACGCTTTAGGGGGAGCGTGCGTGTGAGGGCGCTCGTTAGTGTTAGCGTACGGGTTAGGATTAGGAGACGTGTGAGGGTCAGGCTTCGGGGAAGGGTTAGGTTTAGGGTTCGGGCTAGGGTTAGGGTTAGGGGACGGGGACGGTTTAGGGTCCAGGTGAGGGTCCGACAACGCTTTAGGGGGAGCGTGCGTGTGAGGGCGCGGGTTAGTGTGAGCCTACGGGTTAGGATTAGGGGACGGGTGAGGGTCAGGCTTCGGGGAAGGGTTAGGGTTAGGGTTCGGGCTAGGGTTAGGGTTAGGGGACGGGGACGGTTTAGGGTCCAGGTGAGGGTCCGACAACGCTTTAGGGGGAGCGTGCGTGTGAGGGCGCGGGTTAGTGTGAGCCTACGGCTTAGGATTAGGGGACGGGTGAGGGTCAGGCTTCGGGGAAGGGTTAGGGTTAGGGTTCGGGCTAGGGTTAGGGTTAGGGGACGGGGACGGTTTAGGGTCCAGGTGAGGGTCCGACAACGCTTTAGGGGGAGTGTGCTTGTGAGGGCGCGGGTTAGTGTTAGCGTACGGGTTAGGATTATGGGAAGGGTGAGGGTCAGGCTTTGGGGAAGGATTAGGGTTAGGGTTCGGGCTAGGGTTAGGGTTAGGGGACGGGGACGGTTTAGGGTCCAGGTGAGGGTCCGACAACGCTTTAGGGGGAGCGTGCATGTGAGGGCGCGGGTTAGTGTGAGCGTACGGGTTAGGATTAGGCGACGGGTGAGGCTCAGGCTTCGGGGAAGGGTTAGGGTTAGGGTTCGGGCTAGGGTTAGGGTTAAGGGACGGGGACGGTTTAGGGTCCAGGTGAGGGTCCGACAACGCTTTAGGGGGAGCGTGCGTGTGAGGGCGCGGGTTAGTGTGAGCCTACGGGTTAGGATTAGGGGACGGGTGAGGGTCAGGCTTCGGGGAAGGTTAGGGTTAGGGTTCGGGCTAGGGTTAGGGTTAGGGGACGGGGACGGTTTAGGGTCCAGGTGAGGGTCCGACAACGCTTTAGGGGGAGCGTGCCTGTGAGGGCGCGGGTTAGTGTGAGCCTACGGGTTAGGATTAAGGGACGGGTGAGGCTCAGGCTTCGGGGAAGGGTTAGGGTTAGGGTTCGGGCTAGGGTTAGGGTTAGGGGACGGGGACGGTTTAGGGTCCAGGTGAGGGTCCGACAACGCTTTAGGGGGAGCGTGCGTGTGAGGGCGCGGGTTAGTGTGAGCCTACGGGTTAGGATTAGGGGACGGGTGAGGGTCAGGCTTCGGGGAAGGGTTAGGGTTAGGGTTCGGGCTAGGGTTAGGGTTAGGGGACGGGGACGGTTTAGGGTCCAGGTGAGGGTCCGACAACGCTTTAGGGGGAGCGTGCGTGTGAGGGCGCGGGTTAGTGTGAGCCTACGGGTTAGGATTAGGGGACGGGTGAGGGTCAGGCTTCGGGGAAGGGTTAGGGTTAGGGTTCGGGCTAGGGTTAGGGTTAGGGGACGGGGACGGTTTAGGGTCCAGGTGAGGGTCCGACAATGCTTTAGGGGGAGCGTGCGTGTGAGGGCGCGGGTTAGTGTTAGCGTAACGGTTAGGATTAGGGGACGGGTGAGGGTCAGGCTTCGGGGAAGGGTTAGGGTTAGGGTTCGGGCTAGGGTTAGGGTTAGGGGACGGGGACGGTTTAGGGTCCAGGTGAGGGTCCGACAACGCTTTAGGGGGAGCGTGCGTGTGAGGGCGCGGGTTAGTGTGAGCCTACGGGTTAGGATTAGGGGACGGGTGAGGGTCAGGCTTCGGGGAAGGTTAGGGTTAGGGTTCGGGCTAGGGTTAGGGTTAGGGGACGGGGACGGTTTAGGGTCCAGGTGAGGGTCCGACAACGCTTTAGGGGGAGCGTGCCTGTGAGGGCGCGGGTTAGTGTGAGCCTACGGGTTAGGATTAAGGGACGGGTGAAGGTCAGGCTTCGGGGAAGGGTTAGGGTTAGGGTTCGGGCTAGGGTTAGGGTTAGGGGACGGGGACGGTTTAGGGTCCAGGTGAGGGTCTGACAACGCTTTAGGGGGAGCGTGCCTGTGAGCGCGCGGGTTAGTGTGAGCCTACGGGTTAGGATTAAGGGACGGGTGAAGGTCAGGCTTCGGGGAAGGGTTAGGGTTAGGGTTCGGGCTAGGGTTAGGGTGAGGGGACGGGGACGGTTTAGGGTCCAGGTGAGGGTCCGACAACGCTTTAGGGGGAACGTGCGTGTGAGGGCGCGGGTTAGTGTGAGCCTACGGGTTAGGATTAGGGGACGGGTGAGGGTCAGGCTTCGGGGAAGGGTTAGGGTTAGGGTTCGGGCTAGGGTTAGGGTTAGGGGACGGGGACGGTTTAGGGTCAAGGTGAGGGTCCGACAACGCTTTAGGGGGAGCGTGCGTGTGAGGGCGCGGGTTAGTGTTAGCGTACGGGTTAGGATTAGGGGACGGGTGAGGGTCAGGCTTCGGGGAAGGGTTAGGGTTAGGGTTCGGGCTAGGGTTAGGGTTAGGGGACGGGGACGGTTTAGGGTCCAGGTGAGGGTCCGACAACGCTTTAGGGGGAGCGTGCGTGTGAGGGCGCGGGTTAGTGTTAGCGTACGGGTTAGGATTAGGGGACGGGTGAGGGTCAGGCTTCGGGGAAGGGTTAGGGTTAGGGTTCGGGCTAGGGTTAGGGTTAGGGGACGGGGACGGTTTAGGGTCCAGGTGAGGGTCCGACAATGCTTTAGGGGGAGCGTGCGTGTGAGGGCGCGGGTTAGTGTTAGCGTACGGCTTAGGATTACGGGACGGGTGAGGGTCAGGCTTCGGGGAAGGGTTAGGGTTAGTGCTCGGGCTAGGGTTAGGGTTAGGGGACGGGGACGGTTTAGGGTCCAGGTGAGGGTCCGACAACGCTTTAGGGGGAGCGTGCGTGTGAGGGCGTGGGTTAGTGTTAGCGTACGGGTTAGGATTAGGGGACGGGTGAGGGTCAGGCTTCGGGGAAGGGTTAGGGTTAGGGTTCGGGCTAGGGTTAGGGTTAGGGGACGGGGACGGTTTAGGGTCCAGGTGAGGGTCCGACAACGCTTTAGGGGGAGCGTGCGTGTGAGGGCGCGGGTTAGTGTTAGCGTACGGGTTAGGATTAGGGGACGGGTGAGGGTCAGGCTTCGGGGAAGGGTTAGGGTTAGGGTTCGGGCTAGGGTTAGGGTTAGGGGACGGGGACGGTTTAGGGTCCAGGTGAGGGTCCGACAATGCTTTAGGGGGAGTGTGCGTGTGAGGGCGCGGGTTAGTGTTAGCGTACGGGTTAGGATTATGGGAAGGGTGAGGGTCAGGCTTTGTGGAAGGATTAGGGTTAGGGTTCGGGCTAGGGTTAGGGTTAGGGGACGGGGACGGTTTAGGGTCCAGGTGAGGGTCCGACAACGCTTTAGTGGGAGCGTGCGTGTGAGGGCACGGGTTAGTGTTAGCGTGCGAGTTAGGATTAGGGGACGGGTGAGGGTCAGGCTTCGGGGAAGGGTTAGGGTTAGGGTTCGGGCTAGGGTTAGGGTTAGGGGACGGGGACGGTTTAGGGTCCAGGTGAGGGTCCGACAACGCTTTAGGGGGAGCGTGCCTGTGAGGGCGCGGGTTAGTGTGAGCCTACGGGTTAGGATTAAGGGACGGGTGAAGGTCAGGCTTCGGGGAAGGGTTAGGGTTAGGGTTCGGGCTAGGGTTAGGGTTAGGGGACGGGGACGGTTTAGGGTCCAGGTGAGGGTCCGACAACGCTTTGGGGGAGCGTGCGTGTGAGGGCGCGGGTTAGTGTGAGCCTACGTGTTAGGATTAGGGGACGGGTGAGGGTCAGGCTTCGGGGAAGGGTTAGGGTTAGGGTTCGGGCTAGGGTTAGGGTTAGGGGACGGGGACGGTTTAGGGTCCAGGTGAGGGTCCGACAACGCTTTAGGGGGAGCGTGCGTGTGAGGGCGCGGGTTAGTGTTAGCGTACGGGTTAGGATTAGGGGACGGGTGAGGGTCAGGCTTCGGGGAAGGGTTAGGGTTAGGGTTCGGGCTAGGGTTAGGGTTAGGGGACGGGGACGGTTTAGGGTCCAGGTGAGGGTCCGACAATGCTTTAGGGGGAGCGTGCGTGTGAGGGCGCGGGTTAGTGTTAGCGTACGGCTTAGGATTACGGGACGGGTGAGGGTCAGGCTTCGGGGAAGGGTTAGGGTTAGTGCTCGGGCTAGGGTTAGGGTTAGGGGACGGGGACGGTTTAGGGTCCAGGTGAGGGTCCGACAACGCTTTAGGGGGAGCGTGCGTGTGAGGGCGTGGGTTAGTGTTAGCGTACGGGTTAGGATTAGGGGACGGGTGAGGGTCAGGCTTCGGGGAAGGGTTAGGGTTAGGGTTCGGGCTAGGGTTAGGGTTAGGGGACGGGGACGGTTTAGGGTCCAGGTGAGGGTCCGACAACGCTTTAGGGGGAGCGTGCGTGTGAGGGCGCGGGTTAGTGTTAGCGTACGGGTTAGGATTAGGGGACGGGTGAGGGTCAGGCTTCGGGGAAGGGTTAGGGTTAGGGTTCGGGCTAGGGTTAGGGTTAGGGGACGGGGACGGTTTAGGGTCCAGGTGAGGGTCCGACAATGCTTTAGAGGGAGTGTGCGTGTGAGGGCGCGGGTTAGTGTTAGCGTACGGGTTAGGATTATGGGAAGGGTGAGGGTCAGGCTTTGGGGAAGGATTAGGGTTAGGGTTCGGGCTAGGGTTAGGGTTAGGGGACGGGGACGGTTTAGGGTCCAGGTGAGGGTCCGACAACGCTTTAGTGGGAGCGTGCGTGTGAGGGCACGGGTTAGTGTTAGCGTGCGGGTTAGGATTAGGGGACGGGTGAGGGTCAGGCTTCGGGGAAGGGTTAGGGTTAGGGTTCGGGCTAGGGTTAGGGTTAGGGGACGGGGACGGTTTAGGGTCCAGGTGAGGGTCCGACAACGCTTTAGGGGGAGCGTGCGTGTGAGGGCGCGGGTTAGTGTGAGCCTACGGGTTAGGATTAAGGGACGGGTGAAGGTCAGGCTTCGGGGAAGGGTTAGGGTTAGGGTTCGGGCTAGGGTTAGGGTTAGGGGACGGGGACGGTTTAGGGTCCAGGTGAGGGTCCGACAACGCTTTAGGGGGAGCGTGCGTGTGAGGGCGCGGGTTAGTGTGAGCCTACGGGTTAGGATTAGGGGACGGGTGAGGGTCAGGCTTCGGGGAAGGGTTAGGGTTAGGGTTCGGGCTAGGGTTAGGGTTAGGGGACGGGGACGGTTTAGGGTCCAGGTGAGGGTCCGACAACGCTTTAGGGGGAGCGTGCGTGTGAGGGCGCGGGTTAGTGTTAGCGTACGGGTTAGGATTAGGGGACGGGTGAGGGTCAGGCTTCGGGGAAGGGTTAGGGTTAGGGTTCGGGCTAGGGTTAGGGTTAGGGGACGGGGACGGTTTAGGGTCCAGGTGAGGGTCCGACAATGCTTTAGGGGGAGCGTGCATGTGAGGGCGCGGGTTAGTGTTAGCGTACGGCTTAGGATTACGGGACGTGTGAGGGTCAGGCTTCGGGGAATGGTTAGGGTTAGTGCTCGGGCTAGGGTTAGGGTTAGGGGACGGGGACGGTTTAGGGTCCAGGTGAGGGTCCGACAACGCTTTAGGGGGAGCGTGCGTGTGAGGGCGTGGGTTAGTGTTAGCGTACGGGTTAGGATTAGGGGACGGGTGAGGGTCAGGCTTCGGGGAAGGGTTAGGGTTAGGGTTCGGGCTAGGGTTAGGGTTAGGGGACGGGGACGGTTTAGGGTCCAGGTGAGGGTCCGACAACGCTTTAGGGGGAGCGTGCGTGTGAGGGCGCGGGTTAGTGTTAGCGTACGGGTTAGGATTAGGGGACGGGTGAGGGTCAGGCTTCGGGGAAGGGTTAGGGTTAGGGTTCGGGCTAGGGTTAGGGTTAGGGGACGGGGACGGTTTAGGGTCCAGGTGAGGGTCCGACAATGCTTTAGGGGGAGTGTGCGTGTGAGGGCGCGGGTTAGTGTTAGCGTACGGGTTAGGATTATGGGAAGGGTGAGGGTCAGGCTTTGGGGAAGGATTAGGGTTAGGGTTCGGGCTAGGGTTAGGGTTAGGGGACGGGGACGGTTTAGGGTCCAGGTGAGGGTCCGACAACGCTTTAGTGGGAGCGTGCGTGTGAGGGCACGGGTTAGTGTTAGCGTGCGGGTTAGGATTAGGGGACGGGTGAGGGTCAGGCTTCGGGGAAGGGTTAGGGTTAGGGTTCGGGCTAGGGTTAGGGTTAGGGGACGGGGACGGTTTAGGGTCCAGGTGAGGGTCCGACAACGCTTTAGGGGGAGCGTGCCTGTGAGGGCGCGGGTTAGTGTGAGCCTACGGGTTAGGATTAAGGGACGGGTGAAGGTCAGGCTTCAGGGAAGGGTTAGGGTTAGGGTTCGGGCTAGGGTTAGGGTTAGGGGACGGGGACGGTTTAGGGTCCAGGTGAGGGTCCGACAACGCTTTAGGGGGAGCGTGCGTGTGAGGGCGCGGGTTAGTGTGAGCCTACGGGTTAGGATTAGGGGACGGGTGAGGGTCAGGCTTCGGGGAAGGGTTAGGGTTAGGGTTCGGGCTAGGGTTAGGGTTAGGGGACGGGGACGGTTTAGGGTCCAGGTGAGGGTCCGACAACTCTTTAGGGGGAGCGTGCGTGTGAGGGCGCGCGTTAGTGTGAGCCTACGGGTTAGGATTATGGGACGGGTGAGGGTCAGGCTTCGGGGAAGGGTTAGGGTTAATGTTCGGGCTAGGGTTAGGGTTAGGAGACGGGGACGGTTTAATGTCCATGTGAGGGTGCGACAACGCTTTAGGGGGAGCGTGCGTGTGAGGGCGCGCGTTAGTGTGAGCCTACGGGTTAGGATTAGGGGACGGGTGAGGGTCAGGCTTCGGGGAAGGGTTAAGGTTAGGGTTCGGGCTAGGGTTAGGGTTAGGGGACGGGGACGGTTTAGGGTCCAGGTGAGGGTCCGACAATGCTTTAGGGGGAGCGTGCGTGTGAGGGCGAGGGTTAGTGTGAGCCTACGGGTTAGGATTAGGGGACGGGTCAGGGTCAGGCTTCGGGGAAGGGTTAGGGTTAGGGTTCGGGCTAGGGTTAGGGTTAGGGGACGGGGACGGTTTAGGGTCCAGGTGAGGGTCCGACAACGCTTTAGGGGGAGCGTGCGTGTGAGGGCGCGGGTTAGTGTGAGCCTACGGGTTAGGATTAGGGGACGGGTGAGGGTCAGGCTTCGGGGAAGGGTTAGGGTTAGGGTTCGGGCTAGGGTTAGGGTTAGGGGACCGGGACGGTTTAGGGTCCAGGTGAGGGACCGACAACGCTTTAGGGGGAGCGTGCGTGTGAGGGCGCGGGTTAGTGTGAGCCTACGAGTTAAGATTAGGGGACGGGTGAGGGTCAGGCTTCGGGGAAGGGTTAGGGTTAGGGTTCGGGCTAGGGTTAGGGTTAGGGAACGGGGACGGTTTAGGGTCCAGGTGAGGGTCCGACAACGATTTAGGGGGAGGGTGCGTGTGAGGGGGCAGGTTAGTGTTAGCGTACGGGTTAGGATTAGGGGACGGGTGAGGGTCAGGCTTCGGGGAAGGGTTAGGGTTAGGGTTTGGGCTAGGGTTAGGGTTAGGGGACGGGGACGGTTTAGGGTTCAGGTGAGGGTCCGATAACGCTTTAGGGGGTGTGTGCGTGTGAGGGCGCGGGTTAGTGTTAGCGTACGGGTTAGGATTATGGGAAGGGTGAGGGTCAGGCTTTGGGGAAGGATTAGGGTTAGGGTTCGGGCTAGGGTTAGGGTTAGGGGACGGGGACGGTTTAGGGTCCAGGTGAGGGTCCGACAACGCTTTAGGGGGAGCGTGCATGTGAGGGCGCGGGTTAGTGTGAGCGTACGGGTTAGGATTAGGCGACGGGTGAGGCTCAGGCTTCGGGGAAGGGTTAGGGTTAGGGTTCGGGCTAGGGTTAGGGTTAGGGGACAGGGACGGTTTAGGGTCCAGGTGAGGGTCCGACAACTCTTTAGGGGGAGCGTGCGTGTGAGGGCGCGCGTTAGTGTGAGCCTACGGGTTAGGATTATGGGACGGGTGAGGGTCAGGCTTCGGGGAAGGGTTAGGGTTAATGTTCGGGCTAGGGTTAGGGTTAGGAGACGGGGACGGTTTAATGTCCATGTGAGGGTGCGACAACGCTTTAGGGGGAGCGTGCCTGTGAGGGCGCGGGTTAGTGTGAGCCTACGTGTTAGGATTAAGGGACGGGTGAAGGTCAGGCTTCGGGGAAGGGTTAGGGTTAGGGTTCGGGCTAGGGTTAGGGTTAGGGGACGGGGACGGTTTAGGGTCCAGGTGAGGGTCCGACAACGCTTTAGGGGGAGCGTGCGTGTGAGGGCGCGGGTTAGTGTGAGCCTACGGGTTAGGATTAGGGGACGGGTGAGGGTCAGGCTTCGGGGAAGGGTTAGGGTTAGGGTTCGGGCTAGGGTTAGGGTTAGGGGACGGGGACGGTTTAGGGTCCAGGTGAGGGTCCGACAACTCTTTAGGGGGAGCGTGCGTGTGAGGGCGCGCGTTAGTGTGAGCCTACGGGTTAGGATTATGGGACGGGTGAGGGTCAGGCTTCGGGGAAGGGTTAGGGTTAATGTTCGGGCTAGGGTTAGGGTTAGGAGACGGGGACGGTTTAATGTCCATGTGAGGGTGCGACAACGCTTTAGGGGGAGCGTGCGTGTGAGGGCGCGCGTTAGTGTGAGCCTACGGGTTAGGATTAGGGGACGGGTGAGGGTCAGGCTTCGGGGAAGGGTTAAGGTTAGGGTTCGGGCTAGGGTTAGGGTTAGGGGACGGGGACGGTTTAGGGTCCAGGTGAGGGTCCGACAATGCTTTAGGGGGAGCGTGCGTGTGAGGGCGAGGGTTAGTGTGAGCCTACGGGTTAGGATTAGGGGACGGGTCAGGGTCAGGCTTCGGGGAAGGGTTAGGGTTAGGGTTCGGGCTAGGGTTAGGGTTAGGGGACGGGGACGGTTTAGGGTCCAGGTGAGGGTCCGACAACGCTTTAGGGGGAGCGTGCGTGTGAGGGCGCGGGTTAGTGTGAGCCTACGGGTTAGGATTAGGGGACGGGTGAGGGTCAGGCTTCGGGGAAGGGTTAGGGTTAGGGTTCGGGCTAGGGTTAGGGTTAGGGGACCGGGACGTTTTAGGGTCCAGGTGAGGGACCGACAACGCTTTAGGGGGAGCGTGCGTGTGAGGGCGCGGGTTAGTGTTAGCGTACGGGTTAGGATTAGGGGACGGGTGAGGGTCAGGCTTCGGGGAAGGGTTAGGGTTAGTGTTCGGGCTAGGGTTAGGGTTAGGGGACGGGGACGGTTTAGGGTCCAGGTGAGGGTCCGACAACGCTTTAGGGGGAGCGTGCGTGTGAGGGCGCTCGTTAGTGTGAGCCTACGGGTTAGGATTAGGGGACGTGTGAGGGTCAGGCTTCGGGGAAGGGTTAGGTTTAGGGTTCGGGCTAGGGTTAGGGTTAGGGGACGGGGACGGTTTAGGGTCCAGGTGAGGGTCCGACAACGCTTTAGGGGGAGCGTGCGTGTGAGGGCGCGGGTTAGTGTGAGCCTACGGGTTAGGATTAGGGGACGGGTGAGGGTCAGGTTTCGGGGAAGGGTTAGGGTTAGGGTTCGGGCTAGGGTTAGGGTTAGGGGACGGGGACGGTTTAGGGTCCAGGTGAGGGTCCGACAACGCTTTAGGGGGAGCGTGCGTGTAAGGGCGCGGGTTAGTGTTAGCGTACGGGTTAGGATTAGGGGACGGGTGAGGGTCAGGCTTCGGGGAAGGGTTAGCGTTAGGGTTCGGGCTAGGGTTAGGGTTAGGGGACGGGGACGGTTTAGGGTCCAGGTGAGGGTCCGACAACGCTTTAGGGGGAGCGTGCGTGTGAGGGCGCGTATTAGTGTTAGCGTACGGGTTAGGATTAGGGGACGGGTGAGGGTCAGGCTTCGGGGAAGGGTTAGGGTTAGGGTTCGGGTAAGGTTTAGGGTTAGGGGATGGGGACGGTTTAGGGTCCAGGTGAGGGTCCGACAACGCTTTAGGGGGAGCGTGCGTGTGAGGGCGCGGGTTAGTGTTAGCGTACGGGTTAGGATTAGGGGACGGGTGAGGGTCAGGCTTCGTGGAAGGGTTAGGGTTAAGGTTCGGGCTAGGGTTAGGGTTAGGGGACGGGGACGGTTTAGGGTCCAGGTGAGGGTCCGACAACGCTTTAGGGGGAGCGTGCGTGCGAGGGCGCGTGTTAGTGTGAGCCTACGGGTTAGGATTAGGGGACGGTGAGGGTCAGGCTTCGGGGAAGGGTTAGGGTTAGGGTTCGGGCTAGGGTTAGGGTTAGGGAACGGGGACGGTTTAGGGTCCAGGTGAGGGTCCGACAACGCTTTAGGGGGAGCGTGCGTGTGAGGGGGAGGGTTAGTGTTAGCGTACGGGTTAGGATTAGGGGACGGGTGAGGGTCAGGCTTCGGGGAAGTGTTAGGATTAGGGTTTGGGCTAGGGTTAGGGTTAGGGGACGGGGACGGTTTAGGGTCCAGGTGAGGGTCCGAAAACGCTTTAGGGGGAGTGTGCGTGTGAGGGCGCGGGTTAGTGTTAGCGTACGGGTTAGGATTAGGGGACGGGTGAGGGTCAGGCTTCGGGGAAGTGTTAGGGTTAGGGTTCGGGCTAGGGTTAGGGTTAGGGGACGGGGACGGTTTAGGGTTCAGGTGAGGGTCCGACAACGCTTTAGGGGGAGCGTGCGTGTGAGGGCGCGGGTTAGTGTGAGCGTACGGGTTAGGATTAGGGGACGGGTGAGGGTCAGGCTTCGGGGAAGGGTTAGGGTTAGGGTTCGGGCTAGGGTTAGGTTTAGGGGACGGGGACGGTTTAGGGTCCAGGTGAGGGTCCGACAACGCTTTAGGGGGAGCGTGCATGTGAGGGCGCGGGTTAGTGTGAGCCTACGGGTTAGGATTAGGGGACGGGTGAGGGTTAGGCTTCGGGGAAGGGTTAGGGTTAGGGTTCGGCCTAGGGTTAGGGTTAGGGGACGGGGACGGTTTAGGGTCCAGGTGAGGGTCCGACAACGCTTTAGGGGGAGCGTGCATGTGAGGGGGCGGGTTAGTGTTAGCGTACGGGTTAGGATTAGGGGACGTGTGAGGGTCAGGCTTCGGGGAAGGGTTAGGGTTAGGGTTCGGGCTAGGGTTAGGGTTAGGGAACGGGGACGGTTTAGGGTCCAGGTGAGGGTCCGACAACGCTTTAGGGGGAGCGTGCATGTGAGGGGGCGGGTTAGTGTTAGCGTACGGGTTAGGATTAGGGGACGTTTGAGGGTCAGGCTTCGGGGAAGGGTTAGGGTTAGGGTTCGGGCTAGGGTTAGGGTTAGGGGACGGGGACGGTTTAGGGTCCAGGTGAGGGTCCGACAACGCTTTAGGGGGAGCGTGCGTGTGAGGGCGCGGGTTAGTGTGAGACTACGGGTTAGGATTAGGGAACGGGCGAGGGTCAGGCTTCGGGGAAGGGTTACGGTTAGGGTTCGGGCTAGTGTTAGGGTTAGGGGACGGGGACGGTTTAGGGTCCAGGTGAGGGTCCGACAACGCTTTAGGGGGAGCGTGCGTGTGAGGGCGCGGGTTAGTGTTAGCGTACGGGTTAGGATTAGGGGATGGGTGAGTGTCAGGCTTTGGGGAAAGGTTAGGGTTAGGGTTCGGGCTAGGGTTAGGGTTAGGGGACGGGGACAGTTTAGGGTCCAGGTGAGGGTCCGACAACGCTTTAGGGGGCGCGTGCGTGTGAGGGCGCGGGTTAGTGTTAGCGTACGGGTTAGGATTAGGGGACGGGTGAGGGTCAGGCTTCGGGGAAGGGTTAGGGTTAGGGTTCGGGCTAGGGTTAGGGTTAGGGGACGGGGACGGTTTAGGGTCCAGGTGAGGGTCCGACAACGATTTAGGGGGAGCGTGCGTGTGAGGGCGCGGGTTAGTGTTAGCGTACGGGTTAGGATTAGGGGACGGGTGAGGGTCAGGCTTCGGGGAATGGTTAGGGTTAGGGTTCGGGCTAGGGTTATGGTTAGGGCACGGGGACGGTTTAGGGTCCAGATGAGGGTCCGACAACGCTTTAGGTGGAGCGTGCGTGTGAGGGCGCGGGTTAGTGTTAGCGTACGGGTTAGGATTAGGGGACGGGTGAGGGTCAGGCTTCGGGGAAGGGTTAGGGTTAGGGTTCGGGCTAGGGTTAGGGTTAGGGGACGGGGACGGTTTAGGGTCCAGGTGAGGGTCCGACAACGCTTTAGGGGGAGCGTGCGTGTGAGGGCGCGGGTTAGTGTGAGCCTACGTGTTAGGATTAGGGGACGGGTGAGGGTCAGGCTTCGGGGAAGTGTTAGGGTTAGGGTTCGGGCTAGGGTTAGGGTTAGGGGACGGGGACGGTTTAGGGTCCAGGTGAGGGTCCGACAACGCTTTAGGGGGAGCGTGCGTGTGAGGGCGCGGGTTAGTGTGAGCCTACGGGTTAGGATTAGGGGACTGGTGAGGGTCAGGCTTCGGGGAAGGGTTAGGGTTAGGGTTCGGGCTAGGGTTAGGGTTAGGGGACGGGGATGGTTTAGGGTCCAGGTGAGGGTCCGACAACGCTTTAGGGGGAGCGTGGTTGTGAGGGCGCGGGTTAGTGTGAGCCTACTGTTTAGGATTAGGGGACGGGTGAGGGTCAGGCTTCGGGGAAGGGTTAGGGTTAGGGTTCGGGCTAGGGTTAGGGTTAGGGGACGGGGACGGTTTAGGGTCCAGGTGAGGGTCCGACAACGCTTTAGGGGGAGCGTGCGTGTGAGGGCGCGGGTTAGTGTGAGCCTACGGGTTAGGATTAGGGGACGGGTGAGGGTCAGGCTTCGGGGAAGTGTTAGCTTTAGGGTTCGGGCTAGGGTTAGGGTTAGGGGACGGGGACGGTTTAGGGTCCAGGTGAGGGTCCGACAACGCTTTAGGGGGAGTGTGCGTGTGAGGGCGCGGGTTAGTGTTACCGTACGGGTTAGGATTAGGGGACGGGTGAGGGTCAGGCTTCGGGGAAGGTTTAGGGTTAGGGTTCGGGCTAGGGTTAGGGTTAGGGGATGGGGACGGTTTAGGGTCCAGGTGAGGGTCCGACAACGCTTTAGGGGGAGCGTGCGTGTGAGGGCGCGGGTTAGTGTTAGCGTACGGGTTAGGATTAGGGGACGTGTGAGGGTCAGGCTTCGGGGAAGGGTTAGGGTTAGGGTTCGGGCTAGGGTTAGGCTTAGGGAACGGGGACGGTTTAGGGTCCAGGTGAGGGTCCGACAACGCTTTAGGGGGAGCGTGCATGTGAGGGGGCGGGTTAGTGTTAGCGTACGGGTTAGGATTAGGGGACGGGTGAGGGTCAGGCTTCGGGGAAGGGTTAGGGTTAGGGTTCGGGCTAGGGTTAGGGTTAGGGGACGGGGACGGTTTAGGGTCCAGGTGAGGGTCCGACAACACTTTAGGGGGAGCGTGCGTGTGAGGGCGCGGGTTAGTGTTAGCCTACGGGTTAGGATTAGGGGACGGGTGAGGGTCAGGCTTCGGGGAAGGATTAGGGTTAGGGTTCGGGCTAGGGTTAGGGTTAGGGGACGGGGACGGTTTAGGGTCCAGGTGAGGGTCCGACAACGCTTTAGGGGGAGCGTGCGTGTGAGGGCGCGGGTTAGTGTGAGACTACGGCTTAGGATTATGGGACGGGTGAGGGTCAGGCTTCGGGGAACGGTTAGGGTTAGGGTTCGGGCTAGGGTTAGGGTTAGGGGACGGGGACGGTTTAGGGTCCAGGTGAGGGTCCGACAACGCTTTAGGGGGAGCGTGCGTGTGAGGGCGCGGGTTAGTGTGAGCCTACGAGTTAAGATTAGGGGACGGGTGAGGGTCAGGCTTCGGGGAAGGGTTAGGGTTAGGGTTCGGGCTAGGGTTAGGGTTAGGGAACGGGGACGGTTTAGGGTCCAGGTGAGGGTCCGACAACGATTTAGGGGGAGGGTGCGTGTGAGGGGGCAGGTTAGTGTTAGCGTACGGGTTAGGATTAGGGGACGGGTGAGGGTCAGGCTTCGGGGAAGGGTTAGGGTTAGGGTTTGGGCTAGGGTTAGGGTTAGGGGACGGGGACGGTTTAGGGTCCAGGTGAGGGTCCGATAACGCTTTAGGGGGTGTGTGCGTGTGAGGGCGCGGGTTAGTGTTAGCGTACGGGTTAGGATTATGGGAAGGGTGAGGGTCAGGCTTTGGGGAAGGATTAGGGTTAGGGTTCGGGCTAGGGTTAGGGTTAGGGGACGGGGACGGTTTAGGGTCCAGGTGAGGGTCCGACAACGCTTTAGGGGGAGCGTGCATGTGAGGGCGCGGGTTAGTGTGAGCGTACGTGTTAGGATTAGGCGACGGGTGAGGCTCAGGCTTCGGGGAAGGGTTAGGGTTAGGGTTCGGGCTAGGGTTAGGGTTAAGGGACGGGGACGGTTTAGGGTCCAGGTGAGGGTCCGACAACGCTTTAGGGGGAGCGTGCGTGTGAGGGCGCGGGTTAGTGTGAGCCTACGGGTTAGGATTAGGGGACGGGTGAGGGTCAGGCTTCGGGGAAGGTTAGGGTTAGTGTTCGGGCTAGGGTTAGGGTTAGGGGACGGGGACGGTTTAGGGTCCAGGTGAGGGTCCGACAACGCTTTAGGGGGAGCGTGCCTGTGAGGGCGCGGGTTAGTGTGAGCCTACGGGTTAGGATTAAGGGACGGGTGAAGGTCAGGCTTCGGGGAAGTGTTAGGGTTAGGGTTCGGGCTAGGGTTAGGGTTAGGGGACGGGGACGGTTTAGGGTCCAGGTGAGGGTCCGACAACGCTTTAGGGGGAGCGTGCGTGTGAGGGCGCGGGTTAGTGTGAGCCTACGGGTTAGGATTAGGGGACGGGTGAGGGTCAGGCTTCGGGGAAGGGTTAGGGTTAGGGTTCGGGCTAGGGTTAGGGTTAGGGGACGGAGACGGTTTAGGGTCCAGGTGAGGGTCCGACAACGCTGTAGGGGGAGCGTGCGTGTGAGGGCGCGGGTTAGTGTGAGCCTACGGGTTAGGATTAGGGGACGGGTGAGGGTCAGGCTTCGGGGAAGGGTTAGGGTTAGGGTTCGGGCTAGGGTTAGGGTTAGGGGACGGGGACGGTTTAGGGTCCAGGTGAGGGTCCGACAACGCTTTAGGGGGAGCGTGCGTGTGAGGGCGCGGGTTAGTGTGAGCCTACGGGTTAGGATTAGGGGACGGGTGAGGGTCAGGCTTCGGGGAAGTGTTAGGGTTAGGGTTCGGGCTAGGGTTATGGTTAGGGCACGGGGACGGTTTAGGGTCCAGATGAGGGTCCGACAACGCTTTAGGTGGAGCGTGCGTGTGAGGGCGCGGGTTAGTGTTAGCGTACGGGTTAGGATTAGGGGACGGGTGAGGGTCAGGCTTCGGGGAAGGGTTAGGGTTAGGGTTCGGGCTAGGGTTAGGGTTAGGGGACGGGGACAGTTTAGGGTCCAGGTGAGGGTCCGACAACGCTTTAGGGGGAGCGTGCGTGTGAGGGCGCGGGTTAGTGTGAGCCTACGTGTTAGGATTAGGGGACGGGTGAGGGTCAGGCTTCGGGGAAGTGTTAGGGTTAGGGTTCGGGCTAGGGTTAGGGTTAGGGGACGGGGACGGTTTAGGGTCCAGGTGAGGGTCCGACAACGCTTTAGGGGGAGCGTGCGTGTGAGGGCGCGGGTTAGTGTGAACCTACGGGTTAGGATTAGGGGACGGGTGAGGGTCAGGCTACGGGGAAGTGTTAGGGTTAGGGTTCGGGCTAGGGTTAGGGTTAGGGGACGGGGACGGTTTAGGGTCCAGGTGAGGGTCCGACAACGCTTTAGGGGGAGGGTGCGTGTGAGGGCGCGGGTTAGTGTGAGACTACGGGTTAGGATTAGGGAACGGGCGAGGGTCAGGCTTCGGGGAAGGGTTCGGGTTAGGGTTCGGGCTAGGGTTAGGGTTAGGGGACGGGGACGGTTTAGGGTCCAGGTGAGGGTCCGACAACGCTTTACGGGGAGCGTGCATGTGAGGGCGCGGGTTAGTGTGAGCCTATGGGTTAGGATTAAGGGACGGGTGAGGGTCAGGCTTCGGGGAAGGGTTAGGGTTAGGGTTCGGGCTAGGTTTAGGGTTAGGGGACCGGGACGTTTTAGGGTCCAGATGAGGGTCCGACAACGCTTTAGGGGGAGCGTGCGTGTGAGGGCGCAGGTTAGTGTGAGCCTACGTGTTAGGATTAGAGGACGGGTGAGGGTCAGGCTTCGGGGAAGGATTAGGGTTCGGGTTCGGGCTAGGGTTAGGGTTAGGGGACGGGGACGGTTTAGGATCCAGGTGAGGGTCCGACAACGCTTTAGGGGGAGTGTGCGTGTGAGGGCGCGGGTTAGTGTGAGCCTACGGGTTAGGATTAGGGGACGGGTGAGGGTCAGGCTTCGGGGAAGTGTTAGGGTTAGGGTTCGGGCTAGGGTTAGGGTTAGGGGACGGGGACGGTTTAGGGTCCAGGTGAGGGTCCGACAACGCTTTAGGGGGAGCGTGCGTGTGAGGGCGTGGCTTAGTGTTAGCGTACGGGTTAGGATTAGGGGACGGGTGAGGGTCAGGCTTCGGGGAAGGGTTAGGGTTAGGGTTCGGGCTAGGGTTAGGGTTAGGGGATGGGGACGGTTTAGGGTCCAGGTGAGGGTCCAACAACGCTTTAGGGGGAGCGTGCGTGTGAGGGCGCGGGTTAGTGTGAGCCTACGGGTTAGGATTAGGGGACGGGTGACGGTCAGGCTTCGGGGAAGGGTTAGGGTTAGGGTTCGGGCTAGGGTTAGGGTTAGGGGACGGGGACGGTTTAGGGTCCAGGTGAGGGTCCGACAACGCTTTAGGGGGAGCGTGCGTGTGAGGGCGCGGGTTAGTGTGAGCCTACGGGTTAGGATTAGGGGACGGGTGAGGGTCAGGCTTCGGGGAAGGGTTAGGGTTAGGGTTCGGGCTAGGGTTAGGGTTAGGGGACGGGGATGGTTTAGGGTCCAGGTGAGGGTCCGACAACGCTTTAGGGGGAGCGTGGTTGTGAGGGCGCGGGTTAGTGTGAGCCTACGGTTTAGGATTAGGGGACGGGTGAGGGTCAGGCTTCGGGGAAGGGTTAGGGTTAGGGTTCGGGCTAGGGTTAGGGTTCGGGGACGGGGACGGTTTAGGGTCCAGGTGAGGGTCCGACAACGCTTTAGGGGGAGCGTGCGTGTGAGGGCGCGGGTTAGTGTGAGCCTACGGGTTAGGATTAGGGGACGGGTGAGGGTCAGGCTTCGGGGAAGTGTTAGCTTTAGGGTTCGGGCTAGGGTTAGGGTTAGGGGACGGGGACGGTTTAGGGTCCAGGTGAGGGTCCGACAACGCTTTAGGGGGAGTGTGCGTGTGAGGGCGCGGGTTAGTGTTACCGTACGGGTTAGGATTAGGGGACGGGTGAGGGTCAGGCTTCGGGGAAGGGTTAGGGTTAGGGTTCGGGCTAGGGTTAGGGTTAGGGGACAGGGACGGTTTAGGGTCCAGGTGAGGGTCCGACAACGCTTTAGGGGGAGCGTGCGTGTGAGGGCGCGGGTTAGTGTTAGCGTACGGGTTAGGATTAGGGGACGTGTGAGGGTCAGGCTTCGGGGAAGGGTTAGGGTTAGGGTTCGGGCTAGGGTTAGGCTTAGGGAACGGGGACGGTTTAGGGTCCAGGTGAGGGTCCGACAACGCTTTAGGGGGAGCGTGCATGTGAGGGGGCGGGTTAGTGTTAGCGTACGGGTTAGGATTAGGGGACGGGTGAGGGTCAGGCTTCGGGGAAGTGTTAGGGTTAGGGTTCGGGCTAGGGTTAGGGTTAGGGGACGGGGACGGTTTAGGGTCCAGGTGAGGGTCCGACAACACTTTAGGGGGAGCGTGCGTGTGAGGGCGCGGGTTAGTGTTAGCCTACGGGATAGGATTAGGGGACGGGTGACGGTCAGGCTTCGGGGAAGGATTAGGGTTAGGGTTCGGGCTAGGGTTAGGGTTAGGGGACGGGGACGGTTTAGGGTCCAGGTGAGGGTCCGACAACGCTTTAGGGGGAGCGTGCGTGTGAGGGCGCGGGTTACTGTGAGACTACGGCTTAGGATTAGGGGACGGGTGAGGGTCAGGCTTCGGGGAACGGTTAGGGTTAGGGTTCGGGCTAGGGTTAGGGTTAGGGGACGGGGACGGTTTAGGGTCCAGGTGAGGGTCCGACAACGCTTTAGGGGGAGCGTGCGTGTGAGGGCGCGGGTTAGTGTGAGCCTACGAGTTAAGATTAGGGGACGGGTGAGGGTCAGGCTTCGGGGAAGGGTTAGGGTTAGGGTTCGGGCTAGGGTTAGGGTTAGGGAACGGGGACGGTTTAGGGTCCAGGTGAGGGTCCGACAACGATTTAGGGGGAGGGTGCGTGTGAGGGGGCAGGTTAGTGTTAGCGTACGGGTTAGGATTAGGGGACGGGTGAGGGTCAGGCTTCGGGGAAGGGTTAGGGTTAGGGTTTGGGCTAGGGTTAGGGTTAGGGGACGGGGACGGTTTAGGGTCCAGGTGAGGGTCCGATAACGCTTTAGGGGGTGTGTGCGTGTGAGGGCGCGGGTTAGTGTTAGCGTACGGGTTAGGATTATGGGAAGGGTGAGGGTCAGGCTTTGGGGAAGGATTAGGGTTAGGGTTCGGGCTAGGGTTAGGGTTAGGGGACGGGGACGGTTTAGGGTCCAGGTGAGGGTCCGACAACGCTTTAGGGGGAGCGTGCGTGTGAGGGCGCGGGTTAGTGTGAGACTACGGGTTAGGATTAGGGAACGGGCGAGGGTCAGGCTTCGGGGAAGGGTTAGGGTTAGGGTTCGGGCTAGGGTTAGGGTTAGGGGACGGGGACGGTTTAGGGTCCAGGTGAGGGTCCGACAACGCTTTACGGGGAGCGTGCATGTGAGGGCGCGGGTTAGTGTGAGCCTATGGGTTAGGATTAAGGGACGGGTGAGGGTCAGGCTTCGGGGAAGGGTTAGGGTTAGGGTTCGGGCTAGGGTTAGGGTTAGGGGACCGGGACGTTTTAGGGTCCAGATGAGGGTCCGACAACGCTTTAGGGGGAGCGTGCGTGTGAGGGCGCAGGTTAGTGTGAGCCTACGGGTTAGGATTAGAGGACGGGTGAGGGTCAGGCTTCGGGGAAGGGTTAGGGTTCGGGTTCGGGCTAGGGTTAGGGTTAGGGGACGGGGACGGTTTAGGATCCAGGTGAGGGTCCGACAACGCTTTAGGGGGAGTGTGCGTGTGAGGGCGCGGGTTAGTGTGAGCCTACGGGTTAGGATTAGGGGACGGGTGAGGGTCAGGCTTCGGGGAAGGGTTAGGGTTAGGGTTCGGGCTAGGGTTAGGGTTAGGGGACGGGGACGGTTTAGGGTCCAGGTGAGGGTCCGACAACGCTTTAGGGGGAGCGTGCGTGTGAGGGCGTGGCTTAGTGTGAGCCTACGGGTTAGGATTAGGGGACGGGTGAGGGTCAGGCTTCGGGGAAGGGTTAGGGTTAGGGTTCGGGCTAGGGTTAGGGTTAGGGGACGGGGACGGTTTAGGGTCCAGGTGAGGGTCCAACAACGCTTTAGGGGGAGCGTGCGTGTGAGGGCGCGGGTTAGTGTGAGCCTACGGGTTAGGATTAGGGGACGGGTGACGGTCAGGCTTCGGGGAAGGGTTAGGGTTAGGGTTCGGGCTAGGGTTAGGGTTAGGGGACGGGGACGGTTTAGGGTCCAGGTGAGGGTCCGACAACGCTTTAGGGGGAGCGTGCGTGTGAGGGCGCGGGTTAGTGTGAGCCTACGGGTTAGGATTAGGGGACGGGTGAGGGTCAGGCTTCGGGGAAGGGTTAGGGTTAGGGTTCGGGCTAGGGTTAGGGTTAGGGGACGGGGATGGTTTAGGGTCCAGGTGAGGGTCCGACAACGCTTTAGGGGGAGCGTGGTTGTGAGGGCGCGGGTTAGTGTGAGCCTACGGTTTAGGATTAGGGGACGGGTGAGGGTCAGGCTTCGGGGAAGGGTTAGGGTTAGGGTTCGGGCTAGGGTTAGGGTTAGGGGACGGGGACGGTTTAGGGTCCAGGTGAGGGTCCGACAACGCTTTAGGGGGAGCGTGCGTGTGAGGGCGCGGGTTAGTGTGAGCCTACGGGTTAGGATTAGGGGACGTGTGAGGGTCAGGCTTCGGGGAAGGGTTAGGGTTAGGGTTCGGGCTAGGGTTAGGCTTAGGGAACGGGGACGGTTTAGGGTCCAGGTGAGGGTCCGACAACGCTTTAGGGGGAGCGTGCATGTGAGGGGGCGGGTTAGTGTTAGCGTACGGGTTAGGATTAGGGGACGGGTGAGGGTCAGGCTTCGGGGAAGGGTTAGGGTTAGGGTTCGGGCTAGGGTTAGGGTTAGGGGACGGGGACGGTTTAGGGTCCAGGTGAGGATCCGAAAACGCTTTAGGGGGAGCGTGCGTGTGAGGGCGCGGGTTAGTGTGAGACTACCGGTTAGGATTAGGGAACGGGCGAGGGTCAGGCTTCGGGGAAGGATTAGGGTTAGGGTTCGGGCTAGTGTTAGGGTTAGGGGACGGGGACGGTTTAGGGTCCAGGTGAGGGTCCGACAACGCTTTAGGGGGAGCGTCCGTGTGAGGGCGCGGGTTAGTGTTAGCGTACGGGTTAGGATTAGGGGATGGGTGAGTGTCAGGCTTCGGGGAAGGGTTAGGGTTAGGGTTCGGGCTAGGGTTAGGGTTAGGGGACGGGGACGGTTTAGGGTCCAGGTGAGGGTCCGACAACGCTTTAGGGGGCGCGTGCGTGTGAGGGCGCGGGTTAGTGTTAGCGTACGGGTTAGGATTAGGGGACGGGTGAGGGTCAGGCTTCGGGGAAGGGTTAGGGTTAGAGTTCGGGCTAGGGTTAGGGTTAGGGGACGGGGACGGTTTAGGGTCCAGGTGAGGGTCCGACAACGCTTTAGGGGGAGCGTGCGTGTGAGGGCGCGGGTTAGTGTTAGCGTATGGGTTAGGATTAGGGGACGGGTGAGGGTCAGGCTTCGGGGAATGGTTAGGGTTAGGGTTCAGGCTAGGGTTATGGTTAGGGCACGGGGACGGTTTAGGGTCCAGATGAGGGTCCGACAACGCTTTAGGGGGAGCGTGCGTGTGAGGGCGCGGGTTAGTGTTAGCGTACGGGTTAGGATTAGGGGACTGGTGAGGGTCAGGCTTCGGGGAAGGGTTAGGGTTAGGGTTCGGGCTAGGGTTAGGGTTAGGGGACGGGGACGGTTTAGGGTCCAGGTGAGGGTCCGACAACGCTTTAGTGGGAGCGTGCGTGTGAGGGCGCAGGTTAGTGTGAGCCTACGGCTTAGGATTAAGGGACGGGTGAGGGTCAGGCTTCGGGGAAGGGTTAGGGTTAGGGTTCGGGCTAGGGTTAGGGTTAGGGGACGGGGACGGTTTAGGGTCCAGGTGAGGGTCCGACAACGCTTTAGGGGGAGCGTGCGTGTGAGGGCGCGGGTTAGTGTGAGCCTACGGGTTAGGATTAGGGGACGTGTGAGGGTCAGGCTTCGGGGAAGTGTTAGGGTTAGGGTTCGGGCTAGGGTTAGGGTTAGGGGACGGGGACGGTTTAGGGTCCAGGTGAGGGTCCGACAACGCTTTAGGGGGAGCGTGCGTGTGAGGGCGCGGGTTAGTGTGAGACTACGGGTTAGGATTAGGGAACGGGCGAGGGTCAGGCTTCAGGGAAGGGTTAGGGTTAGGGTTCGGGCTAGGGTTAGGGTTAGGGGACGGGGACGGTTTAGGGTCCAGGTGAGGGTCCGACAACGCTTTAGGGGGAGCGTGCGTGTGAGGGCGCAGGTTAGTGTGAGCCTACGGGTTAGGATTAGAGGAGGGGTGAGGGTCAGGCTTCGGGGAAGGGTTAGGGTTCGGGTTCGGGCTAGGGTTAGGGTTAGGGGACGGGGATGGTTTAGGGTCCAGGTGAGGGTCCGACAACGCATTAGGGGGAGTGTGCGTGTGAGGGCGCGGTTTAGTGTGAGCCTACGGGTTAGGATTAGGGGACGGGTGAGGGTCAGGCTTCGGGGAAGGGTTAGGGTTAGGGTTCGGGCTAGGGTTAGGGTTAGGGGACGGGGACGGTTTAGGGTCCAGATGAGGGTCCGACAACGCTTTAGGGGGAGCGTGCGTGTGAGGGCGCAGGTTAGTGTGAGCCTACGGGTTAGGATTAGAGGACGGGTGAGGGTCAGGCTTCGGGGAAGGGTTAGGGTTCGGGTTCGGGCTAGGGTTAGGGTTAGGGGACGGGGACGGTTTAGGATCCAGGTGAGGGTCCGACAACGCTTTAGGGGGAGCGTGCGTGTGAGGGCGCGGGTTAGTGTGAGCCTACGGGTTAGGATTAGGGGACGGGTGAGGGTCAGGCTTCGGGGAAGGGTTAGGGTTCGGGTTCGGGCTAGGGTTAGGGTTAGGGGACGGGGACGGTTTAGGGTCCAGGTGAGGGTCCGACAACGCTTTAGGGGGAGCGTGCGTGTGAGGGCGCGGGTTAGTGTGAGCCTACGGGTTAGGATTAGGGGACGGGTGAGGGTCAGGCTTCGGGGAAGGGTTAGGGTTAGGGTTCGGGCTAGGGTTAGGGTTAGGGGACGGGGACGGTTTAGGGTCCAGGTGAGGGTCCGACAACGCTTTAGGGGGAGCGTGCGTGTGAGGGCGCGGGTTAGTGTGAGCCTACGGGTTAGGATTAGGGGACGGGTGAGGGTCAGGCTTCGGGGAAGGATTAGGGTTAGGGTCGGGCTAGGGTTAGGGTTAGGGGACGGGGATGGTTTAGGGTCCAGGTGAGGGTCCGACAACGCTTTAGGGGGAGCGTGGTTGTGAGGCCGCGGGTTAGTGTGAGCCTACGGTTTAGGATTAGGGGACGGGTGAGGGTCAGGCTTCGGGGAAGGGTTAGGGTTAGGGTTCGGGCTAGGGTTAGGGTTAGGGGACGGGGACGGTTTAGGGTCCAGGTGAGGGTCCGACAACGCTTTAGGGGGAGCGTGCGTGCGAGGGCGCGGGTTAGTGTGAGCCTACGGGTTAGGATTAGGGGACGGGTGAGGGTCAGGCTTCGGGGAAGTGTTAGCTTTAGGGTTCG
Organism: Lagenorhynchus albirostris; assembly: GCF_949774975.1. Taxonomy (NCBI): domain Eukaryota; kingdom Metazoa; phylum Chordata; class Mammalia; order Artiodactyla; family Delphinidae; genus Lagenorhynchus; species Lagenorhynchus albirostris. The sequence goes on along the minus strand of NW_026783604.1, from coordinate 28,699 downwards.
GGCTAGGGTTAGGGTTAGGGGACGGGGACGGTTTAGGGTCCAGGTGAGGGTCCGACAACGCTTTAGGGGGAGTGTGCGTGTGAGGGCGCGGGTTAGTGTTACCGTACGGGTTAGGATTAGGGGACAGGTGAGGGTCAGGCTTCGGGGAAGGTTTAGGGTTAGGGTTCGGGCTAGGGTTAGGGTTAGGGGACGGGGACGGTTTAGGGTCCAGGTGAGGGTCCGACAACGCTTTAGGGGGAGCGTGCGTGTGAGGGCGCTGGTTAGTGTTAGCGTACGGGTTAGGATTAGGGGACGTGTGAGGGTCAGGCTTCGGGGAAGGGTTAGGGTTAGGGTTCGGGCTAGGGTTAGGCTTAGGGAACGGGGACGGTTTAGGGTCCAGGTGAGGGTCCGACAACGCTTTAGGGGGAGCGTGCATGTGAGGGGGCGGGTTAGTGTTAGCGTACGGGTTAGGATTAGGGGACGGGTGAGGGTCAGGCTTCGGGGAAGGGTTAGGGTTAGGGTTCGGGCTAGGGTTAGGGTTAGGGGACGGGGACGGTTTAGGGTCCAGGTGAGGGTCCGACAACGCTTTAGGGGGAGCGTGCGTGTGAGGGCGCGGGTTAGTGTGAGACTACGGGTTAGTATTAGGGAACGGGAGAGGGTCAGGCTTCGGGGAAGGGTTAGGGTTAGGGTTCGGGCTAGTGTTAGGGTTAGGGGACGGGGACGGTTTAGGGTCCAGGTGAGGGTCCGACAACGCTTTAGGGGGAGCGTCCGTGTGAGGGCGCGGGTTAGTGTTAGCGTACGGGTTAGGATTAGGGGATGGGTGAGTGTCAGGCTTCGGGGAAGGGTTAGGGTTAGGGTTCGGGCTAGGGTTAGGGTTAGGGGACGGGGACGTTTTAGGGTCCAGGTGAGGGTCCGACAACGCTTTAGGGGGCGCGTGCGTGTGAGGGCGCGGGTTAGTGTTAGCGTACGGGTTAGGATTAGGGGACGGGTGAGGGTCAGGCTTCGGGGAAGGGTTAGGGTTAGGGTTCGGGCTAGGGTTAGGGTTAGGGGACGGGGACGGTTTAGGGTCCAGGTGAGGGTCCGACAACGATTTAGGGGGAGCGTGCGTGTGAGGGCGCGGGTTAGTGTTAGCGTATGGGTTAGGATTAGGGGACGGGTGAGGGTCAGGCTTCGGGGAATGGTTAGGGTTAGGGTTCAGGCTAGGGTTATGGTTAGGGCACGGGGACGGTTTAGGGTCCAGATGAGGGTCCGACAACGCTTTAGGGGGAGCGTGCGTGTGAGGGCGCGGGTTAGTGTTAGCGTACGGGTTAGGATTAGGGGACGGGTGAGGGTCAGGCTTCGGGGAAGGGTTAGGGTTAGGGTTCGGGCTAGGGTTAGGGTTAGGGGACGGGGACGGTTTAGGGTCCAGGTGAGGGTCCGACAACGCTTTAGTGGGAGCGTGCGTGTGAGGGCGCAGGTTAGTGTGAGCCTACGGCTTAGGATTAAGGGACGGGTGAGGGTCAGGCTTCGGGGAAGGGTTAGGGTTAGGGTTCGGGCTAGGGTTAGGGTTAGGGGACGGGGACGGTTTAGGGTCCAGGTGAGGGTCCGACAACGCTTTAGGGGGAGCGTGCGTGTGAGGGCGCGGGTTAGTGTGAGCCTACGGGTTAGGATTAGGGGACGTGTGAGCGTCAGGCTTCGGGGAAGGGTTAGGGTTAGGGTTCGGGCTAGGGTTAGGGTTAGGGGACGGGGACGGTTTAGGGTCCAGGTGAGGGTCCGACAACGCTTTAGGGGGAGCGTGCGTGTGAGGGCGCGGGTTAGTGTGAGACTACGGGTTAGGATTAGGGAACGGGCGAGGGTCAGGCTTCAGGGAAGGGTTAGGGTTAGGGTTCGGGCTAGGGTTAGGGTTAGGGGACGGGGACGGTTTAGGGTCCAGGTGAGGGTCCGACTACGCTTTAGGGGGAGCGTGCATGTGAGGGCGCGGGTTAGTGTGAGCCTATGGGTTAGGATTAAGGGACGGGTGAGGGTCAGGCTTCGGGGAAGGGTTAGGGTTAGTGTTCGGGCTAGGGTTAGGGTTAGGGGACCGGGACGGTTTAGGGTCCAGATGAGGGTTCGACAACGCTTTAGGGGGAGCGTGCGTGTGAGGGCGCAGGTTAGTGTGAGCCTACGGGTTAGGATTAGAGGAGGGGTGAGGGTCAGGCTTCGGGGAAGGGTTAGGGTTCGGGTTCGGGCTAGGGTTAGGGTTAGGGGACGGGGATGGTTTAGGGTCCAGGTGAGGGTCCGACAACGCATTAGGGGGAGTGTGCGTGTGAGGGCGCGGTTTAGTGTGAGCCTACGGGTTAGGATTAGGGGACGGGTGAGGGTCAGGCTTCGGGGAAGGGTTAGGGTTAGGGTTCGGGCTAGGGTTAGGGTTAGGGGACGGGGACGGTTTAGGGTCCAGGTGAGGGTCCGACAACGCTTTAGGGGGAGCGTGCGTGTGAGGGCGTGGCTTAGTGTGAGCCTACGGGTTAGGATTAGGGGACGGGTGAGGGTCAGGCTTCGGGGAAGGGTTAGGGTTAGGGTTCGGGCTAGGGTTAGGGTTAGGGGACGGGGACGGTTTAGGGTCCAGGTGAGGGTCCGACAACGCTTTAGGGAGAGCGTGCGTGTGAGGGCGCGGGTTAGTGTGAGCCTACGGGTTAGGATTAGGGGACGGGTGAGGGTCAGGCTTCGGGGAAGGGTTAGGGTTAGGGTTCGGGCTAGGGTTAGGGTTAGGGGACGGGGACGGTTTAGGGTCCAGGTGAGGGTCCGACAACGCTTTAGGGGGAGCGTGCGTGTGAGGGCGCGGGTTAGTGTGAGCCTACGGGTTAGGATTAGGGGACGGGTGAGGGTCAGGCTTCGGGGAAGGGTTAGGGTTAGGGTTCGGGCTAGGGTTAGGGTTAGGGGACGGGGATGGTTTAGGGTCCAGGTGAGGGTCCGACAACGCTTTAGGGGGAGCGTGGTTGTGAGGGCGCGGGTTAGTGTGAGCCTACGGTTTAGGATTAGGGGACGGTTGAGGGTCAGGCTTCGGGGAAGGGTTAGGGTTAGGGTTCGGGCTAGGGTTAGGGTTAGGGGACGGGGACGGTTTAGGGTCCAGGTGAGGGTCCGACAACGCTTTAGGGGGAGCGTGCGTGTGAGGGCGCGGGTTAGTGTGAGCCTACGGGTTAGGATTAGGGGACGGGTGAGGGTCAGGCTTCGGGGAAGTGTTAGCTTTAGGGTTCGGGCTAGGGTTAGGGTTAGGGGACGGGGACGGTTTAGGGTCCAGGTGAGGGTCCGACAACGCTTTAGGGGGAGTGTGCGTGTGAGGGCGCGGGTTAGTGTTACCGTACGGGTTAGGATTAGGGGACGGGTGAGGGTCAGGCTTCGGGGAAGGTTTAGGGTTAGGGTTCGGGCTAGGGTTAGGGTTAGGGGACGGGGACGGTTTAGGGTCCAGGTGAGGGTCCGACAACGCTTTAGGGGGAGCGTGCGTGTGAGGGCGCGGGTTACTGTTAGCGTACGGGTTAGGATTAGGGGACGTGTGAGGGTCAGGCTTCGGGGAAGGGTTAGGGTTAGGGTTCGGGCTAGGGTTAGGCTTAGGGAACGGGGACGGTTTAGGGTCCAGGTGAGGGTCCGACAACGCTTTAGGGGGAGCGTGCATGTGAGGGGGCGGGTTAGTGTTAGCGTACGGGTTAGGATTAGGGGACGGGTGAGGGTCAGGCTTCGGGGAAGGGTTAGGGTTAGGGTTCGGGCTAGGGTTAGGGTTAGGGGACGGGGACAGTTTAGGGTCCAGGTGAGGGTCCGACAACGCTTTAGGGGGAGCGTGCGTGTGAGGGCGCGGGTTAGTGTGAGACTACGGGTTAGGATTAGGGAACGGGCGAGGGTCAGGCTTCGGGGAAGGGTTAGGGTTAGGGTTCGGGCTAGTGTTAGGGTTAGGGGACGGGGACGGTTTAGGGTCCAGGTGAGGGTCCGACAACGCTTTAGGGGGAGCGTGCGTGTGAGGGCGCGGGTTAGTGTTAGCGTACGGGTTAGGATTAGGGGATGGGTGAGTGTCAGGCTTCGGGGAAGGGTTAGGGTTAGGGTTCGGGCTAGGGTTAGGGTTAGGGGACGGGGACGGTTTAGGGTCCAGGTGAGGGTCCGACAACGCTTTAGGGGGAGCGTGCGTGTGAGGGCGCGGGTTAGTGTTAGCGTACGGGTTAGGATTAGGGGACGGGTGAGGGTCAGGCTTCGGGGAAGGGTTAGGGTTAGGGTTCGGGCTAGGGTTAGGGTTAGGGGACGGGGACGGTTTAGGGTCCAGGTGAGGGTCCGACAACGATTTAGGGGGAGCGTGCGTGTGAGGGCGCGGGTTAGTGTTAGCGTACGGGTTAGGATTAGGGGACGGGTGAGGGTCAGGCTTCGGGGAATGGTTAGGGTTAGGGTTCAGGCTAGGGTTATGGTTAGGGCACGGGGACGGTTTAGGGTCCAGATGAGGGTCCGACAACGCTTTAGGGGGAGCGTGCGTGTGAGGGCGCGGGTTAGTGTTAGCGTACGGGTTAGGATTAGGGGACGCGTGAGGGTCAGGCTTCGGGGAAGGGTTAGCGTTAGGGTTCGGGCTAGGGTTAGGGTTAGGGGACGGGGACGGTTTAGGGTCCAGGTGAGGGTCCGACAACGCTTTAGGGGGAGCGTGGGTGTGAGGGCGCGGGTTAGTGTGAGCCTACGGCTTAGGATTAGGGGACGGGTGAGGGTCAGGCTTCGGGGAAGGGTTAGGGTTAGGGTTCGGGCTAGGGTTAGGGTTAGGGGACGGGGACGGTTTAGGGTCCAGGTGAGGGTCCGACAACGCTTTAGGGGGAGCGTGCGTGTGAGGGCGCGGGTTAGTGTGAGCCTACGGGTTAGGATTAGGGGACGGGTGAGGGTCAGGCTTCGGGGAAGGGTTAGGGTTAGGGTTCGGGCTAGGGTTAGGGTTAGGGGACGGGGACGGTTTAGGGTCCAGGTGAGGGTCCGACAACGATTTAGGGGGAGCGTGCGTGTGAGGGCGCGGGTTAGTGTTAGCGTACGGGTTAGGATTAGGGGAAGGGTGAGGGTCAGGCTTCGGGGAAGGGTTAGGGTTAGGGTTCGGGCTAGGGTTATGGTTAGGGCACGGGGACGGTTTAGTGTCCAGATGAGGGTCCGACAACGCTTTAGGGGGAGAGTGCGTGTGAGGGCGCGGGTTAGTGTTAGCGTACGGGTTAGGATTAGGGGACGGGTGAGGGTCAGGCTTCGGGGAAGGGTTAGGGTTAGGGTTCGGGCTAGGGTTAGGGTTAGGGGACGGGGACGGTTTAGGGTCCAGGTGAGGGTCCGACAACGCTTTAGGGGGAGCGTGCGTGTGAGGGCGCGGGTTAGTGTGAGCCTACGGGTTAGGATTAGTGGACGGGTGAGGGTCAGGCTTCGGGGAAGGGTTAGGGTTAGGGTTCGGGCTAGGGTTAGGTTTAGGGGACGGGGACGGTTTAGGGTCCAGGTGAGGGTCCGACAACGCTTTAGGGGGAGCGTGCGTGTGAGGGCGCGGGTTAGTGTGAGCCTACGGGTTAGGATTAGGGGACGGGTGAGGGTCAGGCTTCAGGGAAGGGTTAGGGTTAGGGTTCGGGCTAGGGTTAGGGTTAGGGGATGGGGACGGTTTAGGGTCCAGGTGAGGGTCCGACAACGCTTTAGGGGGAGCGTGCATGTGAGGGCGCGGGTTAGTGTGAGCCTACGGGTTAGGATTAAGGGACGGGTGAGGGTCAGGCTTCGGGGAAGGGTTAGGGTTAGGGTTCGGGCTAGGGTTAGGGTTAGGGGACGGGGACGGTTTAGGGTCCAGGTGAGGGTCCGACAACGCTTTAGGGGGAGCGTGCGTGTGAGGGCGCGGGTTAGTGTGAGCCTACGGGTTAGGATTAGGGGACGGGTGAGGGTCAGGCTTCGGGGAAGGGTTAGGGTTAGGGTTCGGGCTAGGGTTAGGGTTAGGGGACGGGGACGGTTTAGGGTCCAGGTGAGGGTCCGACAACGCTTTAGGGGGAGCGTGGTTGTGAGGGCGCGGGTTAGTGTGAGCCTACGGTTTAGGATTAGGGGACGGGTGAGGGTCAGGCTTCGGGGAAGGGTTAGGGTTAGGGTTCGGGCTAGGGTTAGGGTTAGGGGACGGGGACGGTTTAGGGTCCCGGTGAGGGTCCGACAACGCTTTAGGGGGAGCGTGCGTGTGAGGGCGCGTGTAAGTGTGAGCCTACGGGTTAGGATTAGGGGACGGGTGAGGGTCAGGCTTCGGGGAAGTTTTAGTTTTAGGGTTCGGGGTAGGGTTAGGGTTAGGGGACGGGGACGGTTTAGGGTCCAGGTGAGGGTCCGACAACGCTTTAGGGGGAGTGTGCGTGTGAGGGCGCGGGTTAGTGTTACCGTACGGGTTAGGATTAGGGGACGGGTGAGGGTCAGGCTTCGGGGAAGGTTTAGGGTTAGGGTTCGGGCTAGGGTTAGGGTTAGGGGACGGGGACGGTTTAGGGTCCAGGAGAGGGTCCGACAACGCTTTAGGGGGAGAGTGCGTGTGAGGGCGCGGGTTAGTGTTAGTGTACGGGTTAGGATTAGGGGACGTGTGAGTGTCAGGATTCGGGGAAGGGTTAGGGTTAGGGTTCGGGCTAGGGTTAGGGTTAGGGAACGGGGACGGTTTAGGGTCCAGGTGAGGGTCCGACAACGCTTTAGGGGGAGCGTGCGTGTGAGGGCGCGGATTAGTGTGAGACTACGGGTTAGGATTAGGGAACGGGCGAGGGTCAGGATTCGGGGAAGGGTTAGGGTTAGGGTTCGGTCTAGTGTTAGGGTTAGGGGACTGGGACGGTTTAGGGTCCAGGTGAGGGTCCGACAACGCTTTAGGGGGAGCGTGCATGTGAGGGCGCGGGTTAGTGTTAGCGTACGGGTTAGGATTAGGGGATGGGTGAGCGTCAGGCTTCGGGGAAGTGTTAGGGTTAGGGTTCTGGCTAGGGTTAGGGTTAGGGGACAGGGAAGGTTTAGGGTCCAGGTGAGGGTCCGACAACGATTTAGGGGGAGCGTGCGTGTGAGGGCGCGGGTTAGTGTTAGCGTACGGGTTAGGATTAGGGGACGGGTGAGGGTCAGGCTTCGGGGAATGGTTAGGGTTAGGGTTCGGGCTAGGGTTATGGTTAGGGCACGGGGACGGTTTAGGGTCCAGATGAGGGTCCGACAACGCTTTAGGGGGAGCGTGCGTGTGAGGGCGCGGTTTAGTGTTAGCGTACGGGTTAGGATTAGGGGACGGGTGAGGGTCAGGCTTCGGGGAAGGGTTAGGGTTAGGGTTCGGGCTAGGGTTAGGGTTAGGGGACGGGGACGGTTTAGGGTCCAGGTGAGGGTCCGACAACGCTTTAGGGGGAGCGTGCGTGTGAGGGCGCGGGTTAGTGTGAGCCTACGGGTTAGGATTAGGGGACGTGTGAGGGTCAGGCTTCGGGGAAGGGTTAGGGTTAGGGTTCGGGCTAGGGTTAGGGTTAGGGGACGGGGACGGTTTAGGGTCCAGGTGAGGGTCCGACAACGCTTTAGGGGGAGCGTGCGTGTGAGGGCGCGGGTTAGTGTGAGCGTACGTGTTAGGATTATGGGACGGGTGAGGGTCAGGCTTCGGGGAAGGGTTAGGGTTAGGGTTCGGGCTAGGGTTAGGGTTAGGGGACGGGGACGGTTTAGGGTCCAGGTGAGGGTCCGACAATGCTTTACGGGGAGCGTGCGTGTGAGGGCGCGGGTTAGTGTGAGCCTAGGGGTTAGGATTAGGGGACGTGTGAGGGTCAGGCTTCGGGGAAGGGTTAGGGTTAAGGTTCGGGCTAGGGTTAGGGTTAGGGGACGGGAACGGTTTAGGGTCCAGGTGAGGGTCCGACAACGCTTTAGGGGGAGCGTGCGTGTGAGGGCGCGGGTTAGTGTGAGCCTACGGGTTAGGATTAGGGGACGGGTGAGGGTCAGGCTTCGGGGAAGGGTTAGGGTTAGGGTTCGGGCTAGGGTTAGGGTTAGGGGACGGGGACGGTTTAGGGTCCAGGTGAGGGTCCGACAACACTTTAGGGGGAGCGTGCGTGTGAGGGCGCGGGTTAGTGTTAGCCTACGGGTTAGGATTAGGGGACGGGTGAGGGTCAGGCTTCGCGGAAGGATTAGGGTTAGGGTTCGGGCTAGGGTTAGGGTTAGGGGACGGGGACGGTTTAGGGTCCAGGTGAGGGTCCGACAACGCTTTAGGGGGAGCGTGCGTGTGAGGGCGCGGGTTAGTGTGAGCCTACGGCTTAAGATTAGGGGACGGGTGAGGGTCAGGCTTCGGGGAACGGTTAGGGTTAGGGTTCGGGCTAGGGTTAGGGTTAGGGGACGGGGACGGTTTAGGGTCCAGGTGAGGGTCCGACAACGCTTTAGGGGGAGCGTGCGTGTGAGGGCGCGGGTTAGTGTGAGCCTACGAGTTAAGATTAGGGGACGGGTGAGGGTCAGGCTTCGGGGAAGGGTTAGGGTTAGGGTTCGGGCTAGGGTTAGGGTTAGGGAACGGGGACGGTTTAGGGTCCAGGTGAGGGTCCGACAACGATTTAGGGTGAGGGTGCGTGTGAGGGGGCAGGTTAGTGTTAGCGTACGGGTTAGGATTAGGGGACGGGTGAGGGTCAGGCTTCGGGGAAGGGTTAGGGTTAGGGTTTGGGCTAGGGTTAGGGTTAGGGGACGGGGACGGTTTAGGGTCCAGGTGAGGGTCCGACAACGCTTTAGGGGGTGTGTGCGTGTGAGGGCGCGGGTTAGTGTTAGCGTACGGGTTAGGATTATGGGAAGGGTGAGGGTCAGGCTTTGGGGAAGGATTAGGGTTAGGGTTCGGGCTAGGGTTAGGGTTAGGGGACGGGGACGGTTTAGGGTCCAGGTGAGGGTCCGACAACGCTTTAGGGGGAGCGTGCATGTGAGGGCGCGGGTTAGTGTGAGCGTACGGGTTAGGATTAGGCGACGGGTGAGGCTCAGGCTTCGGGGAAGGGTTAGGGTTAGGGTTCGGGCTAGGGTTAGGGTTAAGGGACGGGGACGGTTTAGGGTCCAGGTGAGGGTCCGACAACGCTTTAGGGGGAGCGTGCGTGTGAGGGCGCGGGTTAGTGTGAGCCTACGGGTTAGGATTAGGGGACGGGTGAGGGTCAGGGTTCGGGGAAGGTTAGGGTTAGTGTTCGGGCTAGGGTTAGGGTTAGGGGACGGGGACGGTTTAGGGTCCAGGTGAGGGTCCGACAACGCTTTAGGGGGAGCGTGCCTGTGAGGGCGCGGGTTAGTGTGAGCCTACGGGTTAGGATTAAGGGACGGGTGAAGGTCAGGCTTCGGGGAAGTGTTAGGGTTAGGGTTCGGGCTAGGGTTAGGGTTAGGGGACGGGGACGGTTTAGGGTCCAGGTGAGGGTCCGACAACGCTTTAGGGGGAGCGTGCATGTGAGGGCGCGGGTTAGTGTGAGCCTACGGGTTAGGATTAGGGGACGGGTGAGGGTCAGGCTTCGGGGAAGGGTTAGGGTTAGGGTTCGGGCTAGGGTTAGGGTTAGGGGACGGGGACGGTTTAGGGTCCAGGTGAGGGTCCGACAACGCTTTAGGGGGAGCGTGCGTGTGAGGGCGCGGGTTAGTGTGAGCCTACGGGTTAGGATTAGGGGACGGGTGAGGGTCAGGCTTCGGGGAAGGGTTAGGGTTAGGGTTCGGGCTAGGGTTAGGGTTAGGGGACGGGGACGGTTTAGGGTCCAGGTGAGGGTCCGACAACGCTTTAGGGGGAGCGTGCGTGTGAGGGCGCGGGTTAGTGTTAGCATACGGGTTAGGATTAGGGGACGGGTGAGGGTCAGGCTTCGGGGAAGGGTTAGGGTTAGGGTTCGGGCTAGGGTTAGGGTTAGGGGACGGGGACGGTTTAGGGTCCAGGTGAGGGTCCGACAACGCTTTAGGGGGAGCGTGCGTGTGAGGGCGCGGGTTAGTGTTAGCGTACGGGTTAGGATTACGGGACGGGTGAGGGTCAGGCTTCGGGGAAGGGTTAGGGTTAGGGTTCGGGCTAGGGTTAGGGTTAGGGGACGGGGACGGTTTAGGGTCCAGGTGAGGGTCCGACAATGCTTTAGGGTGAGCGTGCGTGTGAGGGCGCGGGTTAGTGTTAGCGTAACGGTTAGGATTAGGGGACGGGTGAGGGTCAGGCTTCGGGGAAGGGTTAGGGTTAGGGTTCGGGCTAGGGTTAGGGTTAGGGGACGGGGACGGTTTAGGGTCCAGGTGAGGGTCCGACAACGCTTTAGTGGGAGCGTGCGTGTGAGGGCGCGGGTTAGTGTTAGCGTGCGGTTTAGGATTAGGGGACGGGTGAGGGTCAGGCTTCGGGGAAGGGTTAGGGTTAGGGTTCGGGCTAGGGTTAGGGTTAGGGGACGGGGACGGTTTAGGGTCCAGGTGAGGGTCCGACAACGCTTTAGGGGGAGCGTGCGTGTGAGTGCCTGGGTTAGTGTTAGCGTACGGCTTAGGATTACGGGACGGGTGAGGGTCAGGCTTCGGGGAAGGGTTAGGGTTAGTGCTCGGGCTAGGGTTAGGGTTAGGGGACGGGGACGGTTTAGGGTCCAGGTGAGGGTCCGACAACGCTTTAGGGGGAGCGTGCGTGTGAGGGCGTGGGTTAGTGTTAGCGTACGGGTTAGGATTAGGGGACGGGTGAGGGTCAGGCTTCGGGGAAGGGTTAGGGTTAGGGTTCGGGCTAGGGTTAGGGTTAGGGGACGGGGACGGTTTAGGGTCCAGGTGAGGGTCCGACAACGCTTTAGGGGGAGCGTGCGTGTGAGGGCGCGGGTTAGTGTGAGCCTACGGGTTAGGATTAGGGGACGGGTGAGGGTCAGGCTTCGGGGAACGGTTAGGGTTAGGGTTCGGGCTAGGGTTAGGGTTAGGGGACGGGGACGGTTTAGGGTCCAGGTGAGGGTCCGACAACGCTTTAAGGGGAGCGTGCGTGTGAGGGTGCGGGTGTTAGCGTACGGGTTAGGATTAGGGGACGGGTGAGGGTCAGGCTTCGGGGAAGATTTAGGGTTACGGTTCGGGCTAGGGTTAGGGTTAGGGGACGGGGACGGTTTAGGGTCCAGGTGAGGGTCTGACAACGCTTTAGAGGGAGCGTGCGTGTGAGGGTGCGGGTGTTAGCGTACGGGTTAGTATTAGGGGACGGGTGAGGGTCAGGCTTCGGGGAAGGGTTAGGGTTAGGGTTCGGGCTAGTGTTAGGGTTAGGGGACGGGGACGGTTTAGGGTCCAGGTGAGGGTCCGACAACGCTTTAGGGGGAGCGTGCGTGTGAGGGCGAGGGTTAGTGTTAGCGTACGGGTTAGGATAAGGGCACGGGTGAGGGTCAGGCTTCGGGGAAGGGTTAGGGTTAGGGTTCGGGCTAGGGTTAGGGTTAGGGGACGTGGACGATTTAGGGTCCAGGTGAGGGTCCGACAATGCTTTAGGGGGAGCGTGCGAGTGAGGGCGCGGGTTAGTGTTAGCATAAGTTTTAGGATTAGGGGACGGGTGAGGGTCAGGCTTCGGGGAAGGGTTAGGGTTACGGTTCGGGCTACGGTTAGGGTTAGGGGACGGGGACGGTTTAGGGTCCAGGTGAGGGTCCGACAACGCTTTAGGGGGAGCGTGCGTGTGAGGGCGCGGGTGAGTGTTAGCGTACGGGTTAAGATTAGGGGACGGGTGAGGGTCAGGCTTCGGGGAAGGGTTAGGGTTAGGGTTCGGGCTAGGGTTAGGGTTAGGGGACGGGGACGGTTTAGGGTCCAGGTGAGGGTCCGACAACGCTTTAGGGGGAGCGTGCGTCTGAGGGCGCGGGTTAATGTGAGCCTACGGGTTAGGATTAGGGGACGGGTGAGGGTCAGGCTTCGGGGAAGGGTTAGGGTTAGGGTTCGGGTTAGGGTTAGGGTTAGGGGACGGGGACGGTTTAGGGTCCAGGTGAGGGTCCGACAACGCTTAGGGGGAGCGTGCGTGTGAGGGCGCGGGTTAGTGTTAGCGGACGGTTTAGGATTAGGGGACGTGTGAGTGTCAGGCTTCGGGGAAGGGTTAGGGTTAGGGTTCGGGCTAGGGTTAGGGTTAGGGGACGGGGACGGTTTAGGGTCCAGGTGAGGGTCCGACAATGCTTTAGGGGGAGCGTGCGTGTGAGAGCGCGTGTTAGTGTGAGCCTACGGGTTAGGATTAGGGGACGGGTGAGGGTCAGGCTTCGGGGAAGGGTTAGGGTTAGGGTTCGGGCTAGTGTTAGGGTTAGGGGACGGGGACGGTTTAGGGTCCAGGTGAGGGTCCGACAACGCTTTAGGGGGAGCGTGCGTGTGAGGGCGCGGGTTAGTGTGAGCGTACGGGTTAGGATTAGGGGACGGGTGAGTGTCAGGCTTCGGGGAAGGGTTAGGGTTAGGGTTCGGGCTAGGGTTAGGGTTAGGGGACAGGGACGGTTTAGGGTCCAGGTGAGGGTCCGACAACGCTTTAGGGGGAGCGTGCGTGTGAGGGCGCGGGTTAGTGTGAGCGTACGGTTTAGGATTAGGGGACGGGTGAGGGTCAGGCTTTGGGGAAGGGTTAGGGTTAGGGTTCGGGCTAGGGTTAGGGTTAGGGGACGGGGACGGTTTAGGGTCCAGGTGAGGGTCCGACAACGCTTTAGGGGGAGCGTGCGTGTGAGGGCGCGGGTTAGTGTTAGCGTGCGGGTTAGGATTAGGGGAGAGGTGAGGGTCAGGCTTCGGGGAAGGGTTAGGGTTAGGGTTCGGGCTAGGGTTAGGGTTAGGGGACGGGGACGGTTTAGGGTCCAGGTGAGGGTCCGACAACGCTTTAGGGGGAGCGTGCGTGTGAGTGCCTGGGTTAGTGTTAGCGTACGGCTTAGGATTACGGGACGGGTGAGGGTCAGGCTTCGGGGAAGGGTTAGGGTTAGTGCTCGGGCTAGGGTTAGGGTTAGGGGACGGGGACGGTTTAGGGTCCAGGTGAGGGTCCGACAACGCTTTAGGGGGAGCGTGCGTGTGAGGGCGTGGGTTAGTGTTAGCGTACGGGTTAGGATTAGGGGACGGGTGAGGGTCAGGCTTCGGGGAAGGGTTAGGGTTAGGGTTCGGGCTAGGGTTAGGGTTAGGGGACGGGGACGGTTTAGGGTCCAGGTGAGGGTCCGACAACGCTTTAGGGGGAGCGTGCGTGTGAGGGCGCGGGTTAGTGTTAGCGTACGGGTTAGGATTAGGGGACGGGTGAGAGTCAGGCTTCGGGGAAGGCTTAGGGTTAGGGTTCGGGCTAGGGTTAGGGTTAGGGGACGGGGAAGGTTTAGGGTCCTGGTGAGGGTCCGACAACCCTTTAGGGGGAGCGTGCGTGTGAGGGCGCGGGTTAGTGTTAGCGTACGGGTTAGGATTAGGGGACGGGTGAGGGTCAGGCTTCGGGGAAGTGTTAGGGTTAAGGTTCGGGCTAGGGTTAGGGTTAGGGGACGGGGACGGTTTAGGGTCCAGGTGAGGGTCCGACAACGCTTTAGGGGGAGCGTGCGTGTGAGGGCGCGGGTTAGTGTGAGCCTACGGGTTAGGATTAGGGGACGGGTGAGGGTCAGGCTTCAGGGAAGGGTTAGGGTTAGGGTTCGGGCTAGGGTTAGGGTTAGGGGACGGGGACGGTTTAGGGTCCAGGTGAGGGTCCGACAACTCTTTAGGGGGAGCGTGCGTGTGAGGGCGCGGGTTAGTGTTAGCGTACGGGTTAGGATTAGGGGACGGGTGAGGGTCAGGCTTCGGGGAAGGGTTAGGGTTAGGGTTCGGGCTAGGGTTAGGGTTAGGGGACGGGGACGGTTTAGGGTCCAGGTGAGGGTCCGACAACGCTTTAGGGGGAGTGTGCGAGTGAGTGCGCGGGTTAGTGTGAGCCTACAGGTTAGGATTAGGGGACGGGTGAGGGTCAGGCTTCAGGAAAGGGTTAGGGTTAGGGTTCGGGCTAGGGTTAGGGTTAGGGGACGGGGACGGTTTAGGGTCCAGGTGAGGGTCCGACAACGCTTTAGGGGGAGCGTGCGTGTGAGGGCGTGGGTTAGTGTGAGCCTACGGGTTAGGATTAGGGGACGGGTGAGGGTCAGGCTTCGGGGAAGGGTTAGGGTTAGGGTTCGGGCTAGGGTTAGGGTTAGGGGACGGGGACGGTTTAGGATCCAGGTGAGGGTCCGACAACGCTTTAGGGGGAGCGTGCGTGTGAGGGCGCGGGTGAGTGTTAGCGTACGGGTTAGGATTAGGGGACGGGTGAGGGTCAGGCTTCGGGGAAGGGTTAGGGTTAGGGTTCGGGCTAGGGTTAGGGTTAGGGGACGGGGACGGTTTAGGGTCCAGGTGAGGGTCCGACAACGCTTTAGGGGGAGCGTGCGTCTGAGGGCGCGGGTTAATGTGAGCCTACGGGTTAGGATTAGGGGACGGGTGAGGGTCAGGCTTCGGGGAAGGGTTAGGGTTAGGGTTCGGGCTAGGGTTAGAGTTAGGGGACGGGGACGGTTTAGGGTCCAGGTGAGGGTCCGACAACGCTTAGGGGGAGCGTGCATGTGAGGGCGCGGGTTAGTGTTAGCGGACGGTTTAGGATTAGGGGACGTGTGAGGGTCAGGCTTCGGGGAAGGGTTAGGGTTAGGGTTCGGGCTAGGGTTAGAGTTAGGGGACGGGGATGGTTTAGGGTCCAGGTGAGGGTCCAACAACGCTTAGGGGGAGCGTGCGTGTGAGGGCGCGGGTTAGTGTTAGCGGACGGTTTAGGATTAGGGGACGTGTGAGGGTCAGGCTTCGGGGAAGGGTTAGGGTTAGGGTTCGGGCTAGGGTTAGGGTTAGGGGACGGGGACGGTTTAGGGTCCAGGTGAGGGTCCGACAACGCTTTAGGGGGAGCGTGCGTGTGAGGGCGCGGGTTAGTGTTAGCGTACGGGTTAGGATTAGGGGACGGGTGAGTGTCAGGCTTCGGGGAAGGGTTAGGGTTAGGGTTCGGGCTAGGGTTAGGGTTAGGGGACAGGGACGGTTTAGGGTCCAGGTGAGGGTCCGACAACGCTTTAGGGGGAGCGTGCGTGTGAGGGCGCGGGTTAGTGTTAGCGTACGGGTTAGGATTAGGGGACGGATGAGGGTCAGGCTTCGGGGAAGGGTTAGGGTTAGGGTTCGGGCTAGGGTTAGGGTTAGGGGACGGGGACGGTTTAGGGTCCAGGTGAGGGTCCGACAATGATTTAGGGGGAGCGTGCGTGTGAGGGCGCGGGTTAGTGTTAGCGTAAGGGTTAGGATTAGGGGACGGGTGAGGGTCAGGCTTCGGGGAAGGGTTAGGGTTAGGGTTCGGGCTAGGGTTAGGGTTAGGGGACGGGGACGGTTTAGGGTCCAGGTGAGGGTCCGACAACGCTTTAGGGGGAGCGTGCGTGTGAGGGCGCGGGTTAGTGTGAGCCTACGGGTTAGGATTAGGGGACGGGTGAGTGTCAGGCTTCGGGAAGGGTTAGGGTTAGGGTTCGGGCTAGGGTTAGGGTTAGGGGACGGGGACGGTTTAGGGTAAAGGTGAGGGTCCGACAACGCTGTAGGGGGAGCGTGCGTGTGAGGGCGCGGGTTAGTGTTAGCGTACGGGTTAGGATTAGGGGACGGGTGAGGGTCAGGCTTCGGGGAAGGGTTAGGGTTAGGGTTCGGGCTAGGGTTAGGGTTAGGGGACGGCGATGGTTTAGGGTCCAGGTGAGGGTCCGACAATGCTTTAGGGGGAGCGTGCGTGTGAGGGTGCGGGTGTTAGCGTACGGGTTAGGATTAGGGGACGGGTGAGGGTCAGGCTTCAGGGAAGGGTTAGGGTTAGGGTTCGGGCTAGTGTTAGGGTTAGGGGACGGGGACGGTTTAGGGTCCAGGTGAGGGTCCGACAATGCTTTAGGGGGAGCGTGCGTGTGAGGGCGCGTGTTAGTGTGAGCCTACGGGTTAGGATTAGGGGACGGGTGAGGGTCAGGCTTCGGGGAAGGGTTAGGGTTAGGGTTCGGGCTAGGGTTAGGGTTAGGGGACGGGGACGGTTTAGGGTCCAGGTGAGGGTCCGACAACGCTTTAGGGGGAGCGTGCGTGTGAGTGCCTGGGTTAGTGTTAGCGTACGGCTTAGGATTACGGGACGGGTGAGGGTCAGGCTTCGGGGAAGTGTTAGGGTTAGTGCTCGGGCTAGGGTTAGGGTTAGGGGACGGGGACAGTTTAGGGTCCAGGTGAGGGTCCGACAACGCTTTAGGGGGAGCGTGCGTGTGAGGGCGTGGGTTAGTGTTAGCGTACGGGTTAGGATTAGGGGACGGGTGAGGGTCAGGCTTCAGGGAAGGGTTAGGGTTAGGGTTCGGGCTAGGGTTAGGGTTAGGGGACGGGGACGGTTTAGGGTCCAGGTGAGGGTCCGACAACGCTTTAGGGGGAGCGTGCGTGTGAGGGCGCGGGTTAGTGTTAGCGTACGGCTTAGGATTAGGGGACGGGTGAGAGTCAGGCTTCGGGGAAGTGTTAGGGTTAGGGTTCGGGCTAGGGTTAGGGTTAGGGGACGGGGAAGGTTTAGGGTCCAGGTGAGGGTCCGACAACGCTTTAGGGGGAGTGTGCGTGTGAGGGCGCGGGTTAGTGTGAGCCTACAGGTTAGGATTAGGGGACGGGTGAGGGTCAGGCTTCAGGGAAGGGTTAGGGTTAGGGTTCGGGCTAGGGTTAGGGTTAGGGTACGGGGACGGTTTAGGGTCCAGGTGAGGGTCCGACTACGCTTTAGGGGGAGCGTGCGTGTGAGGGCGTGGGTTAGTGTGAGCCTACGGATTAGGATTAGGGGACGGGTGAGGGTCAGGCTTCGGGGAAGGGTTAGGGTTAGGGTTCGGGCTAGGGTTAGGGTTAGGGGACGGGGACGGTTTAGGATCGAGGTGAGGGTCCGACAACGCTTTAGGGGGAGCGTGCGTGTGAGGGCGCGGGTTAGTGTGAGCCTACGGGTTAGGATTAGGGGACGGGTGAGGGTCAGGCTTCGGGGAAGGGTTAGGGTTAGGGTTCGGGCTAGGGTTAGGGTTAGGGGACGGGGACGGTTTAGGGTCCAGGTGAGGGTCCGACAACGCTTTAGGGGGAGCGTGCGTGTGAGGGCGCGGGTGAGTGTTAGCGTACGGGTTAGGATTAGGGGACGGGTGAGGGTCAGGCTTCGGGGAAGGGTTAGGGTTAGGGTTCGGGCTAGGGTTAGGGTTAGGGGACGGGGACGGTTTAGGGTCCAGGTGAGGGTCCGACAAAGCTTTAGGGGGAGCGTGCGTCTGAGGGCGCGGGTTAATGTGAGCCTACGGGTTAGGATTAGGGGACGGGTGAGGGTCAGGCTTCGGGGAAGGGTTAGGGTTAGGGTTCGGGCTAGGGTTAGGGTTAGGGGACGGGGACGGTTTAGGGTCCAGGTGAGGGTCCGACAATGCTTAGGGGGAGCGTGCGTGTGAGGGCGCGGGTTAGTGTTAGCGGACGGTTTAGGATTAGGGGACGGGTGAGGGTCAGGCTTCGGGGAAGGGTTAGGGTTAGGGTTCGGGCTAGGGTTAGAGTTACGGGACGGGGACGGTTTAGGGTCCAGGTGAGGGTCCGACAACGCTTAGGGGGAGCGTGCGTGTGAGGGCGCGGGTTAGTGTTAGCGGACGGTTTAGGATTAGGGGACGTGTGAGGGTCAGGCTTCGGGGAAGGGTTAGGGTTAGGGTTCGGGCTAGGGTTAGGGTTAGGGGACGGGGACGGTTTAGGGTTCAGGTGAGGGTCCGACAACGCTTTAGGGGGAGCGTGCGTGTGAGGGCGCGGGTTATGTTAGCGTACGGCTTAGGATTAGGGCACGGGTGAGGGTCATGCTTCGGGGAAGGGTTAGAATTAGGGTTCGGGCTAGGGTTAGGGTTAGGGGACGGGGACGGTTTAGGGTCCAGGTGAGGGTCCGACAACGCTTTAGGGGGATCGTGCGTGTGAGGGCGCGGGTTAGTGTGAGCCTACAGGTTAGGCTTAGGTGACGGGTTAGGGTCAGGCTTCGGGGAAGTGTTAGGGTTAGGGTTCGGGCTAGGGTTAGGGTTAGGGGACGGGGATGGTTTAGGGTCCAGGTGAGGGTCCGACAACGCTTTAGGGGGAGCGTGCGTGTGAGGGCGCGGGTTAGTGTTACCGTATGGGTTAGGATTAGGGGACA
Source organism: Lagenorhynchus albirostris (assembly GCF_949774975.1). Taxonomy (NCBI): domain Eukaryota; kingdom Metazoa; phylum Chordata; class Mammalia; order Artiodactyla; family Delphinidae; genus Lagenorhynchus; species Lagenorhynchus albirostris. The sequence goes on along the minus strand of NW_026783604.1, from coordinate 10,785 downwards.
GGTGAGCGTCAGGCTTCGGGGAAGGTTTAGGGTTAGGGTTAGGATTAGGGGACGGGTGAGCGTCAGGCTTCGGGGAAGGGTTAGGGTTAGGGTTCGGGCTAGGGTTAGGGTTAGGGGACGGGGACGGTTTAGGGTCCAGGTGAGGGTCCGACAAAGCTTTAGGGGGAGCGTGCGTCTGAGGGCGCGGGTTAATGTGAGCCTACGGGTTAGGATTAGGGGACGGGTGAGGGTCAGGCTTCGGGGAAGGGTTAGGGTTAGGGTTCGGGCTAGGGTTAGGGTTAGGGGACGGGGACGGTTTAGGGTCCAGGTGAGGGTCCGACAATGCTTAGGGGGAGCGTGCGTGTGAGGGCGCGGGTTAGTGTTAGCGGACGGTTTAGGATTAGGGGACGGGTGAGGGTCAGGCTTCGGGGAAGGGTTAGGGTTAGGGTTCGGGCTAGGGTTAGAGTTACGGGACGGGGACGGTTTAGGGTCCAGGTGAGGGTCCGACAACGCTTAGGGGGAGCGTGCGTGTGAGGGCGCGGGTTAGTGTTAGCGGACGGTTTAGGATTAGGGGACGTGTGAGGGTCAGGCTTCGGGGAAGGGTTAGGGTTAGGGTTCGGGCTAGGGTTAGGGTTAGGGGACGGGGACGGTTTAGGGTTCAGGTGAGGGTCCGACAACGCTTTAGGGGGAGCGTGCGTGTGAGGGCGCGGGTTAGTGTGAGCGTACGGGTTAGGATTAGGGGACGGGTGAGGGTCAGGCTTCGGGGAAGTGTTAGGGTTAGGGTTCGGGCTAGGGTTAGGGTTAGGGGACGGGGACGGTTTAGGGTCCAGGTGAGGGTCCGACAACGCTTTAGGGGGAGCGTGCGTGTGAGGGCGCGGGTTAGTGTGAGCGTACGGATTAGGATTAGGGGACGGGTGAGGGTCAGGCTTCGGGGAAGGGTTAGGGTTAGGGTTCGGGCTAGGGTTAGGGTTAGGGGACGGGGACGGTTTAGGGTCCAGGTGAGGGTCCGACAACGCTTTAGGGGGAGTGTGCGTGTGAGGGCGCGGGTTAGTGTTAGCGTACGGGTTAGGATTAGGGGACGGGTGAGGGTCAGGCTTCGGGGAAGGGTTAGGGTTAGGGTTCGGGCTAGGGTTAGAGTTACGGGACGGGGACGGTTTAGGGTCCAGGTGAGGGTCCGACAACGCTTAGGGGGAGCGTGCGTGTGAGGGCGCGGGTTAGTGTTAGCGGACGGTTTAGGATTAGGGGACGTGTGAGGGTCAGGCTTCGGGGAAGGGTTAGGGTTAGGGTTCGGGCTAGGGTTAGGGTTAGGGGACGGGGACGGTTTAGGGTCCAGGTGAGGGTCCGACAACGCTTTAGGGGGAGCGTGCGTGTGAGGGCGCGGGTTAGTGTTAGCGGACGGTTTAGGATTAGGGGACGTGTGAGGGTCAGGCTTCGGGGAAGGGTTAGGGTTAGGGTTCGGGCTAGGGTTAGGGTTAGGGGACGGGGACGGTTTAGGGTCCAGGTGAGGGTCCGACAACGCTTTAGGGGGAGCGTGCGTGTGAGGGCGCGGGTTAGTGTTAGCGGACGGTTTAGGATTAGGGGACGGGTGAGGGTCAGGCTTCGGGGAAGGGTTAGGGTTAGGGTTCGGGCTAGGGTTAGAGTTACGGGACGGGGACGGTTTAGGGTCCAGGTGAGGGTCCGACAACGCTTAGGGGGAGCGTGCGTGTGAGGGCGCGGGTTAGTGTTAGCGGACGGTTTAGGATTAGGGGACGTGTGAGGGTCAGGCTTCGGGGAAGGGTTAGGGTTAGGGTTCGGGCTAGGGTTAGGGTTAGGGGACGGGGACGGTTTAGGGTTCAGGTGAGGGTCCGACAACGCTTTAGGGGGAGCGTGCGTGTGAGGGCGCGGGTTAGTGTGAGCGTACGGGTTAGGATTAGGGGACGGGTGAGGGTCAGGCTTCGGGGAAGTGTTAGGGTTAGGGTTCGGGCTAGGGTTAGGGTTAGGGGACGGGGACGGTTTAGGGTCCAGGTGAGGGTCCGACAACGCTTTAGGGGGAGCGTGCGTGTGAGGGCGCGGGTTAGTGTGAGCGTACGGATTAGGATTAGGGGACGGGTGAGGGTCAGGCTTCGGGGAAGGGTTAGGGTTAGGGTTCGGGCTAGGGTTAGGGTTAGGGGACGGGGACGGTTTAGGGTCCAGGTGAGGGTCCGACAACGCTTTAGGGGGAGTGTGCGTGTGAGGGCGCGGGTTAGTGTTAGCGTACGGGTTAGGATTAGGGGACGGGTGAGGGTCAGGCTTCGGGGAAGGGTTAGGGTTAGGGTTCGGTCTAGGGTTAGGGTTAGGGGACGGGGACGGTTTAGGGTCCAGGTGAGGGTCCGACAACGCTTTAGGGGGAGCGTGCGTGTGAGGGCGCGGGTTAGTGTGAGCGTATGGTTTAGGATTAGGGGACGGGTGAGGGTCAGGCTTCGGGGAAGGGTTAGGGTTAGGGTTCGGGCTAGGGTTAGGGTTAGGGGACGGGGACGGTTTAGGGTCCAGGTGAGGGACCGACAACGCTTTAGGGGGAGCGTGCGTGTGAGGGCGCGGGTTAGTGTTAGCGTACGGGTTAGGATTAGGGGACGGGTGAGGGTCAGGCTTCTGGGAAGGGTTAGGGTTAGGGTTCGGGCTAGGGTTAGGGTTAGGGGACGGGGACGGTTTAGGGTCCAGGTGAGGGTCCGACAACGCTTTAGGGGGAGCGTGCGTGTGAGGGCGCGTGTTAGTGTGACCCTACGGGTTAGGATTAGGGGACGGGTGAGGGTCAGGCTTCGGGGAAGATTTAGGGTTAGGGTTCGGGCTAGGGTTAGGGTTAGGGGACGGGGACGGTTTAGGGTACAGGTGAGGGTCCGACAACGCTTTAGGGGGAGCGTGCGTGTGAGGGCGCGGGTTAGTGTTAGCGTACGGGTTAGGATTAGGGGACGGGTGACGGTCAGGCTTCGGGGAAGGGTTAGGGTTAGGGTTCGGGCTAGGGTTAGGGTTAGGGGACGGGGACGGTTTAGGGTCCAGGTGAGGGTCCGACAACGCTTTAGGGGGAGCGTGCGTGTGAGGGCACGGCTTAGTATGAGCCTACGGGTTAGGATTAGGGGACGGGTGAGGGTCAGGCTTCGGGGAAGGGTTAGGATTAGGATTCGGGCTAGGGTTAGGGTTAGGGGACGGGGACGGTTTAGGGTCCAGGTGAGGGTCCGACAACGCTTTAGGGGGAGCGTGCGTGTGAGGGCGCGGGTTAGTGTGAGCCTACGGGTTAGGATTAGGGGACGGGTGAGGGTCAGGCTTCGGGGAAGGGTTAGGGTTAGGGTTCGGGCTAGGGTTAGGGTTAGGGGACGGGGACGGTTTAGGGTCCAGGTGAGGGTCCGACAACGATTTAGGGGGAGCGTGCGTGTGAGGGCGCGTGTTAGTGTTAGCGTATGGGTTAGGATTAGGGGACGGGTGAGGGTCAGGCTTCGGGGAAGGGTTAGGGTTAGGGTTCGGGCTAGGGTTAGGGTTAGGGGACGGGGACGGTTTAGGGTCCAGGTGAGGGTCCGACAACGCTTTAGGGGGAGCGTGCGTGTGAGGGCGCGGGTTAGTGTGAGCCTACGGGTTAGGATTAGGGGACGTGTGAGGGTCAGGCTTCGGGGAAGGGTTAGGGTTAGGGTTCGGGCTAGGGTTAGGGTTAGGGGACGGGGACGGTTTAGGGTCCAGGTGAGGGTCCGACAACGCTTTAGGGGGAGCGTGCGTGTGAGGGCGCGGGTTAGTGTGAGACTACGGGTTAGGATTAGGGAACGGGCGAGGGTCAGGCTTCAGGGAAGGGTTAGGGTTAGGGTTCGGGCTAGGGTTAGGGTTAGGGGACGGGGACGGTTTAGGGTCCAGGTGAGGGTCCGACTACGCTTTAGGGGGAGCGTGCGTGTGAGGGCGCGGGTTAGTGTGAGCCTATGGGTTAGGATTAAGGGACGGGTGAGGGTCAGGCTTCGGGGAAGGGTTAGGGTTAGTGTTCGGGCTAGGGTTAGGGTTAGGGGACCGGGACGGTTTAGGGTCCAGATGAGGGTCCGACAACGCTTTAGGGGGAGCGTGCGTGTGAGGGCGCAGGTTAGTGTGAGCCTACGGGTTAGGATTAGAGGAGGGGTGAGGGTCAGGCTTCGGGGAAGGGTTAGGGTTCGGTTTCGGGCTAGGGTTAGGGTTAGGGGACGGGGATGGTTTAGGGTCCAGGTGAGGGTCCGACAACGCATTAGGGGGAGTGTGCGTGTGAGGGCGCGGTTTAGTGTGAGCCTACGGGTTAGGATTATGGGACGGGTGAGGGTCAGGCTTCGGGGAAGGGTTAGGGTTAGGGTTCGGGCTAGGGTTAGGGTTAGGGGACGGGGACGGTTTAGGGTCCAGGTGAGGGTCCGACAACGCTTTAGGGGGAGCGTGCGTGTGAGGGCGTGGCTTAGTGTGAGCCTACGGGTTAGGATTAGGGGACGGGTGAGGGTCAGGCTTCGGGGAAGGGTTAGGGTTAGGGTTCGGGCTAGGGTTAGGGTTAGGGGACGGGGACGGTTTAGGGTCCAGGTGAGGGTCCGACAACGCTTTAGGGGGAGCGTGCGTGTGAGGGCGCGGGTTAGTGTGAGCCTACGGGTTAGGATTAGGGGACGGGTGAGGGTCAGGCTTCGGGGAAGGGTTAGGGTTAGGGTTCGGGCTAGGGTTAGGGTTAGGGGACGGGGACGGTTTAGGGTCCAGGTGAGGGTCCGACAACGCTTTAGGGGGAGCGTGCGTGTGAGGGCGCGGGTTAGTGTGAGCCTACGGGTTAGGATTAGGGGACGGGTGAGGGTCAGGCTTCGGGGAAGGGTTAGGGTTAGGGTTCGGGCTAGGGTTAGGGTTAGGGGACGGGGATGGTTTAGGGTCCAGGTGAGGGTCCGACAACGCTTTAGGGGGAGCGTGGTTGTGAGGGCGCGGGTTAGTGTGAGCCTACGGTTTAGGATTAGGGGACGGGTGAGGGTCAGGCTTCGGGGAAGGGTTAGGGTTAGGGTTCGGGCTAGGGTTAGGGTTAGGGGACGGGGACGGTTTAGGGTCCAGGTGAGGGTCCGACAACGCTTTAGGGGGAGCGTGCGTGTGAGGGCGCGGGTTAGTGTGAGCCTACGGCTTAGGATTAGGGGACGGGTGAGGGTCAGGCTTCGGGGAAGGGTTAGGGTTAGGGTTCGGGCTAGGGTTAGGGTTAGGGGACGGGGACGGTTTAGGGTCCAGGTGAGGGACCGACAACGCTTTAGGGGGAGCGTGCGTGTGAGGGCGCGGGTTAGTGTTAGCGTACGGGTTAGGATTAGGGGACGGGTGAGGGTCAGGCTTCTGGGAAGGGTTAGGGTTAGGGTTCGGGCTAGGGTTAGGGTTAGGGGACGGGGACGGTTTAGGGTCCAGGTGAGGGTCCGACAACGCTTTAGGGGGAGCGTGCGTGTGAGGGCGCGTGTTAGTGTGACCCTACGGGTTAGGATTAGGGGACGGGTGAGGGTCAGGCTTCGGGGAAGATTTAGGGTTAGGGTTCGGGCTAGGGTTAGGGTTAGGGGACGGGGACGGTTTAGGGTACAGGTGAGGGTCCGACAACGCTTTAGGGGGAGCGTGCGTGTGAGGGCGCGGGTTAGTGTTAGCGTACGGGTTAGGATTAGGGGACGGGTGACGGTCAGGCTTCGGGGAAGGGTTAGGGTTAGGGTTCGGGCTAGGGTTAGGGTTAGGGGACGGGGACGGTTTAGGGTCCAGGTGAGGGTCCGACAACGCTTTAGGGGGAGCGTGCGTGTGAGGGCACGGCTTAGTATGAGCCTACGGGTTAGGATTAGGGGACGGGTGAGGGTCAGGCTTCGGGGAAGGGTTAGGATTAGGATTCGGGCTAGGGTTAGGGTTAGGGGACGGGGACGGTTTAGGGTCCAGGTGAGGGTCCGACAACGCTTTAGGGGGAGCGTGCGTGTGAGGGCGCGGGTTAGTGTGAGCCTACGGGTTAGGATTAGGGGACGGGTGAGGGTCAGGCTTCGGGGAAGGGTTAGGGTTAGGGTTCGGGCTAGGGTTAGGGTTAGGGGACGGGGACGGTTTAGGGTCCAGGTGAGGGTCCGACAACGATTTAGGGGGAGCGTGCGTGTGAGGGCGCGTGTTAGTGTTAGCGTATGGGTTAGGATTAGGGGACGGGTGAGGGTCAGGCTTCGGGGAAGGGTTAGGGTTAGGGTTCGGGCTAGGGTTAGGGTTAGGGGACGGGGACGGTTTAGGGTCCAGGTGAGGGTCCGACAACGCTTTAGGGGGAGCGTGCGTGTGAGGGCGCGGGTTAGTGTGAGCCTACGGGTTAGGATTAGGGGACGTGTGAGGGTCAGGCTTCGGGGAAGGGTTAGGGTTAGGGTTCGGGCTAGGGTTAGGGTTAGGGGACGGGGACGGTTTAGGGTCCAGGTGAGGGTCCGACAACGCTTTAGGGGGAGCGTGCGTGTGAGGGCGCGGGTTAGTGTGAGACTACGGGTTAGGATTAGGGAACGGGCGAGGGTCAGGCTTCAGGGAAGGGTTAGGGTTAGGGTTCGGGCTAGGGTTAGGGTTAGGGGACGGGGACGGTTTAGGGTCCAGGTGAGGGTCCGACTACGCTTTAGGGGGAGCGTGCGTGTGAGGGCGCGGGTTAGTGTGAGCCTATGGGTTAGGATTAAGGGACGGGTGAGGGTCAGGCTTCGGGGAAGGGTTAGGGTTAGTGTTCGGGCTAGGGTTAGGGTTAGGGGACCGGGACGGTTTAGGGTCCAGATGAGGGTCCGACAACGCTTTAGGGGGAGCGTGCGTGTGAGGGCGCAGGTTAGTGTGAGCCTACGGGTTAGGATTAGAGGAGGGGTGAGGGTCAGGCTTCGGGGAAGGGTTAGGGTTCGGTTTCGGGCTAGGGTTAGGGTTAGGGGACGGGGATGGTTTAGGGTCCAGGTGAGGGTCCGACAACGCATTAGGGGGAGTGTGCGTGTGAGGGCGCGGTTTAGTGTGAGCCTACGGGTTAGGATTATGGGACGGGTGAGGGTCAGGCTTCGGGGAAGGGTTAGGGTTAGGGTTCGGGCTAGGGTTAGGGTTAGGGGACGGGGACGGTTTAGGGTCCAGGTGAGGGTCCGACAACGCTTTAGGGGGAGCGTGCGTGTGAGGGCGTGGCTTAGTGTGAGCCTACGGGTTAGGATTAGGGGACGGGTGAGGGTCAGGCTTCGGGGAAGGGTTAGGGTTAGGGTTCGGGCTAGGGTTAGGGTTAGGGGACGGGGACGGTTTAGGGTCCAGGTGAGGGTCCGACAACGCTTTAGGGGGAGCGTGCGTGTGAGGGCGCGGGTTAGTGTGAGCCTACGGGTTAGGATTAGGGGACGGGTGAGGGTCAGGCTTCGGGGAAGGGTTAGGGTTAGGGTTCGGGCTAGGGTTAGGGTTAGGGGACGGGGACGGTTTAGGGTCCAGGTGAGGGTCCGACAACGCTTTAGGGGGAGCGTGCGTGTGAGGGCGCGGGTTAGTGTGAGCCTACGGGTTAGGATTAGGGGACGGGTGAGGGTCAGGCTTCGGGGAAGGGTTAGGGTTAGGGTTCGGGCTAGGGTTAGGGTTAGGGGACGGGGATGGTTTAGGGTCCAGGTGAGGGTCCGACAACGCTTTAGGGGGAGCGTGGTTGTGAGGGCGCGGGTTAGTGTGAGCCTACGGTTTAGGATTAGGGGACGGGTGAGGGTCAGGCTTCGGGGAAGGGTTAGGGTTAGGGTTCGGGCTAGGGTTAGGGTTAGGGGACGGGGACGGTTTAGGGTCCAGGTGAGGGTCCGACAACGCTTTAGGGGGAGCGTGCGTGTGAGGGCGCGGGTTAGTGTGAGCCTACGGCTTAGGATTAGGGGACGGGTGAGGGTCAGGCTTCGGGGAAGGGTTAGGGTTAGGGTTCGGGCTAGGGTTAGGGTTAGGGGACGGGGACGGTTTAGGGTCCAGGTGAGGGTTAGGGTTAGGGTTAGGGTTAGGGTTAGGGGTTAGGGTTAGGGTTAGGGGTTAGGGTTAGGGTTAGGGTTAGGGTTAGGGTTAGGGTTAGGGTTAGGGTTAGGGTTAGGGTTAGGGTTAGGGTTAGGGTTAGGGTTAGGGTTAGGGTTAGGGTTAGGGTTAGGGTTAGGGTTAGGGTTAGGGTTAGGGTTAGGGTTAGGGTTAGGGTTAGGGTTAGGGTTAGGGTTAGGGTTAGGGTTAGGGTTAGGGTTAGGGTTAGGGTTAGGGTTAGGGTTAGGGTTAGGGTTAGGGTTAGGGTTAGGGTTAGGGTTAGGGTTAGGGTTAGGGTTAGGGTTAGGGTTAGGGTTAGGGTTAGGGTTAGGGTTAGGGTTAGGGTTAGGGTTAGGGTTAGGGTTAGGGTTAGGGTTAGGGTTAGGGTTAGGGTTAGGGTTAGGGTTAGGGTTAGGGTTAGGGTTAGGGTTAGGGTTAGGGTTAGGGTTAGGGTTAGGGTTAGGGTTAGGGTTAGGGTTAGGGTTAGGGTTAGGGTTAGGGTTAGGGTTAGGGTTAGGGTTAGGGTTAGGGTTAGGGTTAGGGTTAGGGTTAGGGTTAGGGTTAGGGTTAGGGTTAGGGTTAGGGTTAGGGTTAGGGTTAGGGTTAGGGTTAGGGTTAGGGTTAGGGTTAGGGTTAGGGTTAGGGTTAGGGTTAGGGTTAGGGTTAGGGTTAGGGTTAGGGTTAGGGTTAGGGTTAGGGTTAGGGTTAGGGTTAGGGTTAGGGTTAGGGTTAGGGTTAGGGTTAGGGTTAGGGTTAGGGTTAGGGTTAGGGTTAGGGTTAGGGTTAGGGTTAGGGTTAGGGTTAGGGTTAGGGTTAGGGTTAGGGTTAGGGTTAGGGTTAGGGTTAGGGTTAGGGTTAGGGTTAGGGTTAGGGTTAGGGTTAGGGTTAGGGTTAGGGTTAGGGTTAGGGTTAGGGTTAGGGTTAGGGTTAGGGTTAGGGTTAGGGTTAGGGTTAGGGTTAGGGTTAGGGTTAGGGTTAGGGTTAGGGTTAGGGTTAGGGTTAGGGTTAGGGTTAGGGTTAGGGTTAGGGTTAGGGTTAGGGTTAGGGTTAGGGTTAGGGTTAGGGTTAGGGTTAGGGTTAGGGTTAGGGTTAGGGTTAGGGTTAGGGTTAGGGTTAGGGTTAGGGTTAGGGTTAGGGTTAGGGTTAGGGTTAGGGTTAGGGTTAGGGTTAGGGTTAGGGTTAGGGTTAGGGTTAGGGTTAGGGTTAGGGTTAGGGTTAGGGTTAGGGTTAGGGTTAGGGTTAGGGTTAGGGTTAGGGTTAGGGTTAGGGTTAGGGTTAGGGTTAGGGTTAGGGTTAGGGTTAGGGTTAGGGTTAGGGTTAGGGTTAGGGTTAGGGTTAGGGTTAGGGTTAGGGTTAGGGTTAGGGTTAGGGTTAGGGTTAGGGTTAGGGTTAGGGTTAGGGTTAGGGTTAGGGTTAGGGTTAGGGTTAGGGTTAGGGTTAGGGTTAGGGTTAGGGTTAGGGTTAGGGTTAGGGTTAGGGTTAGGGTTAGGGTTAGGGTTAGGGTTAGGGTTAGGGTTAGGGTTAGGGTTAGGGTTAGGGTTAGGGTTAGGGTTAGGGTTAGGGTTAGGGTTAGGGTTAGGGTTAGGGTTAGGGTTAGGGTTAGGGTTAGGGTTAGGGTTAGGGTTAGGGTTAGGGTTAGGGTTAGGGTTAGGGTTAGGGTTAGGGTTAGGGTTAGGGTTAGGGTTAGGGTTAGGGTTAGGGTTAGGGTTAGGGTTAGGGTTAGGGTTAGGGTTAGGGTTAGGGTTAGGGTTAGGGTTAGGGTTAGGGTTAGGGTTAGGGTTAGGGTTAGGGTTAGGGTTAGGGTTAGGGTTAGGGTTAGGGTTAGGGTTAGGGTTAGGGTTAGGGTTAGGGTTAGGGTTAGGGTTAGGGTTAGGGTTAGGGTTAGGGTTAGGGTTAGGGTTAGGGTTAGGGTTAGGGTTAGGGTTAGGGTTAGGGTTAGGGTTAGGGTTAGGGTTAGGGTTAGGGTTAGGGTTAGGGTTAGGGTTAGGGTTAGGGTTAGGGTTAGGGTTAGGGTTAGGGTTAGGGTTAGGGTTAGGGTTAGGGTTAGGGTTAGGGTTAGGGTTAGGGTTAGGGTTAGGGTTAGGGTTAGGGTTAGGGTTAGGGTTAGGGTTAGGGTTAGGGTTAGGGTTAGGGTTAGGGTTAGGGTTAGGGTTAGGGTTAGGGTTAGGGTTAGGGTTAGGGTTAGGGTTAGGGTTAGGGTTAGGGTTAGGGTTAGGGTTAGGGTTAGGGTTAGGGTTAGGGTTAGGGTTAGGGTTAGGGTTAGGGTTAGGGTTAGGGTTAGGGTTAGGGTTAGGGTTAGGGTTAGGGTTAGGGTTAGGGTTAGGGTTAGGGTTAGGGTTAGGGTTAGGGTTAGGGTTAGGGTTAGGGTTAGGGTTAGGGTTAGGGTTAGGGTTAGGGTTAGGGTTAGGGTTAGGGTTAGGGTTAGGGTTAGGGTTAGGGTTAGGGTTAGGGTTAGGGTTAGGGTTAGGGTTAGGGTTAGGGTTAGGGTTAGGGTTAGGGTTAGGGTTAGGGTTAGGGTTAGGGTTAGGGTTAGGGTTAGGGTTAGGGTTAGGGTTAGGGTTAGGGTTAGGGTTAGGGTTAGGGTTAGGGTTAGGGTTAGGGTTAGGGTTAGGGTTAGGGTTAGGGTTAGGGTTAGGGTTAGGGTTAGGGTTAGGGTTAGGGTTAGGGTTAGGGTTAGGGTTAGGGTTAGGGTTAGGGTTAGGGTTAGGGTTGGTTAGGGTTAGGGTTAGGGTTAGGGTTAGGGTTAGGGTTAGGGTTAGGGTTAGGGTTAGGGTTAGGGTTAGGGTTAGGGTTAGGGTTAGGGTTAGGGTTAGGGTTAGGGTTAGGGTTAGGGTTAGGGTTAGGGTTAGGGTTAGGGTTAGGGTTAGGGTTAGGGTTAGGGTTAGG